>NC_136487.1:77983906-78403906 GCF_053919585.1 Euprymna scolopes | reverse complement strand
TATATATATATATATATATGTATATATATGTGTGTGTGTGTGTGTGTGTGTGTGTGTGTGTGTGTGTAAAAGAGATTTAGAAGGCTGTCACAATGCGAGGAATGAATTATAGTCGCTGTTGGAAAGAGGAGACGAGAACAAGTGGCGATTTACAAATCAATAAGTACATATATATATTTTTTTATTTTTTTTCATTTATTTTTTATTATTTTATTTTATTTTTTTATATATATCTATTCAGTTGTATGGTAAAATGTCTTACTTGTTTTCATGCGACATATTCAATTATTAATTTCGGAAAAATTTTCCCTTTTCAAATGGTGTGCGTAACAGGTCGATTCAAAGCATCCAGCATGCTTTGAATCGACCTGTTACGCACACCATTTGAAAAGGGAAAATTTTTCCGAAATTAATAACGGAATATGTCGCATGAAAACAAGTAAGACATTTTACCATACAACTGAATAAATATATATATAAAAAAAATAAAATAATAAAATATATATATATATGTACTTATTGATTTGTAAATCG
The DNA here is from genome assembly GCF_053919585.1 of Euprymna scolopes. NCBI lineage: Eukaryota > Metazoa > Mollusca > Cephalopoda > Sepiida > Sepiolidae > Euprymna > Euprymna scolopes. Next base: position 78,403,372 of record NC_136487.1, on the reverse strand, counting down.
CCACTTGTTCTCGTCTCCTCTTACCAACAGCAACTATAATTCATTCCTCGCATTGTGACAGCCTTCTAAATCTCTTTTACATACCTATCCCACACAATGCTTCAAGCAAACTACATATCAACCATATATATATATATATATATATATATATATATATATATATATATATATAGAGAGAGAGAGAGAGAGAGAGAGAGATCTATATAAAATACTTCCGTGCAGTAGAACGTTTCCATCTTTAATTCTACGCAATTTTGCCGAATGTAGAATTAAGCGTAATAATGAACGAAACTACCCATCTCATAAGAAACCATCAAAAATTAATAAGTAATTAATTAACGTTCCCTTTGTAAAATGTATATGCGAATTAGTTAACTTTGATGTAGTCGCTCGCATATAAATAATAGCTATATATTAAGAAGTTGGCTTTAATAATTTTTAAATAGAAAACTAGGCATTTGATATTAATTTCAGAGGGAGAAAATGCTACACTTTATGGATAGATAGATAGATAGATAGATAGATAGAGAACGGAAGGAGAAAATGATAGCTGAATAGTGAAAAATGAGAAAGGAAAAAGAAAAGAGAATACTGCAAAATAAAAAAAAGGTACAGACTCTAAACAAGAGAACGTTACGGATAAAATATTAATTCAAATAATGGCTGATATTGGCTTTTGTAATCATCCAATGTCATAAATTTCGCTCTTCACACTCAAATTGACAAATGAAATCATTCGAATGGACGTAAAATATTTTAATGATTTTTTTGCACACCCAGAAGGTGGAATACTTTTTTTTAACAAATCGAAAACATCTGAAGCCGCTCAATTCAAAGCAAACATGGTTTTTTTAATGATATTTTTGTAATCAATATCTAGAAATAAGGAAAGAAAATCACTTGTGACTGAAGATGTCACAATCCTTAATACCTTGTGTCACGAAATGTGCAGCTTCTTTTCAATATAAACGATAGAAATAAAATTAAGAAAACTCGACCGCATAACGTTCATATGACAATACATATGTTTCTGTATTTTTATCAAACTACACTATTAACTAAAATTTATTACCCGGCTTTTCCGAAATATGTAAATATCTTCTCTATGGCAGAGATGTTAGTATCGATCCGAAATAGTCGACGAATAAAATTACGTGTAACTTGAAATAGAAAGATGTTTCCCATGACGTAATCATGTATTTCCGAAACCATTTCCAACGAACATAGTATCAAAAATACATTAGCATATAGCCGCCAAACGAGCTTTAGTACATTATAGGAGTAAGAATTTTGTTTCATAAATACATTCTGTCTATTTATCATGCAATAAATATCTCCCACGCAGACAGATCGACAGTCACATATCCATATACAAGGATATACACACAGGCACACACACACACACACACACACACACACACACACACACATATATATACATATATATATATATATATATATATACACACACACACATATATATATATATATATAGAGAGAGAGAGAGAGAGATACAAAAATACACACACACACACACACACATTGATAGACCGTTTCCCGTCAGTAACCGCAGTTAAGCAACGTTGAGCCTGGTCGGTTATAAAATGGGTGACAATTTCGGAATTTCAGGTGCGTTATGTGCTCTCCGCTTATTTCAGCATTGTTTTCAATCAGTCTTGAGTCTCTCATTGCAATTATCTCAAGCAATGTCGATTCAGTAGATGTGTGGTTAGCGAGTTCGCAACTCTTGCCTCAATATTATACGCTCACCTACCGTTACAGGGGTGGCCATTGTGTCTTGAGCCTGAACGATTATATTGACGTATCGATATACATATAATACTTTTTTTTTACTATAATAATTAAATACCTACAGACACTAGTGTTTCATCCTTTCAGGAATCTTCAGTGCAGGGTGTCACGATTAGCACCAGTCGACAGATTCGAACCCGGCAACACGAACCATCTCTGGCTCTATTAGCAAAGACCGTATGGAATCGGCTACCATTAACCGCGAGAAATAATGTTAAATTTAAACATTTTAATTTTAAATGTTCTTTACGTCAATCACAGTGATGTAATCGTTATACGATGATCTGAGCATAAGAGCTAAATAGACCGACTTACTTCAAATGAAAGTGCTCACTCATAAGAAACGACTTTCTTAAAGGAGCTGACATAATTATTTTCTACTATAATAACTAAATACCTAGAGACACTAGTGTTTCATCCTTTCGGAAATCTTTAGTGCGGGGTGTCACGATAATATAATATAATATATATATATATATATATATATATATATATATATATATATATATATATATATATATATATATATATGTTCGTAGTGAACATCTCATCATATATGTTTGAAAAAAAAAATTTGTACGTATCTTTACACATTTTCATTCTGTTCTTACTGGATCGGGCAGTGAATACCGCCCCCTCGTGCTTTTAATAAGTCTACCATCGGCGTTAAATAAATTTATATGGTCCCTAGTTTCGTATATCTGTTCTAAATTACTGCAAGATTTGTTAAATTTCGACTATTTTGAAACCGGAGAAAAATTCTGAATTGATGAGTTTTATGGTTTGTCGCTTTTAATTTATTATTTTTAGTGTTTTATTTGTTAATCAACCTCGAGTAATTTTGTTGGATTTTTACGTTTACTCTATTCAAAACTCTCATATATATAGTTTCGTATTTTGTATTTTACTTGGTAATTTTAATGATAAACTTGGTATTATTGCAATGTTATTGTTTTATGTACAGTAAAATAAATCAAATACGGCAATACAATATAAAATAAAATAACTATATAATCCCTATTGACATCTTAGGATATAAACGAATAATATTAATTATTGTAAAAACAATATTTCCCCTCGATGGAATAATAAGTCAAAACCCTTTCTAGGGGGGGGATAACTCTGAATTACTACCTAAATTTATTTAAATATAAATCGTCGTATCAATTATTGTAAATGCATAGGATAACACTTAAATATATTTAAAATCGTCCCTAGTTGGTAATTATCTCAAATGTTTCTGGATTTCGATTGATTTTGAACAATAAGACGGTGTCTAGATACTCATATTAAATTATTATTCAATTTCATTAACTTACGATATTACACCAGTATTTACCTTATAATTCTAGTTTCTTGGTGCTTGCTTATTACTTAGAAATTATTTCGAAGGATTAATTTAGTTATGACGGGTTAAATATTCTTATCATATTAGTTACATTTTGGATTAGGAATTTTATAGTGTATCTATCCTTTTCAATTGTTTATCTACGGGACCTTAAATTGAGTGAAACCGGTTAAGGGTAGGCAACTGTTGATTTAAATTTTTTCATATTTCTTTGACTTCAAGGGGTTTATCTTCTTATCAGCAATTATTTTATTTATTTATTTATTTTCGAGACCAACAAAAGATAGTACCGCGTCTACTCTATGCCCCCGTATTTAATAATACCTTTTTATAGTTAGCTGTTAGTATTACTAGGGTTTGAGCAAAGTTTCCAAAACTATTATTATAGTTTCAGTAATTGCTATCCATCCTATTAGGTGTAATCGTTTAATTGACATTAAGTTAAGTTTAATACCTATTCAGTTGCTGTATTACTTCGCCCTTCGTATTTTCATATTTAAATTTGGGTGTGTTCCACATACTTTACTGTCTAGTGTTTATACCCATTTTGAGTTTATTCTGCCCAGGTTTAAGTTTATTTCTTTGGAGACAACGTTGTATAGCATCCAGTTTTTGTTTAAAATTACCTCTTTTAAATGCACTATGGAATAAGCTTTAAGAAAGCAAAGGTCGCATTTTTGGACTTAGTTCGGTATCTTCTACTCTTGTCCACTATTGGCCATTTTATTTCGAATTCTTTATTATTTCTACGTAGTTCTCTGATTCAATCCCCTAATGCAGTTGTGTTCTTCTTTTTGTTTTTAATGATTATTCTAGTACTTTACATTATTTTTCTTTCAATATTAAGTTCATTCACTTGTTTTAAATGATGCTATATGGTGTCTGTATTTGTCCTTGAACGTACAATCCATAGCACCCAACCTCACATTTGTATACAACTTCTGAAATCAAGCAATTACCCCCAATGGGCATTCATTCTGTACCCCACAATTGCATTTTCTCACTAAATCTATTGTGCCTGCTTCATTTCTATTCCTATTTAGTAATGTATTAGATTTTCTATTGTTAGAGCCCATTATAGTACTTGCGAGGTTTGCTGCGGTCGGGAATGACAACTTCACCGTGTTCCTATTGATTATTTTACTTAGTCTGCTTTCAGATGGAAAGTTTTTCTCGATTATTTTATAGACTTCTCTGGGGATATTAGTTAGAATATGCTCACTTTACAGGGGGGGGTATTGAACCAAACTTGTTTCCTTCACGTATCTCTCCTATTTTTGACCTTCTATACCTTTCGGCATTGTTACTAACTTCTTTCTTTTTTCCTTATTACTATTTTAAAGCTGTTTTTTCTATTCTTAGCGTTACTCCCTTTTCATTGCCATGCTATATGAAACTGTATGGTTTATCCTTTTATTTTATCATTAGACTCCTCAGTAAATTGTATTTTCCCATTGTACCCAGATCTCATCAACGCTTCATTGTAGTGGTTTTTATTTTTGTTTAATTTTTTTTTTTTATTTTGGGATAGTCCGGATATTCTTTAAGATATACTAGGGATTATCGCATTTTTTATACATTTAAGATGGTTAGGATGTAAAATAATGTTTGGTTTTGTTTGTGGTATAGTTCGTAAGTGTTATCATTAAGATTTAGGGTATGTTTAAGAAATCAACCTTCTTGTATATATATATATATATATATATATATATATATATGCATAGATCATCGTATAACGATTAGATAACTCTCTGACTGACGTAAATGAACATTTAAAATTAAAATGTTTAAATTCGACGTTATTTCACGCGGTTAATGATAGCCGAATGGATTAGGTCTTCGCTAAACAGAGTCAGATATGTCTCGTGATGCGGGGTTCGAATCGTTCGACTGGTATTAATCGTGACACCCTGCACTGAAGATCCCCGAAAGGATGAAACACTAGTGTCTGTAGGTATTTAATGATTATTATAGTAAAAATAATAATTATGACAGCCCCTTTAAGAAATTCGTTTCTTATCGTTGAGCACTTTCAGTTGAATTAAAAGTCGTTCAATTTAGCTTTTATGCATAGATCATCGTATAACGATTAGATCACTGTCTGACGGACGCACTGAAGATTCCCGAAAGGATGAAACGCTAGTATCTGTAGGTATTTAATAATTATTATAGTAAAAAAAATAAGTATATATATATATATGTACATATATATATATGTGTGTGCAGTAGCGTCCAAAACTAAGGGCAAAATTTTAAAACCTAATATTTGTTAGAAATAAAAACTGATATTGATGATAACGACTTACAGTAATAAAAATGTCAGCTTTCACTGTTCTTATTTCTTACAAATATTAAGTTTTAAAACTGGGTCCCTTAGTTTTGGACGCCACTGTATATATATATATATATATATATATATATATATATATATATATATGTATATGTGTGTATATATATGTGTGTGTGTGTGTTTAATTACAAATATATATATGCATATATATATATATATATATATATATATATATTTGAGCAAACAGTTAATAAAATATGTAAAAAAAAACACTTTGAAATGAGTTAAAAACATATTTAATCTGAAAAGGAAACTTTAGATAAATGGATAGTCCTTAATCCGCGGAGTTTCGAAGAAATACTCTCCTTCTCATCAGAGGGTAGGAATTAGCAAAATGCGGGATGGGATTTTGCATGCAGAAGTATTTGATGAAACAACAAGTAAGTCAAAGATCTTACTTGAAAACAAAATAACTGAAGCAGAGGGAATATGGTAAAGAAAAAGGTGATTACACATGAATGGATAGTCTGGTGGAAGATAAAAAATCCAGTGACGGTAAAATCCAAATGTAAAATTTCAAGAAAGTTAAAAGAATTTCCATTTGTACAAGTAAAATCCAAGGAAATCCCGTAATTGGAAGAAGATGGTCCATAATAATCCAAAGGCATGTATATATAAATTTACATTAATAATCAATTTTAAAACACTACTCAACCAATTTTCAAAAATACGGTCAAATTTGATATTATAAATCGTCCAGATTTACTATATATTTTTATAGAGTCGTGATTTCAAAAATAAAAAAGCTAGAATCGAAACCGAACTATTCATAGTTGGTGGCGTTACTACTGCGCCAACGTGACACGAGTATGAACAGATTACAAAATAAAAATTAACAATAAACTACGATAGATGTACACAATTCGTAAGTTTTTTTTCTACTTTGATCGATTTTGACCCTTAAAAATATTGTAATTCATAAAAAACGGTCCGTATAACATGCAATCGTCTGAGGATTCTAACGCTGTTTGCGACTTGTAGTTTCAGAAGAGATAGTTTGAAAATATGGAGATGGACAGACACACATATAGCCTAATATATATATATATATATATATATATATATATATATATATATATATATATGTATATATATATATATATATATATATATATATATAGTCATCCACATACAGTACTGTTTCGCTGTTTCACATATATATATATATAGTAATTTATAAAATATATATGGCGATTAAGCTACATTGAATATTCGGCGTTTCATCCACTCTAGGATTCCTCAGGCTTATGCGCATAAGCCTGAGGAATCCTAGAGTGGATGAAACGCCGAATATTCAGTGTAGCTTAATCGCCATATATATTGTATAAATTACTAACTAGCTGTACCTACGTATTGAGCACTTTTGAAGTAAATACTTAAAGTTTACGCATAAATTTATACTTATTCGTATTTTAATTCGTATTTTTATTCGTATATTAATTCGTATTTTAATTCGTATTTTTATTCGTATATTAATTTTATGTGAGTAAATGAAGCAGTTATATATATATATATATATATATATAACCTAAAAAGAGCAAATCTTTACCATGAATTATAAATGCCATCAAATAACAAATTATACCAAAGCATTGCCCGAATATACCCAGCGAAAATCGACTCCGAAAGTATAAAATAATTAAAAGTATAAAATAATTAAAAGTCTTATATACAGCATAAAATGAGCTAAAGAGGGTCGATATGCTGGTTATACAAACAAAAATCCAAACAAAGAAACAAATATATATATATATATATATATATATATATATATATATATATATCAGTTTTAAAAGCCGTCACAAAGCTTTTGATCTCATTTTTTATACATTAATGGATCTCCTGAACAGTGATGTGTCCTCTATTCCAACCATCATCAATCACCGCAGCAGAAATAACCTACTCACTGACATTCAACATCGTTTCCGTCCTGTTAGATCTACAGAAACAAGACCAACCATCATAATGTCCATTCTGTCAAAATAACTTGCACCATCAAACATATTTGAGTTGAATGTAGAGTCATTGATAATGTCAAAAAAAACAACAATATCTTAAATCCGTCAATATCTTCCAAAGCAACCGCCTGGATCAAATACTGTTATTTTTTAGAGTAAGAAACTTTTGTCAAAAATAAATTTAAAAAATCTCTACAAAATAACCTAACTAAACCCTTAAATAAATATTCAAAACATAAAGACCCTTTTATAAACTACTGGATTTGGACTAAAATGACATGAAAATGATTCATATGCCGTTAAGCAAAAATCAATAAACAAATAAATATCTTCTGATCTTGAGCACGTGGTGCAATGAGGAAAAAGGCGGATGGTTACTTTTAATGCAGCTAACATCAAGCGTCTCTCTTTTCATCATAATGATCTTACTTTATATGGCCCTAATTGAAATGAATGGATCTAGTCATGGGGAAGCATCATATTTTGACACGCGTCTCAGACTGATTTTCAATCCTGATCTGAAATGGACACATATATCAAATCTGTTGCCAAGATCGCTGGTGAAATACTGGGACTATTCTAACGCTCCAGTAGGCATCTCGCTGTCGATGCAATCCTATATTTCTATAAGAGCCAAGTACATCCTAAGATAGAGTAATGCTGCCGCATCTGGGTAGAAGCTGCTCGACGATCCTATCTTACCTTTATAGAGTTCGAAACCTTGAAGTGGTTGCTTTTTCCCTTCTCATCAACCTCTTTTCCATAGAAGAGAGGTTGCGAACCTGTCTCTGCGCTATCGTTATTTTCATGGCAAGTGCTCGTCTGCGCTCCAACCTATAGACTTTTCTTGCCAAACTTTCATAATAAATGCTCGATTAGCTACAACTACCGTCAACAATTTCCCCCACTCTCTATCTGTGCCTAAGTTTAACCGTAGATTACATGAACAAAGCTCCTTTACTAGCACTGCTCGCTCGTGGAACACTTTTCCATTGGACTGCTTCCCAGCAGATTACGGTATGGTAGTCTTCAAGTCCCACGCAAAAAATTCTTGTTGAGCTGTGCATTTAAATAAGGAAAGTTATACTCAATATACACCATTAACCATTACTACGCTACCACCTTACAATGATTAGGACTTATCCTCGAGTGGACTTTAGGTTTTTATAAGTGGTTACTCCTTTGTAAAAAAAAAGATCTCCTCTAAGGCAGATGTTTCTTGTCTTTAACCTATCTCAACTTGCAATATTTTAGTTAGTTTGTGTATTTTCATTAATAACTATACGCCCTGGAATATTATTTCAGTAGAAACTATTTTATTTACTTTACCGTATTTTTCTGTAAAAGTCTGAGGAAGTTACAGACAGCAAAAAAAAAACGGCCGGATAGCTGAAACAATAACGTAACTTAACAGAAAAATGCGGTAATAAAAAATAAAACGTATATATATATATATATATGTATATATATATATATATATATTTATATATATATATAGTGTATACGTTTTATAAAATAAATAGTTAATTATATTTCTCGTATGTTATGTGCGTTTTTTTTTTTTTGTCGCGCGTCATTTGTTTTTGTATGTGTGTCATAAATGTTAGCATTAAAGAACAAAGCGACACTGAAGACAAAGGGGGTTCCAACCAGAATGTCGAACCCTCAAAGATTAAGACGTTTCCCTTGTAAAAGAAGGAGCCACACCTACATCCAACATCTCAGGTATGTTTTTCATCTTAATACTCAGACCCTATTGACTGGCCCATTGTCACATCATCATGGGGCCGTTTCTAAAACATTTAGTGTAGCACGCGGGTCGGCCACATACTAGTGACCGGCTGATCATGTTAAACAGGTTTATGCACATTTCTTATTGTTTTCTTGCCGAGTTATATCAGTTAATTAATCAGTTTAATTAAATCATTTATTTAATTTGTATGCTTGACGGATAATAACATTTTTGGGATTAGTTTTAGTTTTTTTCTGGTATAATTGATAATTTTTGTTAATTAATTTTGTTGAATTCCGTTTTGTTATATTCAACATCGGGATTATTCTACAATTATTCTGAATGTATTGATTTCAATTTATTCATATATATTTAGTCTGGGTTTTGTAAGCGAAAGCGTATTTGTATTTGTTGATGGTTATATGTTCTTGTTTTTAATTTTAGTTTTTTAGTTTAATCGAGGCTCCACGGTGAAGAAAGTTTTTTTTTGACAAGTTGATTTATTTATGAATTTGTGAATTTTCTGAAGTAGCTATTACATTGCTTTAGAATAATTATTTAGTACATGAATAGTACGGTATATGCTGTTTATACCGTAAGCAGTTGCTATTTTCATAATTCCGCATTTTATGCTAGTGTTAAAATTCTGTTCTTTTTTCTACCTCATAAATACTTAGATAGCTAAGACTGTTTCTATGCTAGATTTCTGTTAATCATCATACACTATGTTTATGTAGATTTTAGTGGGTTTTATGTAGCAACTATGTATAACATTGGTTTATTGATAGTATTTCCTGCATCGTGACTTTGTAATCAATAATATTTGTCAAGCACTTGTTTGTTATTGGGCATTTGAACCTGATTATTTAGTGGAACAGCTAAATGTTGTTATCGTTTTGTTATATCTGTCTTGGTTGTTGGCTCCAGGTCCAAAATGTAAATAAGTTATCGTTTATATATATTATGGAGATTTTCTTGGAAGATAATGGTTCAGAGATAGTGTTGATTATGTTGGTTGAAGAAGCAAAGAAAATAGCTATTTCTTTAAAAAAAAAAAAAAAAAAAAAAAACAGCATTCATGTACTCTATTGACTTTCCTACCATTTTTTTTTTAATTTAAACTCCATGAACTTTAGTTTAGTAAACCGGTTGGTTTTGTAAAACCAATTATGTCGAGATAATATATATATATATATATATATATATATATATATATATATATATATACATATATATATATATGTGTGTGTGTGTATGTGTGTGTGTGACTACTTACTTTTATCACATAAATTAATACATGAAAATATCATTTTATGCGTAAATTTTCAGTATTTACTTCAACTGTGCTCAATATAGATAGGTAGAGCTATCTAGTAAGTTATGAAAATATATATGGCAATTAAGCTAAACAGAATATTCCGCGTTTCATTATCATGAGAATTCACCAGGCTTATGTCATAAGAGGAATTTTCTGTATAGTTTAATTGCCATATATATTTTTATAACTTACTATATAAAATAAATATATATAAATATATATATATATATTGATTTACTATATATACATATATATACATATATATATGTGCATACATATATACATATATATATATACATATATATACATATGCGTGTGTGCATAAATATATACATACATGTATATATAAATATATACATACATACATACATATATATATATATATATATATATATATATATATATAAGAGAATCGGAGATATCATTTACCATCGCTAATCCTACATCCCAGTGAGTAGACCAGCCGACAGTAAACTTGACGATTGTATAATCGATTCCTAACTTGCAATGTGTTCTTATTGTTTGGCCGCACTGAATATCCATGATAAAATAAAACAGTTGATCGGTGGATGAATATATAAGCCGCCCTTCGAAGGTGGACCCAATTTTCCAACTGATATCAAATGTAGCTTACTTAGCGCAGTGCAAGGCGTTTTGAATATAAACAACTAAAACATTAAAACGCGACTATCAGTGTTTACATAAAGATATTGAGACATCCTTTAGTAGTAAGTAGAACTCCCGATTATAGACTACATGAACTTGCTGATTTTAATGCTCGAATTTTTTATCGGCCAATATTTTAATCGACTAAATCGTTATATATTTTAACCTATCATCACCTAACGTAGTTTAATGTATTACTTTTCACTTTTTGATTTCCATTTTCGCTCCTTCTCACTTTATTTCTCAACACCTGAGAATGATGCGTGACGAATCGAAAACACTCGTGAAAATAAGAATTATGGAACCTTCATTAATATTTTCGATTTTGATATAAAAAAAAAAAAAATTATACGTAAATCGAATTTTTTTTAAATCGAATCATAAAGAAAAACATCTCCGTTGCATTTAATAAGGTTTGCTTGAACACACACACACACACACACACACACACACACATATATATATATATATATATATATATATATATATATATATATACAAGTTAGAAAAGCATTTCATCCTAGGCATGAAAATTGTTAAACAAAATGTTTTTACTATAGGCTTTAGAAATAAAGGTACAAGATTCAATTTTAAATTTATTTATCTCCAAAGTGCACTTTTACAAATTATACAAAGTAAGGTATAAAAATTTAATTTAAATTGAATCAAAAAATTACCTTGGATTTATTTTATGTAATGTACATTCTGTTGCACTTTTAAAAAAATCATTAAAAATTTTATATCTAGATAATTAATTGCTAGATAAAAGATAATGTTTTTAAATTCTAACAAAATGTGCATTACATAAAATAAATCCAAGGTAATTTTTTGGTTCAATTAAATTAATTTTTTATACCTTACTTTGCAAAATTTATAAAAGTGCACTTGGAAAATAAATAAATTGAATCTTGTACTTCTATTTTTAAAGCCTATACTAAAAACAGTTTGTTTAACAATTTTCATGCCTTGGATGAAATGTTTTTCTAACTTGTATCTTATCTTTTTAAGATTATATTTTAAGACTCTCCTTCTCTCTATTTCAGTATGTATTTCTCCTCACACCACGACTCATTTTTGCAACCCCCTATTTGTATTATTACAGGTCTGAATATTCTCTCTGCTTCAGTTTGTATTTCTCCCCACACCACAACTCATTTTTGCAACTCCCTCTTTGTAATATAGGTCTGAAGTATGAGAAAATCTGAATTTGTTTAACAAAAACTTTAAAATAACTTTTTTAGATTAATTTTGTTTAAACTTTTCTGAATAGAAGATCTTTAAAATCTAATAAGGAACATATTTAATACAGGTTTCATTAAAAATATTCAGTACATAACGAGAAAAATAGAGATGAAAATTTCAAAAGGACTGGATAACTGGTTACGGTCAATAGTATTCATCGCCAGCGAAAGTGTTGTTATTGTTATTCTATTATTATCATTATAGTAGTCCTCGCCAGCGAAATATTTTTTTATTGTTATGCTATTATTATTATTATTATTATTATTATTATTATTTAAAGCATTTTGTGTTCTGCCTTTTCGCGCGAGGGCTAATATGTATATATATATATATATTTGTATACATATTTTTATATTTATATATATATATTTATACATATGTGTATGTATATATTTATATATATACATATTTATTCATATATATATATATTTTTATATATATATATTTATATATATATATATTTATATATATATATATATATATATATATAAACAGTCAGTAAAGATTAAGTTTAAAATACAATAAGTTTTGTAACCTTAGAGTAAATATAGATATTAATACTTAACTAGAAATACAATTTAATAAAAAAAGCTTAATACAACTAAGATAGGAAATGGAGCTTGTTATAGAAGAAAAAAATAAAATATATTTATATGAATTTATTGTTCAACGGGATACTCCATTATCCGCGAGTTTCAAAAAAATACTTGTTCTCATCTAAGGAAAGATATTAGAAATAAATAGTATAGCGAACCTATAAATTAGCCTGTAATGGCATTAATTGAAACAGCATTACAAGAAAACTAGTGATAAATGAAAAAAAAAACATTTGTGCAAAGGCTTTATAAAATAGTGAAAATGTAAGAAATTAGAGGATACATGAAATGTATCCTCTAATTTCTTTCAGTTGGCGACTCTAAGAAAGAAATCCACGCCATGGATGTGCGCCAGAACAGATATACGTCATAAAATATCTGACAAAGGTGTATTAAGAATAGTTATATTATGTTAGAAATCAATTCTGAGCTACAAAAAGTCACTCCTTCTAATGGTACTACTCCAGTCTATGTAGCTTTTTAACTTTATAAATTATAAAAATAGAAGCCTATACTTTTAGAACGAACATCGTATGATTATCCGAATTCCAAACGCCCATGGGCAGTCATTTTCATCGCTAGCAAAAATGCATTGAGAAAAAATAAATACGGCAGCACAAAAAGTTGCGCGTTTTAATGGTACCCCTCTCTTAATTGTAGCTTTTCAAGTTGTTCTTTTCTGCTGAAAAGAAAGTAAGCTTTAATTTTGGAAAGAGTCTCGTATCTGGGAAAATTGGCCGTAACAATATAGATTGTCAAAAAAGTCGAAGCATGGTGATACATACAAAGCAAAAATCAGAAGAAAGAAAGAAAGAATTATCAGAGATAATATGAATAAAATAAATAAAAACCCCTCATGGGAGAAACGGAATGAAGTCTATACGTATAGTAAAGAAGATTCTTCGATTTGAAAATTCCGAGAACTTAACTTTTTTTTCGTACTCAATTCTTTTTTATGTATCGTGACTGGCTTATAGGAGACTAATAATCGTGCGTCCGGAACATCTTGCTGTCTTTAACCAATTTGCAAGAAGAATGATGACTAACTCTAGTCCTGCAGCGGTGATGGTGGCCACGCGACTAAAATATCATCTTGTCCTTTCTTGGTAATTTCTGAGAAAGAAAAAAAAATGAACACCTTTAACTGATAGAGTCCATCATAAGTGTCCGCTGGAAAAAAGAGATTTGTCACGTCGGTTCTTTATCTGATTTTTAACACTTTAAGACCAGTCGATGGAACAAAAACAAAACTTTCTCTCTCTCTCTCTCTCTCTCTCTCTCTCTCTCTATCTCTCTCTCTTTCACACACACACACACACACACACACGCACTACTACTACTACTCATAATAATCCGCACCCACTTTTTGCATATCTATACACACGCGCGCAAATACCTTATTAGAAACACATACACACACAAAAAAAGACAAGGATTTATTATAATATACAAACACACTCTGAAAGATATAAGCTCTCACACATGTGCACACTGAGACAACTGATCACACTCACATATACTCCCAAACTAATATGCATACTAGAGAGATCTTGAGTGCCTATTGAAGAGAACTTGAATGCTTATTAGAGAATATCCTGAAAGCATTTCCTATAAAATAGTATATTAGCAATATTGGGCACACAAAAACAAAAACTTATTATTATTTATTTTTCAAAGATTTAAAAGTGGTGTTTTTTCTTAAAAAATAATGAAAATGTATAATGTTTTGCTTATTTGAAAGATAAAAATGATTATTAACATATTCAACGAATTTCACATTTCAAAACACAAAAGATGAAGAATTAAGCGCATTCAAAATTCGGATTTTCAACCTTAAAATCAAATACGTGCTCAGTTGGTTTTTGTTTGTTTTAACTTACGATCCTGACCATTCCTACAATACAGTATATTTTGTTCTGTTCCGGCTGATTATTTTTAGTACCCACAAATAAAGAAGAGGTTGTAGGCAAAAAATATATAAATATCGATTATAAAAAACAAAGGACACTATTATAAAGTTTATTCAGCGTTTGAAAATTGGTGAAAATTTCGTATTCATTGGATGATTACTTGGTTTTTGGTAGATTTTTAAAGAGAGATTCCATCAAAAAATACTTACTTCATCTTTCCGTTTTGGTCGTGCCTACAACACTTTTTTTAAAGATAAACGGTGCACCTGGCTTTTATGAGCAACGTTGTACCTTCTCCAAGTGGTATTACGTCAAGTAACAACACGCGACTGAATACTTCTTGTTCTGGAATTCAGTAAGAAAATGAGTCCACAAGTAAAGTATACTATAACATATTTAAATAGTCAATTGGGTATAGGAAATATTGCGTTTACAACTTCTTTACTAATTCAGTGTTTAAGATGTAAAGGAGAACTTTAATGGAACACTCGAATATCTGTGTCCTATGTAGAGATCAAGTGTTAATCTCAAGAAGTGGGACCACTTGATTTCTGAGAACTTTGACTAAAGTAAATTGAAACAAAAAATATACCTGATGAACCAAGTGCAAGAGAAAGTCAAACACTTGCACGTAAAAAGAAAAGGATCAGAATCATAAAAAAGATCTCTCGGTTTAAATATCTGAGTTAGTGTGTGAATGTTTGGTATCCTGTAGGATGCCCTATCTCCCAGCTTGAAAGACACTGATGAGTCAATTAAAAAAAAGGAGTATACACACGTAAAGACATACACATACACGCATATTAACATAACTCTTACACACTGCGGTTATACATTTATTAATACTTACACTCACATAAACACAGTAATACATGTGCAGATTCACACTCACTGACATTTGCACTCAGGTACATTGCATACATACGCACACACAGATATATACGAGATGCATACACATATTCGTACACGTCGTACTGTACTGTCTCTATGATTATGGCATTCTTTTGAAATCACTTTTTTTTACATCGAGAAGAATGTCGCTTGATTTTAAAAAAGGTCGATCAAGATTTGATAGTTTGATGCTGTCTGTCTTTGCGGCATATCGACCTTTTCTGGCTTATGTGACACAGGAGCATAATACTTAGTCGAAAAAGAGACTGTCATGGTTTTAAAATAGAAAAATACAAACCGCGAGATTATAGCTAGGATCATCACACGTTATTCCTGCCATTGTGCATTTACACATGCGTTACATTGTTGTGCGTCATGGATATTAGACCCCCTAGTCCCTTCGTCCTTCTTCAGGTGCCCTTTGTCGTAGTCTAGGCACCGCCAAAACTGGGGGCAGGTAAGTACTTTGTGACGGACCGTCTTTTAAAAATCTACCAAAAATCAGGTAATTATCCAATCAATACGAAATTTTCAGCGATTATTAAGAGAAGAATGAACTTTATAACAGTGAACTTATTTTTTATAAACGATATTTATATATATATATATATATATTTTTGCTTACAATCCCCCTTGTTTTGAGGGGGTTCCAAATATGATTAAAATTATCATCTGAAACTGAACAAAACATATTGTGTTGTTGTATGGGACAGGATTATAGATTTAAAAAAAAATGTTTGCATACCTTATTTTGACGTCTGAATACAAGAACTTCGATTGTGTGTAATTATCCCGCTTTTGAGTTTTGAAGTGTGAAATTCGGTGTATATGTTAAGTAAAATAATTAATTTAAGTTAAGCAAAACAAAAAAAAGTTTAATATTTATACGGAAAAAGCCATTTTAAAATCTTTGATAAATAAATTAACAATTTTTTTTAGCGAGCCGAATAATGCATGACCATTATTACACAGGGCATGCTTTGAAGAATCGATACAAAAAAATTCGATAAATATTGTACCATTTGTATTTAAAATAGCATCATTTTTTCGATTCCGTTTCAAAACGTTTCCCGCCTTTCGACTACGGTGGACCAAACGCGCTGAAATAATTTTTGTTTATTCTGCTTTAAATTGCCCCCCTCCATTTTCGGGAGCCTTGCCCCCACACACATACACATTAAAAACCAAACTCATACAAATGGTCACCCATCTGGTACTGGCCAGCCTCAGCGTTAATAATACATTGAAATTTTCGTCACTGAAAAATAAGTTCTTTTGGCCTGTTTGCTCTTCCTTAGTTTGCTTTTTATCAAGTACAAACGTAAATATTGTCTAGATCGACGCGAAGTAACTAGTTGTCTATATGAATAAGTGGAATTATTTGACATCCAGGTACTTATATTATAATATTTTTGCATATTCTCATAGAAAATCACCCTAAATCTTAGTTAGACAACAAATAAATAAATTAATTATTTCAAAAACCTTTTTTTTTCCTATTTATATACGTTTTTTGTGCAAGACAAAAAATGTCAATTGTTAACTTTTGGGGAAAATTTAACATTTAAAATTTAATTAAAAATAGAAAAAGTTTTACATTATTCTATTTTCTATATGATAAAATTCAGGGTGTTATCTTTCTGGAAAAAAAAGTTACTCAGAAATAATGGATTTTGATAAATGTAATTTCGTTTTAAAAAACAACAACAACAACAACTTGATTTTTCGGCCATTTTTGGCGGTGTCTATGATTATGTCTAAGATTAAACTAGACTATGTGATACATTGCATCACTTTCGCACAACTAGGAATATCCTTTTCGGTTTTCAGTTGGGACATGGGGAGAGTGAATATCAGGGACAGACAAATGCAATTTCAGAAACGAATCGATAATAAATTCGTGTTTTCGCTTTCGTTTTTTTTTATTAAGACGTGTATTTTTTATTTGAGAAAGTTGTTTTTTATCAAAATTAAATATAAAAAACTTATAATGACAGAAAATAGAGATTTCTTTTTAAAAAAAAAGAGATATTCTATTGTTATTCTAATATAAACTGAACATAAAGCTCTTGTAATACATTTCTTGAATTACAATAAATAATCAGAACTGTAAAATAACGAAAGACTGTGTTTTGTATTGTTTTTTTTTGTTTTTTTAATAAATATACAATTTTTTTTTTAATAAAACATGAATATAACGTTTTTGTAACACATTTCTGGAAGTAAAATTTCAAAAGTTTATTTTATTATTTAAGCTTCTAATATTTATTAACAAAACTCTCCCAACTACAACAGCAACAACAACAACAACAACAACAACAACAAAACACGTATTTATAAAAACGCACACAAATTTATTTTCGATTTAATCCGGAAATTACATCTGTCTCCCCTGCTATGTACTCTTCCCATGTCTCAACTAAAAACCAAAAAAGTGATTTCGTCCTAGTATTATTTTAATTTTATTGTTTTAAATCCTCTAGTCTATACTCAAGAGGAATGTATAATTAGTTCTGATTATGTATTCTCCCCGTCACAAAAAATACTTTCAGCGGTCATGGAAAGCGAAATAAATTTCTATGATTAGATTTTTTTTTCTTTTTTGTCCGGATATGACTTTTATTTTTTATTATCTTTTTTTTTAATTATTCTTTCTAGATTTAAATTTTTCTGTCTATCTTTCTTTGTTTTTGCGCGACTTTTTTTTTTTTTGTAAAAGTCGTACAGTTTGGCGACCAAAGGACTAGGACGGCATCTAATTAGCAGAAAAGAAGAGAGATAGATAATGTGAAGACAAGAGAACCTACAGGCGAGAAAGGATACAGTCTTTCCCTGCCACCCCCACCATTCCTACTCCTTATTGTAACTGCAGCATCTGCCAACGTAGCTACCAATCTTACATTGGACTATTTAGCCACAGCAGACGCTGTAGTAAACCAAACTAGATGAAGAATGCCAGTGTCTCAAGAGACATAAGGTGGGCAATATACGTTTATGTAACCGTTCTATTTTTAACTTAAATAGGGATGGTATAATAAAATGGGGGGGTCTGCGTTCGCGCCTGGCCTCCATGGAATAGAAATAGGCACAAACTTAAATAAAGCTTTTCATATCGATCTGCGTAAGCATACTTTGATAATTATGTTTCACTTTGAAGAATTATGGTATAATAAACCTCCATAGAATGGAAATATGTCACAAAGTTTAACAAGTTTTTTTTTTCAATATAGATCCACAAAATATTGTGATAAGTATTTCAGTGTGAACAGGTATGGTATAATAAATTATGGGGTTTATCTATTTTATTTTTAGTTTAATCATATTGTGCTTTGGTTTTGATGCCCCAAAATCTCTTTACAACCCTTCCTTTTCATAACCTATCATACTTTCATAAATCAGAGTCCATTTTCTGTAGGCTGCTTTCGAACCCAGTCAACGACGGGTACTTTTGCTAGTATATATATATATATATATATATATATATATATATATATATATATATATGAAAAGATACCTAGACGGCTGCTTTATCCTCTGGAGACTCACATGAGGGGATATCAAAGAACTCCACACTTTGCTACAAAATCTGCACCCAAAAATAAACTTCACACTAAAACAAAGCCCCACAGAACTACCTTTCATAGGCATGCTAGTAACAATAAAAAACAACAACATAATCACAAACATCTACCACAAACCCACAGACACTCAACAATACCTCCACTTCAAAAGCCACCATCCTAAAAACTGTCTAAACTCAATACCCTACTCCCTAGCACGTAGAGACTGCACCATAGTAACAGACAGACACCTCCGTTCGACTAGACTGAGTGAACTACAAATAACACTGCAGAAAATAGGATATCCACTACCACTAATACAGAAAGGTATTGAACTGGCTGAAAAATTCCAATAAACCAACATCCCAAAAGAACACAACAAAGAACAAATTTTAGCATACCTCTCTACACACAACACAAACAACCCAGAACTATTCACACAGATAACAAAAAACTTATCCCCTCAATCAGAACGACAAACTAAACAACATACTTAAAACAACAAAAATAATAAAAAACAAACGCTAACCAAAAAACTTAAAACACATCCTAACTTCCTCAAAACTCGTTCCACACACTACAAAAGGGGTTACAAAATGCAACAACCCGCGATGTGGAATATGTGACATAAAAATAGAAGGAAAAACATACACATTGAAAAACCCAGCACAAACATTCAAAATAAAAAAGGATCTAAATTGCACCTCCAGAAATTTAGTATATGCACTAAGATGCACAGCATGCAACAAATCCTATATAGGCGCCACCAAATATTTCAGCAATAGAGTGGCCTTACATAAGAGCAACATCAAAATTGCAGATTACAGACAACTCTATGTTTCAAAACACGTACACACACGCAGTGGAAACAGCTTCAAAATAATACCAATCTTCAAAACAGACAATTATTTTTATTTACTTTCACAGGAAAAAAACTTCATCACAAGATTCACTCCTGAACTGAAGAGAGCCTAATATCAAAACACAAAAACATGAAATTCAAGGCACACTCGCATGCACATTCGTATACATATACACACCCACACATAAATCAGAACCGACACATTAAAACACACACGCACGCGCATACAACTAAACACAGACATAACACCTCTATCTCTAATGCAACACACTGAAAAATACCAACCCTACTTTACCTCGAAACCAACAACACTAGGAAACACCTAGAACCATAGTATAATATCTGTTCCAACACCTCGCTCCCTCCTCAGTCAGTGGAGGAGAAATCCCTTATGACTGAGACAACTATCATCCCTTCTATCACCCCCTTCCATACCTATACCCCTCCAATTGGCCCCTCCCATCTGGGGAACAAGATCTTCCCCACACTAGGAACTGATCCTGGGTCTGGCCATACCCACATGGGGAGACAAATAAATAGAAGCATTAAAAAATCCTCTATACATATTTTTAAATACAGCCCTCTATCTAAACAAACATAATATAAAGAATACCCGAAAAGACTGAAACGAAAATCACAATACTAAAATCCAAGAATCCAAAAAATGAATATCAAAATAGAATGAAAGCACCTCTTCCCTTATTTCAGAAGAGCTGGCTCTCCCCCCTCCTCACACATACACATTAGTAACGACCTTAGATCACAGTCATTTTCCTAGGGAAGCAAATAACCTCATAATACTATAAAAGAGTACACACATTCTCAAACCAATAAAAGAAAACACACACACACCCTACCCTAAAGGAAAAGAAAAAAACACAAACAGAAAGAGAGAGTGAGAGAAAGAAACACAACACAGGAGTGACCAAAGCCAAGGTCGCGGCATCGACACAGCCCAATAAAAGAGTAATAAAAATTGAACATTCCAATGATTTGTAGACACTTACACGCTTCCACCCCTTGGAAACACTTCAAATGAACTACGAAAATGCCATTTTTACATCTCCAACACATTTGAAAATAATTTCTGACTAGGATGCATCACAGAACGTCTGAAACGCGTTAAAACCGATTTCAATGATTTAAAAGCATTATTACAATGATCTAAACATAATTCTCAACACGGAATAATAAAATAATGTTAAAAATACACATTGTTGGTGACTACCCCTCATATATATATATATATATATATATATATATATATATATATATATATATATATATATATATATATAACATTATCACACTTTACATAACTGGTAAATACTGCATAAAATCTACCACCAACTTCATCGACCTTCTCAAATAAAACTCTCCCCACGAATGCATAACTGCATCCCTCGATGCCGAAAACCTCTTTACTAACGTCCCTGTAAATGACACAATATAACTAATCATTAATCAAGTATACAACCACAACACAATACCCCCTCCATCTGTAAAACCGCAAACGCTTGAAAAGTTAGTATTAAAATTCACCACACAAGTTCCCTTCACTAACCCTAATGGGAAAACATACATCCAAATAGATGGCGTTTAAATGGGATCACCTGTAGGCCCTACATTCGCAGAATTCTATATGACCCATCTTGAAAACAAAATCTTCTCAGATAAAAATAAAATAAACTCAATATCTATGCCCGATATGTCGAGGACATTTATTGCAGCTAAATCTGTACAAGGCATAAAAAAACTCAAACTAACCCTAGAAACACACGCCGTCTTCAAATTTACATACGAACCAAACATAAATAACAAAATGCTATTTCTCATGTATTAGTAGATTCAAGCAACCCACTAAATACATAACCTCAACATACAAAAACTCTACTCACAATAATGCAATACTCTTAACTTGCAATATCGATTGCCAAGAAAAATATAAAACTACCCTCATAAAATGTAATTCATCGCCCATACAATATAGCATCAACCCAACAAATATTTTACAAAGAACTAACAAACATAAATCAAACCTTAATAAACAATAATATTTCCAATAAAATTGTCGATAAGCACGTAAAACTCTATTTAAACTCACCCCACAATAACGACATAAGCACTAACCCTAACCAAAATTACACCATCAAAGTACACTATAAAAACCAATTACACACTAACTACAAAACAGATGGAAAAATAATATCAAACCAAATTAAAGGATACAACAGATACACCGACCAGAATAAACAGATTAAACTAATTATATATTACATTAAATTTAAAACCTCCAATTTAATAATTAAAAACAATAATAATATTAAAACCACGCTAAACCAAATTAATGTCGTGTATAAATTTATTTGCCTCTTCGAAGAATGTCTCCGTACCCACTATAAAAACATACAATGCATACATAGGCCACACCACAACAACACTCTCCTGACGACTAACCTATCATTTAGCTGACATTAGCGCCATGAAACAACACCTAACATCCCATGATAAAAACCTACAGTCGTCCGTCATAAGAAATATCTTAACTAATAATTCTAAAATTCGATACCTTAACAACTGCACACGACGACTAAAATTAATAGAAGACATACTAATAAAAAAAAAACTGTAGCCCTTTTTAACCGGATTTCATATAACACCGGGGAAAATATGTATGTATGAAAATATATTAAACAGTATTTAATAACAAGGTCTATGTCAACAGAATATTATTTTCATTCATTTAGACTCTGAATCCGACACAGTAAGACGCAGTCAATAAACCGAGAACCACACCGGTCTATATAAAAACACACAAGATATTAACAGATATATACTCAAGAGTCAAAACAATTAAAAGAATATGCTGCTGTCACAGCCCTATTAATAACTAATAAGAAACTAAATAAACTATAACATAAGAAAATCGAAATTAAAAAAAATAATAATTCGACACTAACTATCCTGCACCCACCTTTATTACCAATTAAAAAAAAAACTATAAATACACCTAGCCTCAAAGGGAAAGAAAATGAAAAAGATAACGACAACAATCGCTCCTGATGATAATCGGAAGTACCAATAGAAAGGGATTGAGTAGAATATGGCTGAACAATAACTTTTCGGCGCCATTTTATCCAACATGCCGACTGAAATAAGAAAGACCGCTCAGCGAATGGAAAAGATATCCAGAAAAATCGGAAAAAAGAATAACTATCGTGTTCAATCAGACGTGATTGAATAATGACTTGCTGCAAATATATACATATATATATATATATATATGTGTGTGTGTGTGTGTGTGTGTGGAGAGAGAGAGAAAGAAAGAAATTTACAAGCTCGCGACACTAGGCATGTTAGTGTTTCAGATAAATGATTGGTTAAAACCAGAATTTTCATCAGGCGACTTAAAAAGGTTTGTATTTCACAGACAAACTTATTAAGTCGCTTGACGAGGACTTGTTGTTTTTACCAACCGTTTGTCCGAAACATTCACACGTCTTGTGTCGCGACCAGGTAAATGTGTCCATGTTAATGAAACATATACATATATATATATATATATATATATATATATATATATATATATTTCTCTTAGTTAATTGAACGCTCCTAATAATCTCGTTAAATTCACTTTTTTTCCACCTAAATATCTTTAACTTAGTGTCTATCTATCTATCTATCTATCTATATATATCTCTCTCTATATATATATACGTACATATATGCACATATATATATCGAACGCAAGGTATGTGTACAACTTGAAATCCAACAATACCAGATTATCGTCATTGAATGTTCCACAGCGACCTCATGACACCGGGTGTGTAATATGTAGTGAGGTATGCAGCCTAACTTATGGACTGACAAGTATTCCTTATACGGATCCACCAACCCCGTTAAGACATTGACCTTGGTTTTTAATGTCTCTTATTGTCCTTGTAAGTAAGATGCAGGCATTTAAAGTCACCTGAGGACACATGAGAGGATACTTTATGCAGAATCATGAATCTTGAAACGGCAATCATCTGTAAAGATGCTGCAATTATCGTGCACACACACAAACACACACACACAAACTCAAACACACACACACACACATATATATATATATATATATATATATATATATATATATATAGGGAATTTATTACTGTGAGTCCAGAATTCAATTAAATTCCCTATATACTGCTCTGACTACACATTGAGCACTTTAGTCCGGTTTTTTTTTCACCACTGGTAAATAAATATATATATATATATATATATATATATATAAATTCAGGTTTGAGATGTTCAAAAGTATGGACTAATTAATACAATGAGGTTGTTATATAGTGCTCGATAACAAAAGCAAAATAGTCGAATAGTTCAGGATCGCCTGACTGAAACAGATGGCTGTTTGTAGCGACCATATGGAACTGTTTACTCTCGACTAAATAATATATATATATATATATATACATATTTATATATATATACAGTGAGTCAACAATACACCAATACTTCATTTTCTTTACATCAGTACATTCAAGCCGAGTGTACCGTACAGATCAATTAACAACAGAAGACGCAGTTAAAAGCACGTGTAACTGGACAAAAAATATATAACATGATTGAGTGTTTACAATAAAATTTCAAAGATTTAGACCAGCGATTGGCTGCGTAATTTGGAAGAGCCTCCAGATATCTTTTTTTTTACTTTGACTCCAGTTTGACCACTTAACGTTTATTTTCTGTGCTCAAATCGAGTTTTAAAAAATGTATCCATATCCAAGAACTCTACATTTAAAATTTCAAATGTTTAGACCCAAAATTGAGGAAGGAGTTTTCAAAGGTACAATCGTTGAACTTTGATAGCCAAATTTCTTGCCAAAACCGTATTAAATTATTCCCCCAAATCTTATTTCTCCTTAAGTCAAATCTCAAGTCTCTTGACTTAAAAGTGATTGTGTTATTTGGTAGGGGAAAAAGATAGAAAAACAACCTTTCATGACCAATGTTTAAATGGAAAAACAAAAACAATCTGTTATGACAAATGTTAAAATTGAAAAATAATCTTCCATGACCAATGTTAAGATGGAAAAATAATCTCCCATGACAAATGTTAAGATGGAAAAACAATCTTCCATGACCAATGTAAAGATTGAAAAATAATCTTCCATGACCAATGTTAAAACTGAAAAACAATCTTCCATGACCAATGTTAAGATGGAAAAAATAATCTGCTATGACCAATGTTAACATCGAGTAACAATCATCAATGACCAATGTTAAAATTAAAAAACAATCTGCAATGCCCAATGTTCAGATGGAAAAACAATCTTCCGTGACAAATTTTGAGATGGAAAAAATCTTCCATGACAAATGCAAAAACTGAAAAACAATCTGCCATGACCAATGTTTAAATTTAAAAAGAATCTGTCATGATCAATGTTCAGATGGAAAAACAATCTTCCATGACCAATGTTAAGATGGAAAAAATAATCTGCTATGACCAATGTTAACATCGAGTAACAATCTTCCATGACCAATGTTAACATCGAGTAACAATCTTCCATGACCAATGTTAAAATTAAAAAACAATCTCCCATGACCAATGTTCAGATGGAAAAAATAATCTGCTATGACCAATGTTAACATCGAGTAACAATCTTCCATGACCAATGTTAACATCGAGTAACAATCTTCCATGACCAATGTTAAAATTAAAAAACAATCTCCCATGACCAATGTTCAGATGGAAAAAATAATCTGCTATGACCAATGTTAACATCGAGTAACAATCTTCCATGACCAATGTTAACATCGAGTAACAATCTTCCATGACCAATGTTAAAATTAAAAAACAATCTCCCATGACCAATGTTCAGATGGAAAAAATAATCTGCTATGACCAATGTTAACATCGAGTAACAATCTTCCATGACCAATGTTAACATCGAGTAACAATCTTCCATGATCAATGTTAAAATTAAAAAACAATCTCCCATGACCAATGTTCAGATGGAAAAAATAATCTGCTATGACCAATGTTAACATCGAGTAACAATCTTCCATGACCAATGTTAACATCGAGTAACAATCTTCCATGACCAATGTTAAAATTAAAAAACAATCTCACATGACCAATGTTTAAACTGAAAAACAATCTGCCATGACCAATGTTCAGATGGAAAAACAATCTTCCATGACCAATGTTTAAACTGAAAAACAATCTGCCATGACCAATGTTTAAATTTAAAAAGAATCTGCGATGATCAATGTTCAGATGGAAAAATAATCTTCCATGACAAATGTTTAGTTGGAAAAACTATCTCCGATGACCAATGTAAACATTGAAAAACAATCTGACATGACCAATGTTTAAATTTAAAAAGAACACTGATGACCAATGTTAAGATTGAAAAACAATCTTCCATGACAAATGTTAAGATGGGAAAAATAATCTGCTATGACCAATGTTAAGATGGAAAAACAATCTTTCATGACCAATGTTAAAACTGAAAAACAATATTCCATGGCGAATGTTAAGATGGAAAAACAATCTCTCATGACCAATGTTAAGATCGAGTAACAATCTTCCATCACCAATGTTAAAATTAAAAAACAATCTGCAATGCCCAATGTTCAGATGAAAAAACAATCTTCCATGACAAATGTTAAGATGGAAAAACAATCTTTCATGACCAATGTTAAGATGGAAAAACAATCTGCCATGATCAATCTAAAGATGGAAAAACAATCTTCCATGATCAATCTTAAGATGGAAAAACAATCTTCCATGACCAATGTTCAGATGAAAAAACAATCTTCCATGACAAATGTTAAGATGGAAAAACAATCTTTCATGACCAATGTTAAGATGGAAAAACAATCTGCCATGATCAATCTAAAGATGGAAAAACAATCTTTCATGACCAATGTTAAAACTGAAAAACAATATTCCACGACGAATGTTGAGATGGAAAAACAATCTCTCATGACCAATGTTAAGATCGAGTAACAATCTTCCATCACCAATGTTAAAATTAAAAAACAATCTGCAATGCCCAATGTTCAGATGAAAAAACAATCTTCCATGACAAATGTTAAGATGGAAAAACAATCTTTCATGACCAATGTTAAGATGGAAAAACAATCTGCCATGATCAATCTAAAGATGGAAAAACAATCTTCCATGACCAATGTTAAGATGGAAAAACAATCTCCCATGATCAATCTTAAGATGGAAAAACAATCTTCCATGACCAATGTTAAGATGAAAAAACAATCTGCCATGATCAATCTTAAGATGAAAAAACAATCTTCCATGACCAATGTTAAGATGGAAAAACAATCTCCCATGATCAATGTTAAGATGAAAAAACAATCTGCCATGATCAATCTAAAGATGAAAAAACAATCTTCCATGACCAATGTTAAGATGGAAAAACAATCTGCCATGATCAATCTTAAGATGGAAAAACAATCTTCCATGACCAATGTTAAGATGGAAAAACAATCTCCCATGATCAATGTTAAGATGAAAAAACAATCTTCCATGATCAATCTTAAGATGGAAAAACAATCTTCCATGACCAATGTTAAGATGGAAAAACAATCTCCCATGATCAATGTTAAGATGAAAAAACAATCTTCCATGATCAATCTTAAGATGGAAAAACAATCTTCCATGACCAATGTTAAGATGGAAAAACAATCTTCCATGATCAATGTTAAGATGAAAAAACAATCTTCCATGATCAATCTTAAGATGGAAAAACAATCTTCCATGATCAATCTTAAGATGAAAAAACAATCTTCCATGATCAATCTTAAGATGGAAAAACAATCTTCCATGACCAATGTTAAGATTGAAAAACAATCTCCCATGACCTATGTTTAGATGAAAAAACAATCTTCCATGATCAATCTTAAGATGAAAAAACAATCTTCCATGATCAATCTTAAGATGAAAACACAATCTTCCATGACCAATGTTAAGATGAAAAAACAATCTTCCATGATCAATCTTAAGATGGAAAAACAATCTTCCATGACCAATGTTAAGATGAAAAAACAATCTCCCATGACCAATGTTAAGATGAAAAAACAATCTTCCATTACCAATGTTAAGATGAAAAAACAATCTCCCATGATCAATCTTAAGATGAAAAAACAATCTTCCATGACCAATGTTAAGATGGAAAAACAATCTCCCATGACCAATGTTAAGATGAAAAAAACAATCTTCCATGACCAATGTTAAGATGAAAAAACAATCTTCCATGACCAATGTTAAGATGAAAAAACAATCTTCCATGACCAATGTTAAGATGGAAAAACAATCTCCCATGACCAATGTTAAGATGAAAAAACAATCTTCCATGACCAATGTTAAGATGAAAAAACAATCTTCCATGATCAATCTTAAGATGAAAAAACAATCTGCCATGACCAATGTTAAGATGGAAAAATAATCTTCTATGACCAATGTTAAGATGGAAAAACAATCTTCCATGACCAATGTTAAAATTGAAAAAGAATCTCCCATGGCCAATGTTAAGATGGAGAAACAATCTGCAATGACAATGTTAAGATGGAAAAACAATCTTCCAGGAAGAATGTTAAAATTGAAAAACAATCTTCCATGACCAAGGTTCAGATGGAAAAACAATCTTCCATGACCAATGTTAAAATTAAAAAACAGTCTTTAATGACCAATGTAAAGATCGAGTAAAAATGTGCCACGACCAATGTTAAGATGAACAAACATTCTGCCATTAACTATGTTAAGATGGAAAAACAATCTGCCATAACCAATGTTTGAATTGAAAAAGAATCTCTCATGACCCATGTTAAGATGGAAAAACAATCTTCAATGGAAAATTTTAAGATGAAAAATTAACCTGCCATGACCAATGTTAAAATTGAAAAACAATCTTCCATGATAAATGTTAAGATGGAAAAACAATCAGCAATGACAAATGTTCAGATGGAAAAACAATCTTCCATGATCCATGTTAAAATTGAAAAGCAATCTTCCATGGCGGATGTTAAGATGGAAAAACAATCTTCCATGACCAATGTAAAGATGGAAAAATTAATCTGTTATGACCAATTTTAAGATGGAAAAACAATCTTTCATGACCAATGTTAAAACTGAAAAACAATATTCCACGGCGAATGTTGAGATGGAAAAACAATCTCTCATGACCAATGTTAAGATCGAGTAACAATCTTCCATCACCAATGTTAAAATTAAAAAACAATCTGCAATGCCCAATGTTCAGATGAAAAAACAATCTTCCATGACAAATGTTAAGATGGAAAAACAATCTTTCATGACCAATGTTAAGATGGAAAAACAATCTGCCATGATCAATCTAAAGATGGAAAAACAATCTTCCATGACCAATGTTAAGATGAAAAAACAATCTCCCATGATCAATCTTAAGATGAAAAAACAATCTTCCATGACCAATGTTAAGATGGAAAAACAATCTCCCATGATCAATGTTAAGATGAAAAAACAATCTGCCATGATCAATCTAAAGATGAAAAAACAATCTTCCATGACCAATGTTAAGATGGAAAAACAATCTGCCATTATCAATCTTAAGATGGAAAAACAATCTTCCATGATCAATGTTAAGATGAAAAAACAATCTTCCATGATCAATCTAAAGATGAAAAAACAATCTTCCATGACCAATGTTAAGATGGAAAAACAATCTCCCATGATCAATGTTAAGATGAAAAAACAATCTTCCATGATCAATCTTAAGATGGAAAAACAATCTTCCATGACCAATGTTAAGATGGAAAAACAATCTCCCATGATCAATGTTAAGATGAAAAAACAATCTTCCATGATCAATCTTAAGATGGAAAAACAATCTTCCATGACCAATGTTAAGATGGAAAAACAATCTCCCATGATCAATGTTAAGATGAAAAAACAATCTTCCGTGATCAATCTTAAGATGGAAAAACAATCTTCCATGATCAATCTTAAGATGAAAAAACAATCTTCCATGATCAATCTTAAGATGGAAAAACAATCTTCCATGACCAATGTTAAGATTGAAAAACAATCTCCCATGACCAATGTTAAGATGAAAAAACAATCTTCCATGATCAATCTTAAGATGAAAAAACAATCTTCCATGATCAATCTTAAGATGAAAACACAATCTTCCATGACCAATGTTAAGATGAAAAAACAATCTTCCATGACCAATGTTAAGATGAAAAAACAATCTTCCATGACCAATGTTAAGATGAAAAAACAATCTTCCATTACCAATGTTAAGATGGAAAAACAATCTCCCATGACCAATGTTAAGATGAAAAAACAATCTTCCATGACCAATGTTAAGATGAAAAAACAATCTTCCATGATCAATCTTAAGATGAAAAAACAATCTTCCATGACCAATGTTAAGATGGAAAAATAATCTTCCATGATCAATCTTAAGATGAAAAAACAATCTTCCATGATCAATCTTAAGATGAAAAAACAATCTCCCATGACCAATGTTAAGATGGAAAAACAATCTCCCATGACCAATGTTAAGATGAAAAAACAATCTTCCATGACCAATGTTAAGATGGAAAAACAATCTCCCATGACCAATGTTAAGATGGAAAAACAATCTCCCATGACCAATGTTAAGATGAAAAAACAATCTCCCATGACCAATGTTAAGATGAAAAAATAATCTTCCATGACCAATGTTAAGATGAAAAAACAATCTTCCATGATCAATCTTAAGATGAAAAAACAATCTGCCATGACCAATTTTAAGATGGAAAAATAATCTTCTATGACAAATGTTAAGATGGAAAAACAATCTTCCATGACAAATGTTAAAATTTAAAAACAATTTTCCATGACCAATGTTAAGATGGAAAAACAATCTCCCATGATCAATGTTAAGATGAAAAAACAATCTTCCATGATCAATCTTAAGATGGAAAAACAATCTTCCATGATCAATCTTAAGATGAAAAAACAATCTTCCATGATCAATCTTAAGATGGAAAAACAATCTTCCATGACCAATGTTAAGATGAAAAAACAATCTCCCATGACCAATGTTAAGATGAAAAAACAATCTTCCATGACCAATGTTAAGATGAAAAAACAATCTTCCATGATCAATCTTAAGATGAAAAAACAATCTTCCATGACCAATGTTAAGATGGAAAAACAATCTCCCATGACCAATGTTAAGATGAAAAAACAATCTTCCATGACCAATGTTAAGATGAAAAAACAATCTTCCATGATCAATCTTAAGATGAAAAAACAATCTGCCATGATCAATGTTAAGATGAAAAAACAATCTTCCATGACCAATGTTAAGATGGAAAAATAATCTTCTATGACAAATGTTAAGATGGAAAAACAATATTCCATGACAAATGTTAAAATTTAAAAACAATTTTCCATGAACAATGTTAAGATGGAAAAACAATCTTCTATGACAAATGTTAAAATTGAAAAACAATCTTCCATGACCAATGTTAAGATGGAAAAACCATTTTCCATGACCAATGATAAGATGTAAAACAATTTTCCATGACCAATGTTCAGATGGAAAAACAATTTTCCATGGCTAATGTTAAAATTGAAAAACACTGTTTCATGATCAATGTTAAGATGCAAAAACAATCTTCCATGACCAATGTTAAAATGGAAAAACAATCTGCCATGATCAATTTTTAAATTTAAAAACAATCTTTCATGACCAATGTTAAGATGGAATAACAATCTGCCATGACAATGTTAAGATGGAAAGGTCGAATATTGAAATTTGATAGTAAACAGAGAGAATTTTTAAAAAGTCAAAGCAGGGGAATGTGATTTGTTACAATCTCTGTAGTTGGTGTATATTCTAAAAACGGAATTACACCGGGCTGAGGAGAAGTCTCAGAGAAGGAAAGGGGGTTATGTATTCGGGAATGGAGAGAAAAGTAAGAAGGGGCAGGTTACTTTGTGTAAGAGAAAGATAGCTTCAAATAAGAAGGAAAAACATTAAAAGATATAACAAAATAAAGCTTGCCCAATGTCGTCCTTTTATTCAAATGTGCTAGACGGACTTATGAAAAGGTAGATCGATGCAAAAGTAAGCGACTGGATTAATACGTGTCTACATTGATAGAAAGGTCTCAAGGTGGTCATTTGCAGATGGACTCAGCGATCTTATAAATTGCCATATAAAAGCATCCCGGAATTGATTGTCGATTTACTGACGACTAAGTCCCGAAGAAAATACGAGAGGGCAAAGTCCTCTGTGTGTGTGTATGTGTGTGTGTGCCTTTATTTCTCACTAACCCACACTCCTTCACGGACATAGAAAATGAATTTTACATCATTTTTTCATAAATCAATGTGTTCGAATTATTTAAAGCTCAGCAGAAATACAGGTTCCTTGATTCACTAATTTAATCGGACAATATATAATGTGAATCATCATACCTTGACAGCTATACTGGGTGGACCGATAAAAGTGTTGCCCTAAAGGAAACAACATTTCAGCTTTATTTTAAAAACTTGTATAGAAAAAATCAACCCAGGTAACTTGATTATCTAGTAGACGATATCTATTCAATGTAATCGCTTTCAGCCTCAATCACCACGCCGATACTGGTCCGGAACTGACCGTATGCCTTTCCCACAAGCACTGATTTCTATCGTTCTTGGCATTTGTACACATCTAGCCTACTAGTAGATGGTTTTCAAGAACAAATGAAATCCGGTTTTCATCAAACGGAAATAGAATCATGTCAACTTTTCTATGGCGACAATTTTCTCGTTCCATCGTATGGGAATAACTCTTGGTATGGTGCCACTTGATATAAAGAGCTCAAAACAACAAAAATGCTTAACACAAATATAGTAAATGCCTATTGGAATAGTCTTGAAAAGACCGTAGCTATAGCTCGGGGAAATATAGCATAGACAACAATCCCAAATGTATGCAATTCTGAAAAAGAAGCTACGGAAATAGGAAGAGGTATTATAACGAAATACCAGCACAGTGAAATAATGAAGACCACTAGAAAAAAAAATACAGTCAAACGAACTTAAACAAATGAAGCAGGGTAAAAAGCAGACAATTCTGGATAACGTATACAAGATATGAATTATAGAGAAGACTGCTACTAGCAATATTATGTTTATAAAAACGAGTGTACAAGGGGTAATGAATAGTGGGGTCAAGCAAATTATAGATATTATATAGTGTCTTTGGAAAGTCGGCTGGAGTGTAAATAACGACATGCTTGATCATTTTCGGTTGCTTCATCATTTATTTATATAATAATTCGCTAAGGCAATTTCATGTTCGTGCGTGCAATGTCACTGTCCACACCAATTTTTAAAATGACATCTCTCGATCGACAAATCAATATTACAAAAAAGGTATTTTTAATCCCATCGTAGCTGTGTCAAGAGTAAACCTGGATACACTAAAATATTATTTTGTTCACAAATGCTACAATAATATAATTTCAAGAAATAATATAATTCAAAGAAACTACGCTAAGCACGGCGGCTTGATAAATATATTTTAGTTTGAACAAATCTGGTTCAATAATATCGTAACATTCGTGTGCGTGCCGATAGATATGTTGGCATTTATACAAAATAGAGACAAGGTTATCGTCAGCATATTCCAGCAAGTTGCGCAAAGCCCTTGGGATATACGAACGAAAATAAAATTCAATAATTGCTTCAGGAGATTAAAGCATCTGTCCAACTTTATGAAAGTCATTCTAATTTTAAAGTACGAAAATATATTGAATCCCCCGTGTTTGTCAATTGGCGACTGATACAATTTCATTGCCCGAGCGATTCGGCACATTTCAGCCGTTGACGTAAC
Organism: Euprymna scolopes; assembly: GCF_053919585.1. Taxonomy (NCBI): domain Eukaryota; kingdom Metazoa; phylum Mollusca; class Cephalopoda; order Sepiida; family Sepiolidae; genus Euprymna; species Euprymna scolopes. Next base: position 78,369,250 of record NC_136487.1, on the reverse strand, counting down.
TCGCCCGAATATGCGGGTGAAACGTCCGTATTCTGCATAATTATCGAAATATTTCTAAGGATGGCTGCAATAGCAACATGAGGAATTATGAAACTGTAGGATGTACATATTTTTTCTACCGTGTTTGAATGAATATATATTAAGTGGATGTTTTAGTCATTTAGAACTGCTTAAAACCTTCACAGCTCACTCATTTTTCGACCAAATCTCAAACAATTATTACAGTTTATAGATCCTCTTCTCAACTATATTGTGAAACAAAATCAATTTTCGTTCAGTAAAAAAGTTATTATGAATTTACTGGTGTTCAAAATCGTAAAAAACGTAAGGAAGTAAAAGACGTTTTTATGACTGGTTTCCATAGCAACTACGTCGCTTCAGCCACTAGTGTTTCTACCAATTCACAGCTCCCGCGAAAAGAGAAGTTAAACAGAGAGAATGAGAGAATTAAAAGGAGATATTAAGAGGGTTTTATTGAAAGCAGACGAGCGCCATACATTGTTATTACATATGTGTATTTTATGTTTATGGGGGCCAAAAATATGACCGAAATTAAACAAAGAACAAGTGAATTTACTGGAAGCTTGGAAACCTCACGGATTAGATTAGGAAAAATGCGAGCATGCAAAGTAATATGGTTAAACTTAAACATGGAAAAGTAAAGGACTAGTTGTTAAAACTGGAAACGGAAAGGGTAAGATATTCTAGTAAAAAATATAATACATTCATAACTTAAAATATTGCAGGATTAATAATTTTTTTTTAATTCAATTTAAAAAATTATATAATCAATTCTTAATGCTGCAATATTTTAAGTTATAAATTTATTATACTTTTTACTAGAATATTTTGTCCTTTTCCAGCTTTAACAACTATTCCTTTACTTTTCCATGTTTAAGCTTAACCATATTACTTTTTATGCTTGCATATTACTATTGTAATAACACTTATTTTATCATCTACATGTTCTTTCGTTAACGGTTATGGAGTGTTTACAGAATTGTTTCCTTGGTAAATGATCACCCGAGTTTACCTTCTGCAAGATTACCAGATGTCAGTTGCGGTGGCTTTCTTTTTTGGGTATCCACATCGTCCCCGGACTCGTGAGGTCGCAGAGGGAATTGTGATGGCGTTAATCGAGGCAATTCATTCTAATGAGAATGACAGGCTAATAAAGAATTGCCAGGATTGACAACTAATCTCTTAAGAACAATCGCCGTCAATATCTTAACACCATTTTAAAAATTCATTCGAACAATATATATATATATATATATATATATATATATATATATATATATATATATATATATATATAGGCATGTGTATGTATATACGTTTATAAACGCAATCAGTATGTTTTTGTATACTTATTTTGTATTGTCGAACACATGGCCTGATTTAAAATGGCTTTTGGCTCTAGTTTTCTCTTCTGTATTGTTTTTCGGGGCATTTATTGTGGCCGATTAGTTTGTATATACTCGTTCTTTTTTTTTTTAGTAAGTTTGGACCCCCATTGGACAAATTTTGGAATTGCATGGATTATCCCAGCCTGTTTTCACGATCTCTTTGACTGAAGACCTTGCACCAATTAGATTTTGCATGTGTTCTTCACATCTTTATGAAACATTTCATGAAGAGATGATCGAGAGACCCCAATTTGATTTCCACATCTTATAGATGCATATGGATCTTCATCCACTCTTTCTACTAATCGTGTACGATTTGCATCATTTCTACCAGATTTGAAGAATTCACGTACAGATCCCTGCTGATGATATCGAGCCCCATTACTTTGGTTCATTGGTACTAGGGGAATTTCCTCTGTTGAAGCGGCATTACTTTTTTTCTTTTTAGTTTCTGATGCGTACTCATTCAACTTAAGTACCCTCTGCGATAAATATCCGCTTCTCGGTGGTGTAACGACTCCTGATGAATTTGGATTACTCTAAAGACTCTGAAAGAATAAAAGAAAACTATAAAAAAATAAGGAACTTATTATAATTTGTTATTCCTAAGTTTTTTTTGAGACACCCTGAACACTGCAAGAAGAAAACAGTTCTCTGATCAATTTTTATACCAGTGTTTAAAGCCAAGAAAATCACTTTTGTATTATTTGGATTATTCGAACGTCTTTTCTCATCTTGAGTTTTATTCCTAAAATATTACAAGTGAATATTACTATAATGAATCGATTTCTATATTTACTTTAATAGTACTCAATACGCGTGGTAGTAAATAATAGGATTACAGGGAAATTAAGCCTCGCATAACTTCTGCGTTTCAATACTGTAGAAAAAAAATCAGGCTAAAATGTATCATTTTAGCAAGGTAGCGAGTGAGCACTTTTAGCTTAATAAAAAGTTTAAAAAAAAAATCATTCTTAAACAATATGTACATCATAGCTATAAGAAGATAAAGAAAAGAACTAACCGATGAACTTATTCGCAAAACGGTAAGTTACAGCGATTCGTATTTAATCAGGTGTCCATAATATAATTATTGCAATAAAACACTCACCTATTTGAGTCGGGGCAAAAACAATATCGTTTTCTCACATATGTTATTTGATATATGATTTCTGAATTAATTCTTTTATATATATAGCCATGTTATATATCATTATGAAGCGCGTTTTCCGCTATATTGATACGTATTATTCATTACAGTTCTCAATCTCTTCATTCATTTTTTTGCAGGCTTTTCGACAGTATGGATAAAATTCAAATCCGCATGATTTTTTTGTTCTACTTCAATCAAGGCCGAAAAGCTGCCGAATTAGCTCGTTATATCAACGATGCGTTTCGCCCAGGAACCACTAACGAACGTGTGGCACAACGGTGGTTCAAGTAATTTCGCAAAGGTGACGAGAGTTTCGAAGATGAAAACGTTCGCGGCCGGCCAACTGCGGTTGATAACGAACATTCGAAAGCCTTAATTGAAGCCGATCTTCGCAAAATCACACGGGAAGTTGCTCTTGAACTTGAGGTCGACCACTTAACAGTCGTTCGCCATAAATAGGGAAGTCAAAAAAGTTGGATTAATGCATGCCGCATGAATTGAACGATAATTAAAACAATGTTGTTTTTCATGTGTCTTGTACGCTACTTTTGCGCAACAAACACAATCCATTTCTTGAGCGACTTGTGACGTGCAATGACGACAACTGGCAACGTTCCTCACAGTGGTTGGATGCTGGAAAGGCTCCACAACACTCCTCAAAGCTGATATTGCACAAAAAAAGTTATGATGACTGTTTGGTGGTCTGCAGCCGGTCTCATCCATCACAGTTCTTGAATCCGAGCAAAACAATTACGGCGCAAAAGCATGCTGACAAATTGACGAAATGCACCAGAAGCTCCAACATATGTGCCCGAGATTCGTCAATATGAGGGGACAATGCTCACCGGCATGTTGCTCAATTGACCCTATGGAAGCCGAACGAATTAGGCCACAAGACTATGCCTCATCCGCCATAGTCATCGTACCCCTCACCCACTAATTATCAAATTTTCAAGCATCTTGAAAACTTACTGCGCGAAAAAAAAGTCCGATTCGAAGTTAATTTTTTTTAATTGACGTGAACACTAGAACACTTCAATTAAAAATCAAATATGAACAGGTAAAATTATAAAGGAATAAAAGGCGAAGCAAATGAGGTATAGGTTGTTTAAGCAATTGCATTGAACTTAGCTTAAATTTGCGGTTTTAAAAAAATTACAAATGCGGACTTTCTTTTTGGCGGCACTCTATCTACATATAAATGAATGCGTGCGCGTGTGCCTAGGTTAAGTTTAATTAAATAAAGAATGAACAAATATAAAGATTTCGATTAGCGGAAGTTATAAATTTATACACATCTCGTCATTTCGGAAGCCATGTTGCAGAAAAAAATACTTGGATGCTGATGTGAGTACATAAGACTCTATATTAATTTAGATAATTTAGAGTATTTAAAACCCAAGAGTGAGTGAGATACATAAATTGGACATATAGTCGTCTATGTCAGAGAATTGAAAGGAAGCGAAGCATACACACAAAGATATAAGCTTGTGTCACTTTCACTTAGATGAATGGTGCCCCCTTCATTGGGGGCAGCGCTTTTTACGCACTCACCCCGTTTGCTTCTGAAGATATAAATAAAAAAATAACCCATCCTCGGAAGACATTTTGTTTAATGGACTTCCGTTGTACTGAGTCACCTCTGACTCCTAGATGCCACACAAACATTACGGACCTTGCAAATGAAATAGCGTTACAAAACAATGAAACAGAGGAATGCCAATGCAGGCGCCTACAACATGTTAAAGGCTATTTCTAAGATGCATGCTGCGTATATTCTTTTCGTCATGCAGTCCCAAATTCCTCTCACCGTTAACTGTATATTTGGAATCTTAATGCTTTTAGTCAATGCTGCATAAATTAGTGATGGTCTCTTTATTTCATGTATCTTTAAAAACCTCAAATTAAGGTTAAAACTGGAAAATAATTCAAAACGCAACTGTGTTGGCTTCTCCGTTCCCTTTTTGAATTGTGTTTGCTTTATTATTTTTCATTATATTTTTTTACTACTATACTTTAACTCTTTCAAATATATATCTATTTAACACAGACCTATATATATATATATATATATATATATATATATATATATATTGTTATAATTTCTTTGAAAATATATTTAATACATACCGATCCTGAGGCATTAAAAAAACAATAAAAATAAAACGGTAAAATTAAAAGGTAAACAAAGTTCTAGGCTAAAAGAGTATCCTATGTGGTTTCACATCAGATAAACTATGGGAAAATAATTTTTAACGATTGAGGCTTTTTAGACGACGGAATTTATATAGATTGGTTGGTTTAATGAAACATAAATTACTTTAAGAAAATATGTTTCTTTGAACCTAGGATTGATGTCTTAGGTATAAACAACTCAAATATGCGGAAAAGGCATACGTTTACTGGTTTATCGGTTGTGAACGAAACAAACCTGCACACACACACACACACACATATATATATATGCATATATATATGTATATGTATATATATATATATATCATATATATATGCATATATATATCATGTATATATGTATATATATATACATATATATATGTGCTGATTTATATACGTATATATATATTCCTCGAGAGATTTACTGTTTCGCTGCATATATGTACAGTGTCACAGTATACACATATATATATATATATATATATATATATATATATATATATATATATTCATCGAGAGCTTAACTGTTTTGCTGTCCTATGGTTGTCAAGCGCCTGGCTAAACAATGAGGATCTAAATTCGACTGTGTATATGATAATCACCTAGAGCGAATCGCCATGAGCAAACGAAGTCTTTATAAACACTATCAATTGTCGAAAGTATTTTGACATATTTACATCCATCATCGCATCATTTCTTATGATAGTAGGCGATATGACTTACCAGAGTTCCCACGTCATGAATGTAGAAACAAGCTTGCCTTTTCGTTCATTCAATCGTCTTTCAGCGCGGTATTAGTGTTAGAGAGAGAGGGGGGAAGGTGTGTAAATTATATGAGACATGTTGACCGGAAATCAGGATCAGCTGATCGGATTGCGTGTGGGTCACGTGATCATGTTAGCTGAATCGGAGAGATTTGGTTTAGACTTAGAAGAGGACGGACGGCTTCACCGTTGTCTCCTCATCTTCACTTGGGTGGGGACTGACGTGTGTAGAAACGAGACCAAGAGAACCACGCAAGCCAGAGATTAACTTTCATCTTCTGCGAGACATCTTGAAAGTGAAATAAAATCTATAAAACAAATTCACCGTGTAGGAGTGAATGAACCTTCGTCCAAAACAGGTACCGTCTCCCCTCCAAGACACGAGATGTTCCAGATGGACCAACATCCAAGACGCAGAAGGTATGTTGAAAAATACATGTACCACACACACACACACACACACACACAAACACACACACACACACAACGGCATATGAACATATCCTTTAATAGAAAGAACAGCTAGACGATCACACGACATTAAGGATGATTAGAAATATCACACACGATCCCCTTTATGATACAACAACGCAACATTAGTATGATTCATATTTGCTGACTTCATTGAACGGCACGACGTATAGGCTTTTTTACATCGGCACATGTTTAATGCTTAGTCGTATGCGGGAAACGAGCTTCCGCAAACTCATGGGAGCGTTAAAATATCGCTCGAAATTGATATTGTTTATTGCGGAGTTTCTTGTAAGTGCTTAAAAAATATTTAGTTTTTTTTTTTCATTGAGGTATCGTTGTATAATTTTACAGTAATCACTCAAAAGTGTCTGAATTGTGAATTGTAGATTATGTACTTTAAAGTATGGGGAGATTGAACTAGAATTTGAGAAATGTCATGTGAGCATCCTAAAAGTGTAGTAGTTGTGTGGCCGATGTAACAGTTAGTTTTAGTATTGTTGGAAATACATACTACCAAGTGAGATTGGAAATAATATACGGACGTTGGTTCATTTTGTTAAGCATAAGAGGTGTTATTGTTAATGATGTGATTTTTTTCTAAATAAGAAATAGTGTTTTATTATTACTCATGATGTGAGATATGCATGCGCATTGTGTTTTTCGTCTAATGTAAACTAGGAATAAAACTAGTTATAATGGAATATGTTTATGTATTCCAATATCATTCCCGATGATCTGTTTGCATTCGTTTCTCTTGTAATGCTGCGACTCTTTGGCTGTGATGATAGCGTATTATCTGTGTTAACTGGCAGGCAGGGCCAAGGGGCAAACATTATTATTATTATTATTATTATTATTATTATTATTATTATTATTATTATTATTATTATTATTATTAATTGATTCGATCGATGGCGGGTCGCTGGATCGATTATCATCATTAGGAAAATAAACAATTAGATTGGAAAAAAGCGATTGACGGGCTAAATTAATAAACAGCTACAAAAGAATGTAAAAATAGAAAATGGACGCACGTTTTGGTGTGCATAAACAAACAACTAGATTTAAGTTACGTAAGCTGTTGGTCTTACATACGTGATTAGATGTAGATTTGGGGAGATTCTAGTCAGTCGTTAGCTGAACATCAGAAAGAACGGACGATTCAAGGGGGAGTTGATCTCTCGTAAGGCAGGGAGCGGCGTCTTCCCAGGCGGTCAAGATGTGAAGATGCCGGTCAGACTAATGAAAATAAATGTTCGTATATAATCCAGGTATCCGTTGTGTTTCTTTACATCTGTTAAAAAAACCGTTTGTCTACAACTGTTTCGATACGTCCACGTCAATCGCTTCCTGTTATAACTGCTGCATAAATGTTAAAATATACACACTAGATAATCAACTAAATGATACGACGTATATACATACACGCATTTGCACGTATATGAATATACAGATAAAATATAAAATCTACTGTTCAACATGTACGTCATTATGGAACATATTTATATAATACTCTTACATCTTTCTATTAAGAATTCTTACTAGAAGGATATCGGATACTTACGAGAGCTACCAACATTCCTAACTGAAAGTGTTTTTGTGAAACGAACTGGGTTATCAACCCGTGCCTTTAATCGTTTTACCACCGTCACACCTCCTATTGATGTAGCCGGGATTGTCTTGCTGGTATTATTAGTTGTATCTAGATTTCCAACTGTTAATTTTATATGTTCATCTACAAGTTGATTTTGCCATTGTTTGTTTAAATTTTAATGGTTTTGAATATATTGAGAAATGTTTATTGGGTGGAGCGGATAAATTTTGTGCGGTTTATTAATTTTTTTTTATAATTACTAATTTGTATAAGTGCTATGATTCACGTCAGTAATGCTCTTTGCAAGACATGTGTGAAAACTAATGCACACACATCCGAGGTAATATCATAAACCTTAGAAAGTGAGCTCTAGGCTGTAGTTGAACGATGACGTAAATGAATGGTAACATTAAATGCCACCAAGATCAAAATCTTTCCTTCAACAATAAAAAAGAAACCTTTCTAGCTGTAACACCCCTCTCTTATGAAGTTACGTAAGGACCCCTGACCTTCAAAAACTTCGTAAAACTCGGCTCGTATCGTCTGGTACTTCGAGAGGCGGCACATTTAATCCGGTGTGCTGAAAACGAATAACAAAACTCAGGCAAGAAGAAAAACAGACGCTTGAATTCTATTCTACTTCACAAAATATATTACATATCTTTTTACAAGTGTATGGTTCAGTTCTTAGTAAGTTTTTAAAAGTCTCAAATCTCTCTTCTCTTCGGAGATAGCGTCAGACGGGTCGGAGGAGGGGCGTGTTCATCACGTCTTCAGGGAACAGCGAGTTTCCACACGGTCTGTGCCCCTTGGAATCAAATGGGTATCTGCTTAATCTCTTAGCGGTTTAGCATTATATAGGGTGGGGTGGGGATGGAGTGGAGAGTCTCTTAAGCCAATCAAATTACGCCACGCAGTGCGGATTGCGTGTGTGCAGCTTGACTTATAATCGAGAGTTTTTGAAATCTGGGGACTCAATTTCCATGTCCTCAACGGTCGCGTGCGATCAATCAGACAGCCATAGTCTGAAAGATCCTATAGGTCGAGAGGTACAGTAGATTATTCTAACATTCTCACATGGAGTAGCAGAAAAAAAGATTTTAAAAAACAAATTTACTCAACTCTAAAAGCTTTAAATTACCAACAACAGCGGCCAATATCAGTCCCCCAAAACACAGATTAATTCAGCTAAAATGTTTCGTCACAGTTCACGACTGATTAAATTAATATTCTCGTTCCCTTTTTTTAAATTAATTTACGAATCTTTATTCATAAGTTCCGATCACGTGGTGTACATTGCCAGAAGGAGGAGACAGGGGAAAAAAAGAAAATGAAAAGAAGAAAAAAGAAACATTTTTTTTCTATATATTCGTCTCCCCTTTAATGTGCGCGAGGGGGGTGGCGGCAATCCGGTGTGTGAATGTTCAGCGCGATCGCCACTCGCTTCCCCACTTCCTGACACTATCAAAGTCAGCAGTTAGCGACTCATGCAGACCTCACACCCTCCTTCACACAGTGAGGCTAACTTGTCTCTTTCTTTCTCTCTCTCTCTCTCTCTCTCTCTCTCTCTCTCTCTGTCTCTCTCTCCCACACCACTCATGCTGAAAGGATCGTGTTCACTGTTTATCTTTTCTTTCTTTTGTTAGAATTATACAATATTTTAAAAACAAAACCCTTATTTCACATGTATTTTCTCTCTACAAAATTAATTTATGCTATTCGTTGTCAACTAAAAAAAAACGTAAAATTCTTCGAGAGGTGCTCAGCTAAAATATCTCCGTATTATTATTATTATTGTTGTTATTATTATTTCTATTTCCCCCTTTTTCTTTTAACGGACTATTGCCGGATAAGCTAATCGTCCTACCCAGTTTCGGACGAGCTTTAATACTCGCCATCAAACGGGTTTTCCTTCTCATGGAAGCCCACATTATCCAAGAGAAAATTTGGTTTGGACGCCTTGCAAACGGTCTCCGTCAGAGCCGTCAATGTTTCATCTCCCACCTCCGCAGAACAGGTCAAGCCCCCCGTTTTCGTCAGAAGTTGGCGCACCTTAAGTGGCGTCTTTTTTCTTCTTGACCAGCGGTGCATGGGTGCTGGCAACAAATACTCTTCGCCCATCGACGGCCCATCCGTCCTCCTGTGACCAGTATTCCCACAAGTTCAACAGCGTAGTTTCGGACAGCTTCTGGCCACATGACTGGCATGTCCACACGTCCAACAATACAAGGGCCTTGACACGCACCGGGTCGCCGACGCCATCATATCCTGGGCGACCCATTTGCATTTCTCGAAACCAGCGTTAATCTTTGAGGCGGAGTCTCCAGTTCGTTCCCTCGTGATCTCCCCTCGGGTGGAGGTCGTCGCTCTGGTCGAACATATCGGCCAATTCCTAAGCGACGGTCACACGCGTCAGCACACCATTTAGACTCGTGCCCATGTTGATTACATTTGAGGCAGTACGACTGCATGTCCCATGGGTTACCTCCTCATCTGGTCGGACATTCCGCCGCCCGATGACCATCATAGTTACACCTAAAACACACTAATCCCAATCTCCCAACCATGGGTTTATCGTGACCATATCGAATATCCCACTCCAAGAAATTTGGATCAGCTTCCTTCTCCCAATCTTTCTCGACTATCTCCCGAGGTAGTCGACTATCTCCCGAGGTAGTTTAACCTCTCTTGCTTGTCTTGACCTCGGCGTTCTCACAGGGAAAGTGTTCTCCCTAACTTCCTCCCATAGTCTAGAATTCCTAATGCGTCCCCAAACACGATCACTAGTCTGCGCAAGCTCCACCGCCTCACGTAGTTTAATGGGGTTACCTTCAACACGGCAGCTCTTATATATCTATCAAGAAGCGTCTCGCCCATTGCGTCAGCCAACAGGACCTGTATCGGCCCACCTTCCCAGACTGACTGATCCGGAAAAGCTCTTATCGCTAATTCGGACACTCTCTCAGCTAAACTATTGATTTCCTCCCCTGCCCGTTGTCGGAGCCTAAACAATTCTCGGACGGCGTCAATGGCCGTCCTTTCGCTGCTAAATTCCTTTATCAATGCTGACCTTAGCTGCGGCCAAGTCAGCTGGGGTTTCTCCTGGACCTGACTACCGGTAAATCTGGACACGTTTCCAAATGCGACTTCATGCAAGAAGAACCATTTCCGGATCTCCTAAACCGTAAATTACTTGTTTTTCCCCCACCGCCTGGGGCCAGTCATCCAATTCACGCGCGTTCCCCCAGAAACTTAAGTTAGTCATTTAGTTGAAATGTTACTGAATTTGTATATACCAATCATACTGAAATAAAAAAATACTTATATTTGTATCATGTTGAAACATTTTTTATGTAAATTTTGCAAAAATGCAAGCTTAGTGAATGCTTTTTTTTACTAGGTTCAAGAGCATATATAGCGTAATATATCAATTCTCCAAGCTCCAATTATCAAGTTTTTTTAGTTAGTCATATATCACTTTTCAAATGTTAACCATTACAATATTGTTTCGTATAGCGCCCATGAGGTTTGAAAAAGTATGTCTTTACTGAAATTCTTGTCAAGTATCCATCAGATGTTTACGTTACAATATTAAAAAAAAAACATATTTTTGAACATATTATATGGTTCATGCAACCGACACACGTAGCCATTTTTCTCATTGCGAATATTACGATCATACTAATATATTTCTTCTCTACAATTATATAAATGCAGCTTTGTCTCTGTCTGTGAGTTCGGTCCTTATAGACTCCGAAACAGCTGAACAGATTTTTTTTATAATTTACAGAATTTTAGTGTATAAGTCTGGGAATGATATTTCAGTTTTGTCTAATTACCGTTATTTTAATGTATCTATCATTAGTAAAGCCAGTTTTTCCATGTCGACGCTTAGCAACAATGATAGAACAACGGGCCGTGAAAATTCTACTGTGGGTAAGTTGATAGCGTTTTTTTTTGTTGTTGTTGTTGTTGGTAGTGGTGGTGGTGGTGGTGGTGGTGGTTGTGTTTTGCACGACATGGTCTTTGGGTTCAAACTCCGCACGTAAAAAAAAAAATTAAAAAAACGTAAATTTCTTGATTATTTTTCATTAACTGATTGATTTAATTAATAAAAGAAACAGTAGGTTCTTCAGAGTGCAATGTAAAATAACATATATTTTTGACTTAGGGACATGCAAAGCTCTCTCGCGGGCGATTTCACGGGTTTGGCTGACTACATATATATATATATATATATATATATATATATATATATATATATGAATGTGAAATATTCGTTGATCATCATTCAATCTCGGCAACGTTGGGTTTCCCTGCTAGTATATATATATATATATATATATATATATATATATATAGAGAGAGAGAGAGAGAGAGAGAGAGAGAGAAAAGAGAAAGTAAGAATGTCAGTATTCAATAATTATGTTAGAACTTTTATGGAGTAATTAAAACTTGTTCGTTCCAAATCTTTTAATGTCGTTGATTTATAATTCCGGCTAAGAATATTGAATTAAAAATCAGAAAAAAAATAATCAGAATAATGTAGCAGATTTTCTGTAGCCTCGCAACAGGAAGCCTGAAATGACAAAATCCCATTAAATAAATGCGAACCGGTCAGAATCTGCCGGAAACGTCAGAAATTCGATGAACAAGATTAAAAAGATTTAAAATGAATAAAAGTAAAGAATTTAAAAAAACGCAGCACAATTTGTAAGTGCGGATTTTACTGTGAATCATAAGCGTTTTAATCCTAAGATAAACGATATTATCTATTAAGCACTCTGAGCTCGACGATCTACCCAATGCTGGTAACACTCTGTCTCTCTTTTCTCTCCTCAGTGCTAAGAAATATCATTAATTTTTATTCAAGTGTGGACGTCACTTATGCGAGACACTCTCTTTTAACGGTAATCCGTAATTTTGTATATTGCCAAGCAAAATCATACGAGACGGGCACTCATTTTAATATTTTAATTATTATATTTGCTTGATGATACCGTTATGTAAATTTTCGTTTAAATGATCCACAAAGCGGATTTGCAAAATGGGCAAACACATTAGCATTTTCGTTTTAAACTTTCTGAATAAAGATAAAGACTCCTGTATTCGACTTAATATTACGATTTGTTGTATTCTTCCGTTGATGCTTCCGATGAAGACATTAATTAAACTCACTGTATTTCTTGTAATTCATCTACATTTTCTACTACAAAGCTCGTTCCAAAACTAAAGCCTCCTTTTTGTAAAAATAAAAAGTAAAAATGTTACGAGTCACGCAGACGGGAGTAGTACTATTTAAATGAGTGCCCTTTTATTCCTATTCATAATCATCACCATTGTCAGTGGACTTTTGCTGCTTTTTAATACAAAGGTCGTTAAATAAGTAGCAGCTCCTATATTTTCTAAAGCAAAAAGCTGATAAGCTACAAAGATGGGAATGTTGTAGCATAAAAACAAGTGACGTTTTTTTATGTGTGTTCCAGTATTTATTTTTCTTCATTATCTCCGCAATTATCAATACACTTTTGCCAGGAATTCAATGACGCATCTCTGCGAGAGAGTATGCTTCCTTAGAGCCTCACAGCGTCAATATCTCGCTCCAAAATGGTATATAACATATTTGACCAGTATAATATCGCGCTCCAAAATGGTATATAACATATTTGACCAGTATAATATTTATTAATGGTTTAATCTTCATATGATGAAATGTTGGCTTGGTAAATATCAAAGGTTTTTAGACATTTTTGACATGATAATTTTATTTTTTTTACTTTTGTTAGATTTAGTATTATCTTTTAGTATATTATATTGCGAATATTTATTATTATTTCCAAATTATGATTAAAACGATAGCTTGATTAAAAGTATTTCAATTTAGAATTTTGTGAAGAATCTTGCTAGGGGATTATGCAACTTAATAAGATTAAGAATTAGATAGGGTAAACGATATGATTTAAAGGAGGTGTCAACCAAATAATATTTCTTTTTAGGTAATCCCGTACTTAATGTAGAGTAAATGTAATCTATTTGAGCTTTTCTAAAACCGTTTTTGAAGGATCTTAATATATGAATTCTTATGCCTGTAAAAAGTCCATTTCTTTTTTCTTTCTCTTTTTCCCATACCTCTCTGTTTATATATATATATATATATATATATATATATATATATATATATATATATATATATATATATATATAAGAACATTTAAAATAAAAATGTTTAAATGCAACGCTATTTCACGCGGTTAATGGTAGCTGAATGGATACGGTCTTTGATAATCGAGCCAGAGATTCCCGAAAGGATGAAAAACTAGTGTCTGTAGGTATTTAATTATTATAGTAAAAAAATAATTATGACAGCCCCTTTAAGAACTTCGTTTCTTATCGTTGAGCACTTACAGTTAAATTACAGACTGTCAATTTAGCTCTTATGCATAGATCATCATATAACGATTAGATCACTGTCTGTCTGACGTAAAGAACATTCAAAATATATATTTTTTAATTCCAAGTTATTTCCCGCGGTAAATGGTAGCCGAATAGATGCGGTCTTTGCTAATCGAGCTAGAGATGTCTCGTGTTGCTAAGTTGGAATCGTTCGACTGGTGTTAATCGTGACACCCTGCACTGAAGATCCCCGAAAGGATGAAACACTATTTTCTGTAGGTATTTAATTATTATAGTAAAAAAATAGTTATATATATATATATATATATATATATATATATATATATATATATATATTTGTGGGTGTGTCTTATATATCTGTATTTTATCCTCTGCTTTTTTTTCCTTCTCCTTTCTTTTTCAGATAGAGTAAATACTGCTAGATTTTTTTTTCTAAATAGCAATTGACCAACCTTCGTGATTAATTTACAGATGGAAATTTTTCCCAATTTTCATAACGGATTTTACTTTTTTATAAGCAATATCCCTTGTAGGAGTCTTCTTGTAATTTGCAGAGCAAAACATGCTCACGACTCTGTAGTGACATATAAATGCTTATGTAAAACAAAAAAAAATATTATATACGAGCATGGGTGTCCGGCGTTGCCCGGGTGTTTGGAGGTGTATGCTGAACAAAAACCAAACAAAAAAAAGGTCAATTTTTTAATTTGACCCCTATTATGATCCCTTAATATTTATTGTTTTGGGCTCAAATTGAGTGATTAAGTTACATTCATGTACAAAGAAACTATATATAAAATTTCAAGTGTTTGGGCCCAAAATTGTTGGAGGAGTTTGGTAGAGTTCTCAAATTTCAAATCGTTGAACTTTGACCGCTTAACAGCCAAATTTCTGGCCGAAAACCGATCACATAGATTTTCCCAAATCTCAGTACCCTGTATACCAAATTTCGAGTCTGTAGACTAAAAATTAACAGAGTTATTGCGTAGGGAAATGTACACAGACAGACACACAGACAGACACACAGACACATTCACTTTTATAGATATACTAGCATGGGTGCCCGGTGTTCCCCGGGTATTTGGAGGCGTATGTTGAGCAAAAAAAAAAAAAATTAAAATAAGCGGTCAATTTTTTTTAAATTTTACCCCTATTATGACCCCTTAAAATGTATTGTTTTGGGCTCAAATCAAGTTATTTAGTTAGATGCATGTCCAAGGAACCTATATCTAAAAGTTAAAGTGTGTATACCAAAATTATGGGAGGAGTTTGGTAGAGTTCTCAAAAGTCAAATCGTTGAACTTTGACCCTTCAATCGCAAAATTTCTGGCCGAAAACCGATCACATAGATTTTACAAATCACAGTACCCTGTATTTCAAATTTCGAGTCTGTAGACTAAAAATTAACAGAGTTATTGCGTAGGGAAATGTACACAGACAGACACACAGACAGACACACAGATACGTTCACTTTTATAGATATACTAGTATTTCAGCCCGGCGTTGCCCCGGTGTTTGGATGTGTATGTTGAGCAAAAAAAAAAAAGTGGTAGTAGGAAGTCAGGCTCGAACCCGTATCGCAAAGGAGAAAAAGAACGGGGTAAAACCTAACGTTTATTCTGTTACTACCACCGCCAAACTGGATGATACATTTTTTTTAAAATTATGGCTAGACAATCTAAAGGAGAAGATAACTTTAAAAAATATCGGCGAAAAACGTGACTCCCCCCTGTAGAGAAGTGCCTAGTTGAAGGGGAAGATATTAATGTTTTTAGCCAATTTTTCGCGTATTTGTCGTATGAAAGATCGAACATTAAAACGATACTGATCTTGGTAAAATCCGTCGCCTCTATTGAAAGTTTAAGGTACACATGCAAACATACATACATACATACATACATTTATATATTGATAACTAAAAATTTTCGCCCTAAACTGATGAAAAGGCTTGCCCTATCTCTGAATACCCTTTATGTAAAATTTCAAATATTTAGACCAGAAATTGTCTGAGTAATTGGAAAGAGACCGCTGAGGTCAATTTTTTTAACTTTTACCCCTATTATGACCCCGTAAAATGTATTGTTTTGAGTTCAAATTAAGTTATTAAGTTAGATCCATGTCCAAAGAAACCTATATCTAAAATGTCAAGTGCGTAGGTCCAAAATTGTCGGAGGAGTTTGGTAGAGTTCTCAAAGGTCAAATCGTTGAACTTTGACCCCTTGATCGCGAAATATCTGGCCAAACACCGATCACATCGATTTTCTCAAATCGCAATACCCTGTATACCAAATTTCGAGTCTGTAGACTAAAAATTGACAGAGTTATTGCGTAGAGAATTGTACACAGACACGCACACACAGAGACACACACACAGACACAGACACGTTCACTTTTATAGATATACTAGACCACCCGTGACCCGTTGGGTCAGTACGTTATATTAGCTATGGAATTCATGTATGAGCGTGACACTTGTGGCATAAAGAAAATAGTTTTTTTTTACATAACAGAAGCATTTCTATGAAAGTATATTAAAATGAAAAAAGAATATAGATAGATTTCTATGAGTCGTTCTGTTTATTATAATTGTTATTTTTTTTTAAATTACAGTTACTGAATTATAAGTGGTTGGTCATACTTATGCACTGAACAGGTATCATAATCCTTATTATAGTTAAATTCAAATTTTGATATATCATCTTTTAAATGAAATTGTTAGTTGAAAGTACAGAATAATAAAAAAAACACTCTCCACATGTTAATAATGGCTTTTTAAATAGAAAATGAAAATAAAATGTAACTTTTTTCATTTAATTTAAGCAAACATTCAGTACCCATTGTGTAAAGGAAAACACTATTTAATGTAATAGAAATGTGTGCATTTACCGATTCAGCTTTCCGTTTGGAAATGTAAGCAGACGACTTTAAAAAACATGGGAAGAAGAAAAAGAAATTTTTTTGTAATAACATAACGCCCTCTAGTAAAAAGGTCTGCATTAGTTAAGGGGGATAACTCTATCCAGTTTTACATCGCTCCCTTTTTCTGTCTCTCACACATACACATAACTATTTCTCGCGTACGTAACGAAAACAGAGGGAGTAGGAGTGTTGAAATCTATTAGAGGGAAAGTGAGAGGTGTTTTCTTTCCATAAATTGTATAGGGTAATATTTCATATTATTAATAGATTCATAGATAAATAGATTTTATAATATATATTATAATTATCTATGAATATATGTATTATTTGTATATATAAATAACTATTTGATCAAATTAAATGAAATTGTTTGTATTAAAAGCGATATAAAAATTCCGGAATTGGAATAACGGATTGAAGACGTTGCTATTTACGCATGCGCAACCGGATGTTGAAAACCGGAAATCTGATTGCAAACATACAAGATCCATAGACTTTTAGTATTATATAGATAGATAGACTAGCATTTCAGCCCTGCGTCGCACGAGTGTTTTGAGGTATGTGTTGAGCAAAAAAAAAAAAGTGGTAGTAGTAAGACAGGCTCGAACCTGTACCGCGAAGGAGGAAAAGAACGTGAAAAAAAAATGTGACAGCTTTGCTGTCGCCTTACTCAGACAATTTCTGGTCTAAACATTTGAAATTTTACACAATGGGTATTCAGAGATAGGGCAAGCTTTTTAATCGGTTTGGGTCGGAAATTTGAGCTACAAATATATAAATCTAGGTATGTATGTTTGCATACAACTTTCGACAGAGGCGATGGATTTTCACAAGGTCAGTAGCGTTTTGAATCTCGACCCTTCAGACAACAAATACCGAAAAAATCGCTAAAAACATTAATTTCTTCACCCTCAACTGGGCACTTTCTATAGGGAGGGGTCGCTTTTTTCGCCGATATTTTAGAAAGTCAACCCCTCTTTTCGATTGTCTAGCCTAAATTTACACCTACATCACTTACGGTTTGGCGGTGATCGTAACAGCAAAGACGTCATGTTTTTTCACGTTCTTTTCCTGCTTCGCGGTACGGGTTCGAGCCTGCCTTCCTACTACCACGTTTTGTTTTTGCTCAACACACACCTCCAAACACCCGGGCCATGCTAGTATATATATATATATATATATATATATATATATATATATATATATATATATATATATATATATATATATATATATATATATATATATACTAGCAAAAGTACCGATCGTTGACTGGGTTCAAAAACAGCCTACAGAAAATGGACTCTGATTTATGAAAGTACTAGCGGGGGCACCCGGCGTTGCCCGGGTGTTTCGAGGTGGGTTGGTGGGTGTGTGGTTTTGGGTAAATCAAAACAAAAGAATAATAAAACATTGTTGCCCGGGTGTTTGTTTCCGGGTTGGGGGGAATTTTACAAAAATGCAATTGACCCAAAAGAAAAGAAAAGAAAAAAAACAAAAAACAAAAAAAAGAAGTTGTTTATCGATGAGGTTATATCGAAAAGGAAGAAGTCCATATACTAGTAAATCGGTTGCATATAAAACTGTATTTACCTGAATGTTGGCTGGGAATTGTTAATCGATGAAGCTAGGTCGATAAAGGAATGAACGTGACATAAATACAGTTGGATATGTAATTAATAGTTGCAGACGAATAGAGTTAGATGTAAAATCTGGAATCCAATGTTAGTTTGTTTCGTGTTTTTGTGTTTTTAATAAACGCGATTGTTTCTGTGCAAACTGTAGAATGCGGCAGAGAACGGATTTCTGTAAGAGAACTGAACTGTATTCACCTGATTGTTGGCGGGAGATGTTACTTGATGAGGCTATGCCGAAAAAGCAAGGAACGAGGCATAAATACAGTTGGGAATCCAATAATAGTTGGTTTCGTTTGTTTGTTTATTTATGTAATAAACGTGATTTTCTCTGTGTAATCTGTATTTTTAATGCGGAGGAGAACGGGGTTCAGTAAGAGAGCATGGTGATAAACTGCTATTAAATTAAGCAAGGTAAAATTGAACGTGAGCTAAGAATATCTGATAAAAAAAGTAAATGAAAAGAAAGAAAAAGACGCCGTCAGTAACTCTTCGTTCCGTACTTCCCTCCAATGTAAATGAAATAAACGAAGAAATATAAAAAAACTAAAAAAAAAAAAAAAAAGGAAAAGATTGCACCAGTAACCCTTCGGTTTGTTAACCCCTCCAATATAAATACAATAAAAGAAAAGAAAAGGAAGAAATGGCATAAGTAAGCATTGGATTCGAGGGAATCGAAAGTTGCGTTTCAACTGACGGAAAAATGGCAATCCGTTTTTTTTTTCAAGCAACTACGATCTCTAACCGGTGCTTCCTCGTAGTGTCCCTTGTGGACGTATCCCCACCGGTGATAATGGGCACGGGAGGAGTATGAATGTAATCGAGGGAAAATATTTTACCAGTTCCATTAATTGTAACCGAATTTGGCCGTGGACTATCGGCAGAAAAGATATAGGGATCTAAGTTTATCGAGTAGATGATAGGCCTATAACACACCAAAGGTAATGTGCTGCAGTGCGTGCACATTACATTTGCATGAAATGTCTTGATTTTCAATCCTATTAAGTTCAAAATCGCAGGGGAAAAATGAGTTAATTTTATTTATATAGAGAAGAGAAGAAGAGAATAGAAGATAGAGAAGAGAAGAAGATATGTGCGTGAGTGCACGTGCGTGTGTATGTGTGTGTGTTTCCTTAGATATACCAAAATGTAGGCATATAGTTCCATTATATGTTTTGCTTTTGGAGGTAACTCATAAATTTTGTTTTATAGTAGAGACATATTAATAAAACCTCGATTTATAAACTATAGTCGATTGGTTCTTTATTCTCGCACCTTTCCCTCTAACAAAAAAATCACGCGGAATTAAATTAACTTACAGTGAAATACTTTCGTGTTATCAAATATAAAAATGGGCGCCTCTAATTCGTTTTGTTTTTCTTTTCACCTGTAATAAGACAGCTTTAAAATAACCTAGCGTGTAAATTGCGATGTGCAACCGACGTGAAACGAGACACACACACACAATTCAATCGATAAAAGGGGAAAAGCATACAATTAATAAAAACGTTTACTTCACGATTCATTGCTTTAAATAAAATAAAACCTTTTATTATGAATATTATGTTTCTGAAAATTCTTAGATGAGCATTGATAATCCGTATCATTTGGACTCTTATATTTACTGTTCTCATCTTGACTGTTGTTATCAGAACGTTTCGATCGATATAACGTCCGGAGATAAACCATGTCCACTCCGGCATGTTATTTCTGACTAACTCTAGAATCTGCACAGAATTTCAAGCGGAACCATTTATTTAATTTATAAGCATGCTCTCATTTCATCAGCCGCCGCAACAGTATTTTGAGTATCGCACGGTCAAATATATTTTGTTTTGTAAGCTACACCTTTATAGATGTAGAAAGTTGAATTATTAGTGCGAGCGGCACTCTAAAATGCAATTGTGAATTACTTAGGACTTAGATTCCGTCAGGACTGACAAAACGAAGCCAGGCTACAACTTATGTTAAATAAAAGGTCCCGATCTCTATTTTGTGCAGAGTTCAAGTTCAACAGACATATTCCTGAGTTTGACAAGATACAACTGAAGAAAGCCAGGGTTTACATCGACCGAAACACTGTGAATATAACAGTCAAAATAGCGACAGTTCCATGTAGAACCCAAATAGTATTATTATACATATGTACAATTTCGACTTCAGAATTTAATAAAGAAACATCTGTTCTCTTTCCTACAACCTTCTTCTCACAGAAAGCTAGTTACTAGTCTCTTCCCACTCTATCGCTTGATCCACGAAAGATTTTGGACTAAAATACGTATTTCTGGTGCTTTCTTTTTAAATCTAATGTCACGAAATTCTTGTAACAAACCGCCCGATACGATATCAAACACAGTTAATATAATTGAACAATCTTAATACTTCAATAGTGTTCTTCATCTTGCGACTAATAGTATTCCATCTCACTAATCCTTATCATAAAGTGTCTCTTGACTTGAATATGTAGTTAACCAAAATAAATATTTGAGGTATAGGAATGCGAACACTAATTCCAGATCATGAAACAAACAAGGTTGTATTTCAACACTCGATTTTTGCTTCTAATCATGTTTGTATGATGTTGGCACAATTTTATTTAGCTTTTCAATTAAAATTAGCGTTTAGTCGATGTTTGGATTTAATATAATCATTCGCTTATTTTTTCATGTCTTAATTTAAACAAGTTATATATATGTGTATTGCGTTTTGCATTCGCCTGCTTCATTCGTTTGACTAGCATCTATGTTTGTTTTAAATAAATTTATCGCGGATAAACTAAATCGCCATGGAAGTAATGTATCTCGATTCATTTGGGGATTCAGAACTACTAGATGCAATCATTTTGCTTTACTTGATGGTTGGTGTTGATAATATTTATTATTTATTTATTTATTTATTTATTTTGTAATACATATTTACTATTCAGTTTGTAGCTGGGTTCATATGAGGCTTTTGGGAAATGACCACGGCCAAGATGTTAACGACATGGACTGAGGATCTGGGTGTTCAAAGTTCGAATCCAGTTTGTTCAACAAACGCAGCATTCACTTAGGATGTTGGCAACCTTCACGTAGTCCCTGCTGAAAGTACCGGATATCGTTCTAAATAGAATCATGACTAGAAAAACATCTGGGAAACAAATGCAACCATAGAACTTGTGGATTCATATGATGATGATGGTGATGATGATGATGATGATGATGATGATGATGATGATGATGATTTAGACTATCTGATTTCTCAACATCAAACCTATTGCTGTACGGTAGTCGTTGCATGTCAACACTTAGGACTCACACGATGTTTGCAGACAGTCGCAATGAAACAAAGACAAAACCAAATAATTCAACTCGCTTTCCTTCAGTACAAACAGCATACATTTATTTACAGTTACTTACAAAATAACGCCTTGTCTCTTGCTAAGAAAAAAGTCTTCTCGTACTCTAATGTATTTTACAAAACGATGCCGTATCGGACACGTGGTACTCTCTATTTGTCCGACCATTCTATTGGACACGTCTTTTCTTGTCGCTCTCGGCCTACGTCTTTCTTTTTTTAATAATCTGTTTCTTTGTTGTGACGTCGCCTCACACACGACTCGGTCATTTGCATGCATATGCAGCTGCTACCATACGCGTGTTCCCGCTCTGTTACACTGAGACCAGGCCACCTAATCCAAACATTTTTTTAAACATATATCAAATATCGAACAATGAATTGATAATTTCCTTCTGCGGTATATGCAAGTGAAACATGGACTAATCTCGCAGAGCGTGAGGCGAATACATTAAATGCTTAAGTACTATCCTTGGATGAAGTACGCGAGATAGAATAAAGAATACAGATAGCAAAACGATGCTTGATATTAACAGATCAATCAACGGTTTTATTCAAATGAAAAAGAGATTAAGTGGTTGAAACATGCTTCCCGGCAATCGGACTCCATCTATGTAAAAGAATATTTCTTGATAAGATTTTTTTTTCAAAAACAAATCAAAAGGACAAACATCTAAGAGATGGGCCAACTAGATAGACTAATGGCGATCTTGACCGTTGAATTACTGTTTATAGATTGTGATAAATGCCGGATCTTTATTTACAAGCATGTTTCAAAGATCTTTCTAGTATGCGCAGAGTCAGTTTGGCGGCAGTACTTTAATTACGTCATCCAACGAGATGCGTAGTTTAAAATGAAATATAATGAAAAATATATAACTTGATAAATTACTCACCAAACGGATTTCCGATTATATTTACAATATCTTGTTTTTTTTTTTTTTTTCTTTTCGTAAAATATATCTAAAACTCACCAAGTAATTAATGTATCTGTGTTCATTAGTGGTTTCTTGCTATCGACATTAGCTTCGTTTATTTCATGTAACCTGTTTAATATTGATAATATATAATTTAATAATATATATCTGTTATTCAAGAGATTATGTTCGAGTTTGTTAGGTTTGGTTTCGTTTTTGGTTCGGGTGTTTTGTTTTACGTGCTTGTGAGTTCGTTCCTTATAGATTCCGGAACGGCTGAACATATTTTTTTTTTAATTTACAGAACTTTAGTGGGAGTGATTTTAGTTAAGTTTGGTCTCCGGATACCCTCGATAATTACCGATAATCGATAATCGAAACAGTTATTTTACTTTATATATCATCGGTAAAGCTATTATCCATGTTGTCGCTTAGCAACAATGGTAGAAGTACGGGCCGTGAAAATTCTACTGTGAGTTAGTTGATAGCGTATTATTATTTTTTTAATCATTTATTTATTTATTGCATGACGAGGTCTGTAGATTTAAACTGCTCACGTAAATTCCTTAATGTTTTTGTTTAACTGGAAAAAAGGTTTATATAAAATAATTTGAGAAAAGAATAGTAGGTGCAATGTAGAATAACATATATTTTGGTTTAAGTTACTGCGTGGAGGTATGTGACGCTTTCTTCCGGGCGATTTCACGGATTTGGATGACAATAAAAATATAGGAATGCGAAATATTCGTTGAGCATCTATTAATCCTGGGCAACATAGGATCTTCCTACTAGTACACACACACACACACACACACACACACACACACACACACACACACACACATATATATATATATATATATATATATATATATATATATATATATATAAAAGCTGAACGGCTGGGTGTGTGTCTGGTCACGAATAGGATCCTATATGGTTGACTATTATAGAAAACTGATCACATATAATGATAGAAGATATATCGAGGCACAGGAATGGGCAGGGTTGATCTGGCATAATGATGATTCATTAAAATTGTGGGGTCTGCATACGCGCCTGGCCCACAAAGTATGGAAATAAAAAAATTAAAAATGAAAAAAAAAAACCGTTTACAAGTGTTTTTGATAGAAATGTACATAATAATACTGTTTGTACTTAAATAGGGATTGTATGATAAAATTGTTGGGTCTGCGTTCGCGCGTGGCCTCCATAGAATGGAAATAGGCACACATTTAAGAAAGACTTTTCATATCTATCTGATAAGTATACTTTGATAATTATATTTCAGTTTGAAGAAATATGGTATAATAAAATTATGGGGTGTTCGTTCGCACCTGCCCTCTATAGAATGGAAAGATGTCACAAAGTTTAACAGGGTTTTTTAATATAGATCCACAAAATATTGTGATAAGTGTTTCAGTGTGAACAAGTATGGTATAATAAGTTATGGGGTTTATCTATTTTATTTTTACTTTCTTCATATTTTGCTTTGGTTTTGATACCCCCAAATTCGAACCTATCTCTTTACAACCCTTCCTTTTCATAACCTATCATACTTTCATAAATCAGAGTCCATTTTCTGTAGGCTGAGTTTTGAACACAGTCAACGACGTGTACTTTTGCTAGTATATATATATATATATATATATATATATATATATATATATACCTAGAGGCATTCTTCGTTGATCATATCTCTTACATATTGTTAGACTGGCTAAACTTACATTAGAATTACCACCAAAGTGATCAATCGTTATTACGACAATCCATACATTATCACAAACAAAACTGACATTTTTCTAACCAGAGTGCTTAACCCATCATCTATATAGTGTTCACACTCCATATTTTTTGTTAAACAAATATTAAGCAAATTACGTACTTGAACATAGTAAAAGGTACAGCAATATCACTGTGAACAGTATCATTACATTTCTTGTTTCAGCAAGGAACCAATCATATTTTGCATACACTGTGCGGGGATTACTTCACGAAGAATTTCCGCACAGATAAATGCGGCTTCAAAGGAGCGTAAAGCTCGTCTGATATAACCCCAATTAACTTTATATCTTAAACGTTCCTGAGTTTCCTTTCTCGATTCTAGGACTTAGTGAATATCGATGGTAAGTGGTTTAAGTAGCTGTGATATCAACACTAAGACTATTGTTACAAGGATTTGCAATGTTCAGTAGTATATAAACTACATACGTAAAGTTAGGAATATGCATGTGTTCATATAATCTCTCTCTCTCTCTCTCTCTCTCTCTCTCTATATATATATATATATATATATATATATATATACATATGTGTGTGTGTGTGTGTATAAATGGCGTAATGGAAACATATTATAAGGTAGTTACAGCTTCTCTTCCAATTTTCAGATTTTAATCATGTCAAAACGCACTTTATTTCCTTTTGATCGATTGATTTGTACTATTTCTTCTGATGAGTTAAGGGCATAATCGATTCACTGATTAATATAGTAAGTAAGTGATTGATTTTGCGCTACGAAACTTGTCAAGAATTGTAAATGTCAACTGAATTAAAGGAATAAATTATAAGATGGTCAACACCATGAACTTTTGATATATAGCCTTTTATCATTTATTCACTATATTGCTCTGCAACTACCTTGAGCTTCTTAAATAAATATTGGTATATATTATAAGAAATATATTTCTACAGATATATATATATATATATATATCTGAGATTTTACCACACTGATATTGATATTTAAATTCTACTATTTTTACTTGAGAGTCACCACTTATCAAGACCCGAACACCATTCGAGTGTAAAAGTTAATGAATGTAATGAAGTTGTGTAGTAATCACTTGCGGTGTAAATTTGACATAATTTGATTATTCATGAGGACGGCTTAACAGGAACTTATTTACATTGGATTTGAAGGCTAACATGTTGTATTAAACCAGGAAGCAAACCAGCGGAACAGGCTTCCAAAGGTGAGCGCCCTGGGAAAGAGGATTTGTACATGAAATCTACGTTTACATTTAGGCACAGATAGAGAACGGAGAACATCATATATAGTGGGTGCGGCCCATCGAATGTTTTTTTTTTTTAAGTTTGGTAAAAATGGGACCCATTGATTGTAATTCTACCAAACTTTCTTCTTAAAGGAAACTTGATATGTGAGTGATTTTTACCTATGGAACTATTTTGATTTTTTTTTCCTTCACAAATAGCTGCTAGTGCGTCAAAATTGAAAAAAAAGGGCTTTGTAGGTAGTAAGTCGACTAAACATATTAGTTGTATACATGCGCGAAGATACATTTATACTTAGAAGTTGCTTCATTTAGAAAATTTTCTCATCTATCTGTCGCTAGCTCAAATGGTAACAACTAAATCTGGAGATTTTGATGTGTTTGTTTCGATCTCAACTGATCACACCGAAGTTCTTTTCAAGCTTCTGAAATAATCACTATAAACTAACTAAAATATTTAATCATTAGGAAGTTGAATCTATAATAATAAATACGAAATCTCAAATTAAAATATCATATGTAAGCGTATTTAACATTTGAGCTACGCCGGACGGCCTGCCAATATATATATATATATATATATATATATATATATATATATATATATATATATATATATATATTCTAGCAAATATTGTTAAATGCAACGAATACACCTTGCTTTATTATTCATTTCTTTTTTTAATTTTTCGATTTTTCGTATAATCTTTTTTTGTATCAAAATCAAAAATATTAATAAAAGTTCCATAGTTGTTGCTGTCACGGGTGCTTTCGATTCGTCCACGAATCATCATCAAGTGTTGAAGTAAAAGTCTGAAGGGGCGAAAATGAGAATTAATAGTGAAAATAAAAATATACAGTAAACGGCGATAAGTTAAAATATATGGAGTCGATGACAAGTTGATTAAAAATATAGGTCGATTAAAAACTCGAGTATTAAAATCAGCAAGTTCGTTGTCACCGTTAACAAAGTTCGTCCAATACGAACTACGCAAGACAGTTTAGTCGTTACTGGTTTTCTCGAATGTGATATCCTTTATAGTGACGTGAAGGGTTCTAATATTATGACGCAGCAACAACTTTTATTATGTATTATTCTAAATCAACAAAAAGAATCATAAAACAAAGTGTATCCGTTGCATTTAATAATATTTGCTTGAGTGAAAACAACCAATTTCAAATTGCAATACACACACAAAAGAAGGGTGAATCAGAGGTCAACTGGGCATTTGTCCTGTAAATGTCTGCTCATTGGTTTGTTAGGAAACGTGCGGGGGAAATTAGAAAGCTGATTGGCTAACTAAAAACTCAATAGAAAGTGCGTATATAAAAACGCGAGACAACCACAAAATCCTCGCATAAGCCTGATGAATCCTAGCGTGGATGAAACGCGGAATATTCTGTGTAGCTTAATTGCCATATATATTTTATAAATTACTATTTACTACTATATATATATATATATAGATAGATAGATAGATAGATAGATAGATATATATATAAGACAAGCGTATGAAATGAAAACACAAAACTATATATAGGTAGATATGGAGTGGATCATTTATTTAATAGTGGAATACAGGCAAAATTTGGGGGATAGACGGAACTCTTTATGCCAGGGCATTTCGAAGCCTAACGCTTCTCATCAGAAGAGCAGAGAAGGTGCTAGGTAGCATGGGAGAGATGCGGCGTCTAGCGTAAGGTTCGTTAGTGATGAAATGGATAAGAGGAGTTATAGAGTGCTTGGAGAAGCTTTAATGGATTCTAAGTAAACAAGGAGAAGATTATTATATATAGTATGATATATAAGAATACAAATTGTCTTTAGCATAGTATAGAGATTAAGTGGTATATGTATTATGGTTGAATAGAGGGTGTATTGCTGCTGTGTGGTAATTTATTTTAACGGTTTATGTGGTGTCTATCTTCTATGGAGTGGGTAATTTTTTAATTAATTGGGGGTGGAGGGTTAAGTAAGGTTGTAAAACTGAGAGGTAGTATGCGGCAGTATATTTATAATTTTCTGCTGTTATGATATAGGGAATCTGATTATGAGGGGTCGGTCAGGGATTAGGAAGGCAATGGCTATGATTGCTTATAATATGAAGTAAAAGGTTAAGTATAAATATTGATGTTAAAATGGGGTAGTAAGGGAACCATATTTACTTATGAGAGTGGTAAAAATATACCAAATAGTAGTAGGGTGATTATAATAGTATGGGGGATAATAGTAATGACAGTTATAATAATAGTCGCAATAATAGATTTGGAAATAAATTATATGTAAGATTAAATATGAACAAAAAAAATTAATATTAAGAAAAATAAATTAAATAAAATAAAAATAAAGGCAAAATTAAAAGTAAACTTTAAATTTAGACACTAAATATTATGATGAAGTTAAATTCAAAATACTATAATAACAATGAAGATGGAGATAATGGTAGCAGTATTGGTAATAATGATATCAATTATAATGAAGATTATAATAATGATGATGAACAAAAACAATGATAATAATAGCAATAGTAATAGCGAGAAAAGCAGTGTAGGAATAATAATAGTAATTCTTCTGCTACCAGCTTCAAATATCACCACGACCAACACCAATGATCATAATGTAAACACTACATTATTACAGGTGCGTGAAAGAAAGAGATACAGACAGTTAAGGGGTTAGAATAGCAGGAAATAGGGTTGAACGGTGATGGGTGAGTGGACTCGTATAAAATAAAATACAGTAATATAGAGAATGTATATATATATATATATATATATATATATATATATATATATATATATATATATATACACGTATATACGCGCCCACATAGATATATCCGTAAAAAAAAAAAATTGAATAATAAGTCGGCGAAACGTGATAGTTCGGTGGATAGAGGCCCGTTGGTTTAAATTAAAAGATTGCTTCACTAGGAGCGGTAGTATCAAGCGTTCACCTTAAAACTTATAATTTTCTTGAAGTTCGATTAGAGGGTCATCAAAATTTATGTTTATGTATATATATATATATATATATATATATGTATATATATATGTATATATATATATATAGATAGATATAGTAAGTTATAAAATATATATGGCGACTAAGCTACACTGAATATTCCGCGTTTCATCCACTCTAGGACTCTTCAGGCTTATGCGCCTTAGTTCTAGAGTTGATGAAACGCGGAATATTCAGTGTAGCTTAATCGCCATATATATATTATAACTTACTAACTAGTTCTACTTACGTATTGAGCACTTTTGAAATAAATACTTAAAGTTTACGCATAAATTTATACTTTCGTATATTAATTTTATGTGAATAAATTAAGTAGTTGTATATATATATATATATATATATATATATATATATATATATATATATATATATACATACGGTCAGATTGAAAAATACATTTTTGTAGGCAGTTATTTGAGATTGAGATTTTCAATATCTCGCACAATTATATGGGATTGTCAACTTCCGAGTTCACGTGAATCACATCCAAAAAAGTCTTTTATTGCTTTTGGAAGTATAATTCTCTTTGCGACTTCCATGGTATGCTACACATGATTGAAATAAATAACCGGTATGCAACGAGTGACTGAAATAATCTGTTGCTGGGCACGTCGCCTTGAATGAAGGAAATCCTTCATCTTCAGCTCTTCAGGCAAGTTGCTCCCATGTTTCAAAATTACTTCTATGTTAATCTCCAACTCTCCGGCTATCCAGTCTGTCTTCTATCTGTCTTAGGTTGTCCGTCTTTCTTACTTGTCTCTGTCCTTATCTTTGATTTTGTAAACAGCCATCGCTTTGCTCCTCTGTTTCAAAATTTCTTTCTCTTTACCGCCTAAGATGAAGTCTTCACCGTCCTTTTGATTCAATTCTTCTATAGACCTGACCAAAAATCCTTCTTGTTTTGTTGCACTTCCTTTCTGTTGCCGAGTCTTAGTCGCTTCGCTTCTATGTGAACCATGTCGTGAGCTGTGCATAAAAACGTGAACAGTCGATTGAGGACAACAATAAAGTGAGAAAAAGAGTATTTTATTAGGTGTCAAACTGAGGGCAACAATGCTAAAATTAAGAATAGTTATTTACCTGGGAAGGAGACAGGCATATAGATAGATAGATAGATAGATAGATAGATAGATAGATAAATTAAAGTTAAATAATAAGGAAATCTTAACTATTGAAAACTTTAGCAAACGATCACAAATATATCGTCTGCTATATAAATACAACACCGATCATAAAGCTAAACCCGATTTTATAAGAAATTAATTCACTATCTTAATAAAAAATACTTAAAAAAATGAATCTAATCAACAAACTCCGATTATATTTAACAAATAATCCGAGTAATTAAAGTAATAATAAATAAATTATAGGAACTTTTTGTCACTACTCAACTTTTTCGTTGATAAAAAAACATGCGAGACAGTTTTAAACAAACTTAAGTGTTAACTATTTTGCAATTTTAACATATATGATACCACAAATTTGAAAGCAAAATATAAAAGTATAACTTTTTAGATTATTTCTACTCTCCCCGGCCCCTGAACTGCAGCCATCTTGTCACTAAGGAAAAATTTACCAAAATTTCTATTTTTATATTTGCTTTTTTTAAAAAAAAAAGCTACATTATATACAGTGTTGGTCATCCGTACCTTAAAATTTGTCTGATGTCACTTCCGCCGAATGGCTTTGTAAATAAAGAAGTGCGATTCCTAAGGAAAGCCAGTATGGCATAAATCACTTATCATAAACAAACGGCTAAAAGTTTGCCCGTTTTTATCAGGCTGTCCATAATATTCAAAGTATAAATTAATATTTGCAAGTAATCTAAACGGCTTTAAACTGCCAATTACGGAATCTAAGTTAATAAAAAGACTTAAAAATAGATTAAATTGTAAAAAAAAAAAAACTAGAGCAAATAGGTGGGAAAAGTAACTGCTACTGCGTTTGGTTACAGTTATAGTGAGAAATGGGATTTACCAATGAAATGGTTTTAATTTCTTTATTTTCTTCTTATCCAACCAGTTTATGATGCTATGCCAATTTTATTGCCTTTGCTAACAATTATTGTACGATTTTTTGTTATGTTCTGTTTATAAAACAAAAAAGTTGAATGTCATTATCTGTGGAAAGTTAATTTTTATTAACACTGTTTCAACAATGTAATTTTAACATCTTTAAACTGCAGAATATATAAAATACTTTAAATCGTAATCATATTTGTTTTTTAATTTTTATTTAAATCGTAATCATAATTATAAATTGTTTTTTAATTTTTATTTAAATCGTAATCATAATTATAAATTGTTTTTTTAATTTTTATTTAAATCGTAATCATAATTATTGTTTTAATTTTTATTAACACTGTTTCAACAACGTAATTTTAACATCTTTAAACTGCAGAATATATAAAATACTTTAAATCGTAATCATATTTGTTTTTTAATTTTTATTTAAATCGTAATCATAATTGTTGTTTTAATTTTTATTAACACTGTTTCAACAACGTAATTTTAACGCCTTTAAACTGCAGAATATATAAAATACTTTAAATCGTAATCATATTTGTTTTTTTAATTTTTATTTAAATCGTAATCATAATTATAAATTGTTTTTTAATTTTTATTTAAATCGTAATCATAATTGTTGTTTTAATTTTTATTAACACTGTTTCAACAACGTAATTTTAACGCCTTTAAACTGCAGAATATATAAAATACTTTAAATCGTAATCATATTTGTTTTTTTTAATTTTTATTTAAATCGTAATCATAATTATAAATTGTTTTTTAATTTTTATTTAAATCGTAATCATAATTGTTGTTTTAATTTTTATTAACACTGTTTCAACAACGTAATTTTAACGCAGAATATATAAAATACTTTAAATCGTAATCATATTTGTTTTTTGTAAGAAAACAATTCGAACTTGAGCTACGCTGGACGTCTTGGCAATAGATACAAATTAAAAAAATATATACAAAAATAAAAAATTTATAAATAAAATTCGTAAATGCCGATGTAAAAAAAAAGCAAAAGAGATTTACAGTTTTGTTTTTATTTGTATGTTTTAAAACGGAAAACATGTCTGTTAAAAAACGTTGCTTTGTTTTTTTATATATATTTATGCATTCACAGAATTTGTTTTAACGGGAAGCTGTAAACCGGATAATCAGTTTAAACGCCGAAGCAAGACGAGTTGGTTTTTATAATATAATGGAAAGATTGGCAAATAATTAAAAAGTATCCATAAATACCCGCCTGCCATAAGAATAATATTCAGCTAGAACTATTTATTATCAAATTTTCTATTTTTAATATGTGCTATACATAATTTAAACGTAGAAAAATAAAATAGTTCAAAATATAGGCTTAATTACTTCACGCAACAGTTAAGAGAATAAATTATATCATTTATATAAAAATTAGAAAATGCCCCATATGTGGGATTATATGGCATTTAGTAAGTTCAGATCAAAAATAGCATTAGGTAAAACGTTTGTTACAGCTCAGAACCGAACAAGAAACGTTAAGTTTCTCATTCGTTTAAATAATAGTATACATACATTGAATTCAATTGTATGAGCTGGTTTTCTCTTAAAATCAAAATAAATTCACACAAAATATTTATCGACTTCATTTCAACATGAAACGCTTGGTAGAATTAGCGCCTGAAACGTTGATATCGTGACAAACACACACTCAAGCAAAAACATTGTGTAGTAATATATATATATATATATATATATATATATATATATATATATATATATATATATAGTGAGAGAGATAGATATAGATATAAATATATATATATATATATATATATATATATATATATATATAAAATACGCATCAAGTGCGCTTGAAAGCCAAATCACGACGCTATATGCTATATCAGGAAATAAACAAATATTTTACTTGCTTGAAATTAATAATTTAAATATATTTCGGAGTCAAACACCATCCTCAGGGTGTTGTTTCCTCTCTTTTTATGTTTCTTCTTTCTTACCATGTTATAAAGTTGGAGAAAGAAAAGTATGTTGCTAAAGATCCGCGCGTTGTCTCTCAGCCGTTGCATTTTGAAATGTTGGAACGGTACGTTGGCTACGCGAGATTGACGTCAGGGGTGTGAGTTCCATTATAGAAGTGTTGATTTTATTTGAATAAAATAAAATTCGCATCAAGTGCACTTGAAAGCCAAATCAAAACGCAATATTACGAAAATAAACAAATATTTTACTCGGGTAACATTTATAATTTAAATGTATTCCGGAGTCAAACTCCATCCTCAGTATGTAGGTGTCTTCCTTTTTATTTTCTTGTGCTTTTTAATCGTATAAAATTAACCAGAATATATAATTAAAAGATATCCAATACTATATTAGTAATGTATAAAATGTTTTATTTAATATATATATATATATATATATATATATATATATGTATATATATATATACGTATATGTATATGTGTGTGTTTGTGCGTTTATGTGTGTGTATGTATTAGTTTTATATATTTTTAATAAATACGACTGTAAATCTATATAGAAATAATAACAGTAGGAGATGATAATAGTAAAATGGATTAATCCTTATCTTATAAATACAATGCTGGTAAATTAAAAAAAATATATATTCATTTTGAATTGGGAGACAGGGACGAATCTCACATATTAGGAAGAACATTTTTATATCATGAATAGTTTAGCCAAATTAATCACGAGTAGGTAACTAGATCGAATATTTGGATTCTCATGTATATATATATATATATATATATATATATATATATTGTGATTAAAAGAGGTGGTGTTTGATCAACACTGCTGGGGAAGCCATGATTTACTATACCGTTTTGTTTTTAGATCCCCAAAACACTGTATTATGGTAAACACATGATGATCCCTTAAATCAACATTAGAACTATTGTGAATTCGAGAAAGCAAGTTTCCGCAGTGATTGCAGGTGATTAAATGACTTACTGACTAAAATGTTTTCCAACGAATGATAAAAAATATAAAAATTAAATAGTTTTTATATAGTTTTAAAAGTTAAAAAAAACTTCCAAGACTATGTATATGCGTGTGTACACACACACACACACACACACACACACACACACACACACACACACACACACATATATATATATATATATATATATATATATATATATATACATACATACTAGGGTTGTTCCAAATAAATAGCTTTCTATTTTTTTTAATTCAAAATGTTAGAGAGCATCGAACACCGGAGTCTTCCTATTGATACAAGCGACCTTTGTGCTTCAGGATTTATTTTTCTACATAGTCGTCACTATTTCCAATACACATTTGCCAACGAGTAACATTGGCTGTGTATAGAGATTCTGAGCGGACTTTGTCATAGGAAAGTAATTTTGAAGTTAAAACCTCCTCTTCCTCTTTTTACACAGTAAAATAACAAACCGATAGCTATTTCGTTAAGCATGCATATTCGTAATGCGCCCTTCTACGTTCACCTAGAAAATTCTATTTTCACACTTTTGCACCGATTTTCCTTGGTTTAAACCCAAATCTAAAGTTTCGCAGTGGTTCGAATACTCTATACATTCAGTTTCATGTCTGTATACCCAAAACAGACAGAGTAGTTTGGTAGGCATTTTTAAAACAAATATATATATATATATATATATATATATATATATATATATATATATATATATATATACGGATTCATAAATATATATAGAAAGAGGTTCGTGTTTATTATAATCTTTTTACGCAAATATAAATCATGTAGAATATCTGCGTGAATATAATTACTAGGGCTGTGACAACAGCATATTCTTTTCATTGTTTTGACTCTTGAGTATATATCCGTTAATATCTTATATGGTTTTTTATATAGACGGACGTGATTGTTGGTTCATTAATTGTGTCTAACTGTGTCGGATATATACCCGAGAGTACAAAGAATGAAAATAATATTCTGTTGTCACAGCCCTAATAATTAAATATAATAGTAAACTAAAGATGATCACCCCATAAGAAAACCGGGGGGGGGTTGAAACTAATAGGGAACTAATTAAAATGAATATTTTAAAAATTATGCAAATTGGCTATATCTTTTGCAGATGAATGCAGTTCCATGGTCAATATATAGCAAAGTTGTATTTTCTTTTTACATAAAAAAGGGTGTTTTTTATATGAATATCAATACATACAACAAAACAAATTCATAGGAGAATAGATATAGTAAATATACATTTTGAAAACACACAGTACTCCTTAATAATATCCCGCATTCATTGTTTTTATATTTACCAGAAGACTGTTTTTAATAACTATACTTCCACGTCACGGGAGCACGTGCCGTTCGGCATAATTACATGTATTGTTTGACATTGATGCACAGAATTCTATTTACTACAGGCAAAACTAAGATGCACGCATGTACGAACCTTTTTTTTTGTTTTGTTTTTTTTTTGTTGATCTTCACATTTGATTATATCCTTCTAAACTTTAACCATGGTTTTTTGTCGTTATTTTCTACTTCTCTTTAAATACGAGAACCACGCTGTATGACGCAACGTTATTTGGAACCTATCTGATATTGGTCTTCTATTTTACCGGACAAATAATAGAAATGTATTTATGCACCTTTGACTGATAGGGTTGATATGTTTGACGATATAACGTTAAAATATCTAAATCGATAAAAAAAAAATGATTTGTTTCGGAAATACTTATTAATATCTCGTTGCTGTTAGTCAGTAATCAAATTAACATATCTTAACACGCGCAGACTCGCGAGTTGAAAATAATGATATAATTAATTCGACTGGAATGTTCAGCTTCCGACATACTCTGTCTCTAAAAGTATTAATTAATCAATAATACTGCGAAAATTTATTTTGCTTTTACCTTTTATAAGCGATAGTACAGTTATACTCTCTCTCTATCTCTCTTTCCTCTCTCTCTCTCTCTCTCTCTATATATATATATATATATATATATATATATATATATATATATATATATAGAGAGAGAGAGAGAGAAAGAGAGAGATATTCTCCTATAAATTTGTTTTGTTATGTGTATTGATATTCATATTAAAACCCTTTTTTATTTCTACTATTTAAAAAGAAAATACAACTTGGTTATATATGGGTCGTGGAACTGCATTCATCTGCAAAAGATATTGTCAATTTGCACATTCTTTTAATCTTTTAAACATTCATTTTAATTAATTCCCTATTAGTTTTTTCCCTCGGTTTTCTTCTCTCTCTCTCTCTCTCTCTCTCTCTCTCTCTCTCTCTCTCTCTCCCTCTGGGTGTAATTGAAAAGAAATTCCTAATCAAATGTCAAGTTATAAATTTCTCATGGAAAATATTTTGATAGCTGTGTTAATAGATGATTAACTGCTATTAATGCTGTGTTCGTATATTTTACCAAAAAAAATATCGAGGTGCCTTAGTTTGAATTTGACAATTATACAGAGAAAGGAATAATATATAATTTATCGTATTAACAATTCAAAATTTTTATTGCTTCAAGCATTAGAAGAATAAAATATATTAATGTGGATATAAGGGTATTAACATCAGCGACAATGGTGTCAAACTACGCCTAGTGTAGCGGTTCGTATATGATAATAATGTCTATATACTCCTATATATATACACACACACACATTTATATATATATATATATATATATATATATATATATATATATATATATATATATATATGTCGCAGAATGGTTCTTGTAATCCTAAACTTACTTATTAATAGTTTTTTTTCTTTTTCTATTTTATTATTTAATTCATCCAAAAATTTTTTTTCATATATTAGTAAAAAATAGTAACCGTATTATTTTACATTTTTTTTATTGGGGAAGTGGTATTATCCACTGGAGAGCCGTGTATTAAACAGCTGTCCTGTTTGTAAATCTCCGAAACAGCTTCATGGTAAGCAGCTGATGATCCCCGTTTTCTATTTACAAAGTTTAGTTATGGTTTTCCATTTTCATCCTCATGTAGTTAAATTCTGTTTTAAAATTGAATACTTTTGCGAAATCGACTGATGCAAGTGCTAAGTCTATTTCTATTTAACAACTTTAGTTAATGCCATTTTTTTCTTCCTTATATAAATGAATTCTCTTTGGTCATTATAAACATTTTTAGAAATCGGATTATGCAGGTGCTAAGACTACGATAGGTTAAAGTTAATATATTTTTCCATCCGGGAATTTAAACTGCATTCTTTATTTTTATTTTTGCATTTTTTTATTCAAAGCTTCTTTAGATTATATATATATATATATATATATATATATATATATATATATATATATATATATATATATAGTCGAAAGAAGCTTTGAATAAAAAAATGCAAAAATAAAAATAAAGAATGCAGTTTAAATTCCCTTATTCATCTATTAACACAGCTATCAAAATATTTTCCATGAGAAATTTATAACTTGACATTTGATTAGGAATTTCTTTTCAATTTCAATTTCAAGAGAGAGAGAGAGAGAGAGAGAGAGAAAAGAAAACCGAGGGAAAAAAACTAATAGGGAATTAATTAAAATGAATGTTTAAAAGAATGTGCAAATTGACTATATCTTTTGCAGATGAATGGAATTCCATGACCCGGAATATATATATATATATATATATATATATATATATATATATATATATATATATATATATATATATATATTCTAGGAGCCAAAATATTTATTTTACTCATCGAAGACCTTTTTAAACATATGAAAATGTCGGTATATTTTTTTTTTACAGATCCGTTTCGCTATGCAGAAACAATCTCTATTACTATGTTAATATCAAATATTCTCATGTATATATATATATATACTTATATATATATTGTATATATTATATATTTATATATATATATATATTTATAGATATATTGTATATATATTTATTGTATATATATTTATAGAAAAACATTTTTTTTTGCTTCGAAAGAAAAAATACATGACAATATAATGTCAGAAAAAGGCAAAAGAAAATTCATAGAAAACCTCGCATCGCTTATTCTTTAGGTGGTCGTCTTTAAATGTATTGCAAAGCTATTCTGATCTTAGTCAACGTTTTAACTTATAATGTTCTGACAAGGGTTTTACTCTCCAAATGAATTTGTCATATGTATCTAATAATATCACTTTATTTATTTTATTCTATATCTATTGCTCGTAATATATTAAATAAAGTTATATCCAATATAGGTTTATATAGTTCGTCGATACGAAACTACTTACATTTAGGTAATTTGCATTTAATTTTTGGAGATTTAATTCTGTGGTAATAAACTGATATTTATTATACACACACACACACACACACACACTTTCATCCCATAATAACGAACATTTCTGTAAAAGTCTGAGGAAGCTACAGACGGCCAAAAAAAACGGCCGGGTGGTTGAAACAATAATGTAACTTAACAGAAAGATACGGTAATAAAAAATAAAACGTATATATATATATATATATATATATATATATATATATATATATATATATATATATATATATAAGCATAACTGTATATAAAATAAATCAATATACTTTAATCTAAATTTATAAGGACTCGATAAAAATTCACTAATTTTACCCAATATGTGTGTGTATGTGATAGTGTATGTCTATTTCGGCGAATTCCTATATTGTTTTCTTTACTACAGATTCCGCAACATTGTATTTGATCGATTTGGCCGGTTTTGATGGACGATGAAGTATTAATAAAATGAAAAGGCCACAATATTAAAAAAAAAATGGCGGCTTAGTAAGTTTTCGACGTAGTGAGAACGTGATTTTTAGAGGGATGGATGGTTTTCCATCGGTTGTTATCTTAAAAGTAAGTTTTAAGCTACTGATTAAATTATATTAACTTTTGTCATAATTCTTCTTTATGTTCATCTAGACATGTATATTTTTTTATAATTTTCTTACTTTGAAGATTGTAACGCTGGGTATGGGGCAGCCAAATCAGCTGCCAACATTGCCCTGCTTTTTATTGAAACCAACCGAGAGCTCTTTTTTAGTATCCTCATTGTTCCCTTAAGTGCAATTGTCTAGATCTCTTTTGCACTTGGTTCACCAGGAACATTAGTTAGTTAGGACTTCAGGTTCTTCTTCATAACCCCTGTGGCACCTATAATAACTGGCATGATTGATATCTCTCTAAGATTCCAGTTTCTTTTCATATCATACATGAGACCTCGATAT
The DNA here is from genome assembly GCF_053919585.1 of Euprymna scolopes. Lineage (NCBI taxonomy): Eukaryota > Metazoa > Mollusca > Cephalopoda > Sepiida > Sepiolidae > Euprymna > Euprymna scolopes. The sequence goes on along the minus strand of NC_136487.1, from coordinate 78,330,168 downwards.
TATATTATGAGTATATAGTTGTGTGCGTATATAAAAAGCAAAAGAGAAAGCAATTAAAGACAAGAAGAACTAAAAATCAAACTAGGGAGTAACTAGTCTCGTTAGACTTATCAAAGGTTTCCAGACAAAATAATGTAAATTTCATATTTATTGCGAAACAATAAACTCATAGGAAATAAGACGGCAAACACGATGCGTTTTTTTTTTTTCCTTTTAACAAATATGCGGTGCTTTATATGGGCGTTTATTTGGAAAAGGGAAGAGAAAGAAAAAATTAACGTTATTATCGCATGGGTATTTTGTGTAAGTGTCTTCTGTCCCTTCTATCCTAAAGAAAAGAGAAGGAATCCTTTCCTGAGGCATTTTTTTCGCAGTCAGTGTTCCTATATAAGGCGTTTTTCCCTCGTCAAAAGGGTGACTCATACATATAATTCTAAAATTTACAATTTCGTTTAACAATTTGATTTAGTAGAAGAAAACATTTATAATATCTTCTTATGTATTATGTTGCTTTAAAAAATCTACTGGAAAAAAATGTGATACGAAATTATTTTAATTTTAAAAAAAACTAGGGGGGCCTGTGGATATTCTACATCAAACTCTTACATATGTAATATATTATTATCGGCGTTTTGTGGCTGTTCATGTAATATGTTAATGTTGGCATTCTGTGGATGTTCAGCGTAAATGGAGACGCTCTGATAGCATTGTAGCTTTTTTGGTAAAACTGCAAAAGTATTCATCTGAACTAGCAAGGATGCCTGGCTAGCTCGGCCTAGCCCGGTTGTAAAATACGCTTAAAATATGATATTTAATTCAGACAGATTTCGTATATATTATAGAATCGATTTTCTATCGATTCTTTTATATTATAAAATTGTGATTTCTAATATACATATATATATATATATATATATATATATATATATATATATATTCGCTCATAGTTTATTGAAGAGGATCTTCGTTCTTCTTTTTATGATCTTTCTTTTGAATTTTTCTTGTTTTCGTACAAGTATTTTTGTTGTGGGATCCAAAGTTCTTATAAATTCCCCTAGTTTATCGAACGTTTTCGGTCTCGATTTTCTCCACCTATTTTAACACGATAAAGGTGAAGAGGAAGAATAAAAAAGAAAAAGGGGGAAAATTCAAATTAGGCGAAACTACACATAGTAAATTAGTAATAAAAACAGTAAAACGACAGAGAACAAATCAATCAATAAGTAGGATGCACAGGAAGAACAACCCTGACGATGGTCAATCGAGACCGAAAACGTTCGGTAAACTAGGGTACTTCATAAGAACTTTGGATCCCACAACAAAAATACTTGTACGAAAACAAGAAAAATTCGAAAGAAAGATTATAAAAAGAAGAACGAAGATCCTCTTCAATAAAATATGCGCTGCTGTATGTAGAAGGACCTCGAAACCTTCCTGTAAAAAAATAAGTTACAAAAACCTGACGTCCTCATATCCCTAACGGCGATATACATGCGACTGGGGACCGCTTGTGATTTCATAGTCCTATGAAACTTCCTCCTTCATAGGAAGCTGGTTAAACCCTGAATAGGGTTCGTACTGACTGAACATGCACACACATCAGTTCGAATCGAAACCGAAACCAAAACATGTGAAGAATTCTTGATAAGATAATTTATTACAATGAATGGATAATTATAACAATTAAAAAACAGTCACCCGGAAGAAAAAAGATGCAAGCGTGACACACAAAATAACACACACGATATCGTATGCGAGGGCACAGAGTTCACCCTTTTATTGAACAAAATTGTGAATTACAAAAAAATGACTGTAAGTACTTAATATAAATTCAAGACTTTTACGTTTTTTCTAACTGATATCAATCAATGTTTTCACGTCCAAATTAGTCTTAAGAAAAGACAGCAGTCTCTAATTAAAACGAGAACAAAATCGGTAAGATGCACGTGTAAAGAAAATAATAAATATAAAACAAAAAAAAAACAAAGTCAGAATTAAGTTCATCTTTTTTAATACTCGATTGGCAGCAAAAGAAATATCTATATCTATTTATGTGTGAATAAAAAAACAACTAGACAAATTGAAAAATACTGTTAAAAAACACAAAAGCAGAGATAAACGTGATTAATTTGGTATCCATTGGTCTTTTTCACACACTCAGCCTCCGAGATATTAAATTTTATATCGTGGATTTTATCCTTATATCTATTCATATAAAGTTAAATACATGGTTTTATAGTTGTACGTACTGTATTTACTGCGCAACATAATAAACGATAATTATTATTTTTAATCTCTCATAGTAATAGAAGCAAACAAGGTAGGATATATTTACTTAAATTTACTTTCTTGATATTGGTAAAACTACGTACCTGAAGCTCTGCGTGAAAATCCAGATAAAAATTCGCTCAAAACGAACCGTAAATATATACTATTATATATTTGTATAAACGAACTTTCTAAGTTGAAATAAAAGTCGTTCCGTTTAGCTCTTATACACAGATCATCATATAATAATTAGATCACTCTGACAGACGTCATAAAACATTTTAAAAATAAATATTCAAATTTCAACAGTATTTCCCGCGGTTACCGGTGGCCGAATGGATTAGGTCCTTGCTAATAAAGCCAGAGATGGTTTCTCTTGTCGGGTTCCAATCGATCGGCCGGTGTTAATCGTGACACCTAGCATTGATGATTCCCGAAAGGATGAAAAACTAGTGTCTGGAGATATTTAATTATTATAGTAAATAATTATATCAGCCACTTTAAGAAACACGTTTCTTATCGTTGTCGGTCAATTTCATTTTTATGCACAAATCATAATATAATGATTAGATCACTCTGACAGATGTTAAAAACATTTAAAAAATAAATGTCTTAATTTCAACGGTATTTCTCGCGGATAACGGTGGTCGAATGGTATAGGTCCTTGCTGATGAAGCCAAAAGTGGCCTCTGTTGGCAGGTTCAAATTTATCGACCGGTTTTTATTGTGACATCCTGCACTGACGATTCCTGATAGAATGAAACACTAGTATCTGTAAGTATTTAACAATTATTAAAGTACATAATAATGTCAGCCCTTTTAAGAAATTTGGTTCTTATCGTTCAGCACTTTCAGTTGAAATAAGCGTCGGCCAATTTAGCTCTTATGCACAGATCATCATATAATGATTAGATCACGCTAACCGACGTTAAAATCATTTAAAAAATAAATGTTTAAATTTTAACAGTATTTTTCGCGGTTAAAGGTGGCCGAATGGATTAGATCCTTGCTAATGAAGCCAGAGATGGCTTCTGTTGCCAGGTTCAAATCTATCGATCGACGTTAATCGTGACACCCTGCATTGATAAATCCCGAAAGAATGAAACACTAGTGTCTGTAGGTATTTGATAATTATTTTAGTAAATAATTATGTCGGCCTTTTTAAGAAACTCGTTTCTTACCGTTGAGCACTTTCATGCGGAATAAAGTCGGTAAATTAAAGTATTATGCACAGATCATAAAATAATGATTATATCACTCTGACAGACGTTAAAAATATATTTTTTTTAAATGTCTAAATTTCAACAGTATTTCTCGCAGTCAACGGTGGCCGAATGGATTAGGCCTTTGCTAATGAAGACAGAGATGGCTTCTGTTGCCGGGCTGGAATCTATCGACCGATGTTAATCGTGACACACTGCATTGATGATTCCCGAAAGGATGATACACTAGTGTCTGTAGGTATTTAATTATTATAGTAAATGATTACGCATATATATATATATATATATATATATATATATATATATATATTTAGACAAATATTATTGAATAGCACAGAATTATTCTGTTTTACAATTTTCCTTTTTATCTTCTCCAATCTCCGAATAGTCCTTTTTGTGTTCTTCTCGAAATTGTATATGTTGGATCCATAATCGCGAGCGCTTTGGACAGAAGTACTTCTATCATCCTCAGGCATATTGTAGAAATAAATGCAGAAATAGTTTTTAATTTACTTATATATAATTTTTCTTAGTCACGTGGTAGCTTGTTACAAGTTAGGTTTGCGTGATTTTTTTTACATATATTAAACACATTTATATATACAAACACATATATACAAATTCAAAAATGTATCCCAAACATTTCAAAACGTTCCGGCTGCAATGATAATTAATATTATTTATTTAAGGCTTCTTTGTTTGAATGTACAATGCTTCGAGTATTCTTAGCCTATTTACATTTCTCTCACTCCGCAATACTCTTGTATTTTCTACCATAATTCTTCGAAATTTCGAATGGTGACAGTAACTAACACATTGTCGCGAAGATTGACTCTCCACCTCTCTGACTCTAGCTCCATATCACAACATTTGAAAGGACATGGCCGCCACAATTCGAAATTTCGGATATATACTCAAAAGTAAAAACGATGAAAAGAATATTCTGTTTTCACAGCCCTAGATATTATGAATTTTGGAATATATATTCTAGGCAACAGGGTGAGAAAAGAGGACAGATTATTATTTTTTTATCATAAAGAAATGTGCCACTGAGACTATACCATGCGCCACAAGAAAACTTTAAAGTTTTAACTAATTCTATATTTAGTTCTCATAAGCCTCATGAGATTATCATCTTACTAGTCTTCATATGGAATTGCTTTCCTCTTTTACTAAAGGACGTAACTAGATAGATCAATAGGAGGCAATTACTAAAAAAGTAACATGTTTTCATCGGGTGTTTTAAATTAAAAGAGTCTTATGTCTGAAAGAAGTTCCTAAACAATTGTCAAAAATCAATATGATGTTAATAGTTAATTAGATGTTTTGACAATCTTAATCTGCGTAATAGAAATGAAAAGATAAATATCTAGGAAGAAAATAATTCACGACAATGAAATAATCCTTTTTGGCATTTTTAAGCTTCTAAGACTACTTCGAGAACAAGCAGGATAAATAGAAAGGATAAATAGAAAGGATATACGTATTTATAGAAATAGAAAAGCACGTAAAAAAGAAATGAGGAAATAGAAAACAAAATAGATTAATCAGTGTAATGATGAGAAGAATAAATACAAGACGAAATAGAATAAATAGAAAAAGACGAAAAAGAAGGAACGGAACAATAAGTAATACAGTAATGATACAAGAGAATAAATAAAAAAGAGCATATAATTAAATACAAGAAATGAAAAAAATCGGGCATAGAAAAAATAGAAAAAAATATACTAAGAAAAAAGTCAAAAAGAGTAAATAGACAAAAGAGATTAAATAGAAAACATAAAAATGCAATGAGAAGAAATCGAAAATTATATAAAAGAAGAACCAGAAAAAGATGAAATAGACAAAATAGAAAAAAGATTAAATGGAAAACATAGAAAAGATGCAATAAGAAGAAATCGAAAATTATATAAACGAAGAACCAGAAAAAGATGAAATAGACAAAATAGAAAATAGATTAAATAGAAAACATAGAAAAGATGCAATAAGAAGAAATCGAAAATGATATAAAAGAAGAACCAGAAATGAACTAGACAAAATAGAAAAAAAAAATGAAAAAAAATGAAGCAAAGAAAGTAAAAAACTACAAATAGAAAAAGATGAATTACAATAAGTGGAAAAAAGATGAAATATAATGGTTAGAAATAGATGAATTATAAAAGATAGAAAAAGATAAAATAAAAAATTAGACAAAGATGAAACAGAAAAAAATAGAAAAAAATATTTAAAAAATTGAAAAAAAGACATAGAAATCGAAAAAGATAAAATAGAAAAATTGAAAAAGATACCAAAGACGAAATAGAAAAGAATGAAATACAAAAAATATAAATAATATAATATAAAATATCGAAAATACGGAATATTAAAAAAGGAAAATGAAATATAAAAAACATAAAAAAGTGTATTAGAAAAATAGAAAAAGATGAAATATGAACAATAGAAAAAATGAAATAGAAAAAAATAGAAAAAGTTGACATAGAAAGAATAGAAAAAAGATGAAATAAAAGAAATAGAAAAAGATGAAAGAAATCATTGAAATAGATGAAATATAAAAATAGAAACAGATGAAGTATAAAAAAGATTAATTTAAAAAATAAAAAAGATAAATAGAAAGAATAGAAAAAGATGAAATAAAAATATAAAAAAGAAGCAAAAAATAGAAAAAGATGAAATGAAAATAGAAAAAAATGAAGCAAAAAATAGAAAAAGAGTAAATAAAAATAGAAAAAGATAAATAGAAAAGAATATAAAATATAAAATAAAAAAATAAAAAATGAAGAAAAAAATAGAAAAAGATTAAATAAAAAATAAAAAAGATAAATAGAAAAATAGAAAATATGAAACAAAAACTTTTAAAAAATGAAGAAAAATAGAAAAAGATGAAATAAAAAATAAAAAGATAAATACAAAATAGAAAATATGAAATAAAAAATAGAAAAAAATGAAATAGAAAAAATAGAAACAAATGAAACAGAGAAAATAGAAAATATGAAATAGAAAAAGACATGAAATAAATAGAAATAAACAGAACAAGAAATATAAAATAAAATATAAAAAGACAAGGGGCATCAACAAGACCAACAAGCAGTAAATTGATATTTACACACAAGAGACCTAATTCGTTGCTGGTCATATCAATATATTAATGAGCTGTCAAAGAGAATTCGCGAAATAATTCATTTTGCGTTAAGACGATATAATAGTCAGAACGATCAAACGAACGTGTCTTCATCGCCTTCATTCATTATTCTCGATTGTGATGACAACATCATTCAAGTTATCACATCCGAATTCGTGTTTCTGATCCGGCCTCAAGCTAAGTTGTTATAACACGCATGGCATGTTAAGATTAAGTATATTTGTTTTACTCTGCCAGATAAGACAACGCTAAAATAATTATATTTTCAACTAATGTCTTCAGATTCGCAGATTTCCTGTTGTGGGCACGAGTTGGAAGACATAAACTGCTCAATTAATCCATGGGCTGTTCATTCATTCATTTTGCACGAATCAGAAGACTATTTTGTTGGCATAGTTTACCGATATCTTTCAATGCGTGGTGTTAGCAATTTAGTCATAGTCACCTCCAGGTTGGCTGTAAAACAATAATAGTGTAAAATAACTTCAACTGAATCGTGTTAAGATTGATTAGCTAGAAGACAACTAATGGATTTGTTTGTGTTGGGAAATTACGTGAGATGAGAAATGGACCTGGTAATATCAAGTGTCTGTATGTGTTTTGAAATATTAGGTTATTAAATATTATTAAATATTGAAGGAAATGAAAAAGAAAATTAATGAATGTTTAAATAACTGAAAAGTAAAAGATTTGAATGCTTAACTGACTGAAAAGAACATAAATGAATGTTTAAATAACTTCAAAGAAAATGTATGATTGTTTAGTGAATACATTTAAAATATGAGTTTTCATGTATAAGTAAATAAGATATTAATAAATGCAATGTGATTAAGAGAAAATTTGCATTCGATTCAAATATATTTAAACTAACCAATAAATACGAGTCCAGTTTAAAAAAGGATAGTAATAGATTTTGTAAAAAAGAAAAAAGGTAAAAAATATTATAGCTCTTTTAATTGAATAACATCGTTTACTTTCGAATATCTCCAAAACCGGAAGTCGCTTAGATCGGTAAACACGCAGGATAGCTTAGAAGTTGTATTAAATAGTTTCATTGCAGAAAAATCTGTGTATTTTACGAGAACTGTTTCAAAAGTAATGACTGAAAAAAATTGAAGGTATACGAAGATGAGTATATTACTAAAAAAAAAAAAACGAGCGACATATTGTGCTCCACAATTTATTTTTTTCTAAATAGTCACCACCATTCTCAATGCAATTTTGGCATCGATGAACGATGAGTGGGCATGGGCGTCCAGAGAGAACATTCTTATACGAGGGTCGTTCCTAAAGTAAAGCCTCCTATTTTTTAACTGAAAAAGTTTTTTTAAAAAAACAGAAGAGGCGTGTTGAACCATTAAAACAGGCGGCCTGTTGTGCTGTGGAATAAATTTTTCTGCATAGTAATCATCATTCTCAATGCAAGTTAGCCAGGAATTCAATGACGCATCTCTAAGTCACATTCATGACCAAGACTGATTTTTTAGAGTCCCACATCGTCAGAGGGTTGAACTTGTCAGGCAATGACTGTAGTAATTCAGTTATCATAGCAATTCAATCTTCGATCCATTCTGATCCATTATGGCGGAATTAGGAAATAGGAAACATTACTTTTGGAACGCCCCTCGTATTAACGCGCACATGTATTGGGTAGTCTTTGACTTTTATCTATATAAATAGTAAAAAAAAGTACTACTAGTATACAGTCAATCAGATCGACAAATCTACAGACAGATACCACTCATATTTGTATATATTCCCTTTTAAATGAAGGGGGAGTTGTTAACAGCCATTATAACTGTTATTGATCATCGTCTCACTAAATTAATTCCGTTTTTCTGGGGTAGAATTCCCAGCCAAGCGTGAGAGGAAAATCAACCAATATTGATAATAATTCATCTTTTAATAACAGACAGGAAAATACAATAAACAAAAACAATACCACGGCGAAGCTCTCCCGACCAATGGTCGTCAATCAAGTGTGCAGAACGCAGAACAAACTATTAATAATAAAAAAAAAATGTAAAATGAGATATATACATTTTTAATAAAAAAAAAAGCATTCAGGGCTTTTCATCGATTGGGTCTTTAATAATATAAATTGTAGAATAAATGGAACTTATCAAATATGTATTCCTTTTTTGTTCCTCATCCGTCCTCCCACTAAAACTGGTAATGTCAAACGTAACGGCTTTTACAATGGCATTGCGTATTGAGTCCGTAAAATAACCCATTGGCGAATAATAACAATATTGATTTTTTTTTCCTGACCGATAGATGTGTAGCCTTGCATTATAAAAATAATAGCATGGACTAATGCATAAACTAGGTTATATATATATATATATATATATATATATATATATATATATATATATATATATATATATATATATATATATATATATATATATATAATGGACTCTCCCGTCGTGTTCGACGCATGAGGGCCAAAAATTCGCTCTGTTTCACTCTGTCTTCAATGCTTGTGCCGCATGTGTGACACGAGGCCAGCTCTGCTCCCACAAACCAAGCCGCACGACACACAGAACACAGGCTGGGAAGGTGCTGTTCCTACTCTTGCTCTACGAAGATTTGTTTGATTCGATAGCCGTGTGTCAGTGTATGTGTTAATGCCCGCAAAACATTTTCCCTCCACAATTTTCTATTCGCAGCATCTTCTTCAAAGGTTTTTGGGTTCAGGCCTGCGTGCTTAAGATTGTCTTTCAGCTTATCCCTGTACCTCAGAAATGGACGACCCACATTTCGATTACCCTCTTTCAGTTTACTGTATGCTAGTTGCTTAGGAAGGCGGGTTTCATCCATGCGAACAAGGTGACCAGCCCACCGGAGCCGAGACTTCATCAGGAAGGCCTCAATACTTAAAATGTCGCACCTAGCAAACAATCCCGAGTTAGGAGCCTTGTCTTTCCATGTTAATCCACACATACTGCGAAGGCAACGCCTATGAAATGTTTCCAGTTGCTCAATCTGCCTACAGTATAGGGTCCAGGCTTCCGATCCATACAGGAGTATCGAAAAAATAACTGAACGATAAACTGAGATTTTGGTCTTTAGAATCAAACCTATTTCATTCCATATTCTTGACCGTAGTTTGTCGAAGGCATCAGTTGCCTTTGAAATTCTGCTCAATATCTCATCATCAAGTGATGCTGACGAATTCACCTTACTTCCGAGATATGCTAAGGATTTAACATACTTTAGAGGCTGTCTATTCACTAAGATTTTCTGAGGCGGTTCCACATATTCTGATCTCGGAATATTTACACCACCTTGCTGCAACAGGGTGGGCTTTGGTTAGTAGATAACTTCTGCCTTTTTAATACTAATCGTCAAACCAAATTTTTTGCGGCATTGGAAAACTTGTCAACTAATTCTTGTGCTTCTTCAAATGAAGTGGCCACGAGTGCAGCATCGTCTGCAAAAAGAAAATCACGAACCATTTTGCTTCTTGCTAGTGTTTTAGCTTTGAATCTTTGATGATTAAAAAGACCCCCGGTAGTTCTAAACTCAAAATGGGCACCTTGCGTGTAATCTTTAAAGGCATGCTCGAGCATGATTGAAAAGAAGATGGCAAAGAGCACAGGTGCCATAACACAATCCTGTTTCGTACCGATTTTTGCCTTGAATGACTCAGAGAACATTTCGTCTGCTCTTACACGTGCCTCCATATTCTCGTGAAAGGATATTATTACATTTAACATTTTTTCAGGGATTCCAACTTTATTCAAAACCTTCCAAAGTGCGACTCTGTTGACAGAGTCAAACGCCTTGGTTAGGTCGATAAAAACGATAAACAGAACCTGATTTTTCTCACGTGCCTTCTCTGCAACTTGGCGTAAACAGTAGATCATGCCGATGGTTCCCCCTTCCAGATCTAAAACCACACTGCGTCTCAGGATGAATTTTGTCTACTAGATGAACGATTATTCTGTTAAAAATGACCCTGGCTAGTACTTTTCCAGCCACAGAGAGCAGTGATATTCCACGGTAGTTATTACAATCAATGCGCTTTCCTTTATTCTTGACTATCGGGGGGGGGGTATCCGAGTGTTTGTGGGTGTGTGTGGTGGGGAGGGGGTGTTAATGAAAACATAAGAATAAGCGAAGTAAAAAAAAACAAATAAGAAACCAGAAAAACGAACGTTAAAACTTATCTGAAAAATAAAGAGAGGTGTGTGTGCTCGGGCGGTGGGAGAGGGTAATCAAAACATAAAATAAGCGAAGTAAAAACGATGGTAAATGTAAAAATCGTGAAAAAAAGAAAACAGAAAAACGAACGTTAAAACGTCTTTAAAAAATCTGAAAAAAAAGAGACGTGAAAATGGCTTAAATAAGCCTGTTTCGATATTAAAATTTAAAAAATCGGTGGGTACCCGGTTTATGTGGGTGGGTGTGATTGTCGGGGATGGGAGCTGTTGATGAAAACCTAATAATAAGCGAAGTAAAAAAAAAAACAGAAAAACAAACGTAACGTGAAAAATGGCTTAAATTACCCTGCTTTAATTTAAAAATTTAAAAAATCAAAATCTCACACCACGATTTGAACCCAAAACGTTCAGATAATGACCCAACGTTCTAACCAACTGAGCTAACACGACGTACATGAAATTGTGTCAGTTCTTAAAATATCTAAAGTAAATCAGGTTATGACGTCGTCTGACGCATGCGTAGAACCGATCTCGTCATGAGAGGACGGTTTTTGCTGACCCCCCTGTAAAAAAGTGTTGATTTCAGAGTAAAAAAATTAACGTTTATGGCCAATTGTTCGATATTTGTCGGGCGTAAGATGGGACTTCCATATGTGACCAAGATTGTGAATTTTTGTTCCCTCTGTCGAAAGGTTTTAGCAGACACACAAACATACACACATGCATACATATATACATTTTCGCTTTTATATATATAGAAGAGATGGATTATTGACGAGTTCCTGAAATCCTGAGGTACAGAACCGCTTTCGCAGATACTGATGAATAATTCCAAATTTTTTTTTTTCAAAATGTGTTCTCCCCAAACTTGAATATTTCAGCCGGTATGCCATCATCACTTGCACACTTTCTCAGTAGTATTTGATTTACAGTGGCGAGAACTTCAGAAAAATTAGGAATCACATCTAGTTCTGGTATTTTGATTCTTGCAGGTAAAGAACTCAAAACATCATCGTCAACATCAGAAGAAGAATACAGCACTCCTTCAAAATGGTCCTTCCAGCGGTTAAGGATGTCGTTCTCATCAGTCAACAAGGTTGTACAATCTGACCCCATAACGGGTGAAGTACTACATTGTTGTGGTCCAAAAACTTCTTTCAGACCCTCATAAAATACCCTCGCATCTTTCCTATCAAAAGCAGCTTGGAGCTCAGAGGCTTTTGCAGACCACCAATCTTCTTTCATTTTCCTCAATCGGCGCCGAACATCCCTCCTGACACTGAGATAAGCCGACCTCTTCGCTGCAGACTTCTTGTCTGATATCCAGGCCCTGTGCGAAGAGTGCATCCGGTCTAAAATACCCTGAATTTCAACGTCATTTTCGTCGAACCAATCCTGATGCTTCCTCTAGGAAAGTCCTAGTACTTCGCTTGAACATTCATAGATGGCATCCCGCAATTTCTTCCAGGACTGTTCAATAGCATTGTTTATCACAATTTCGTTTAACTTCGCATCTAACTTAGAAGACAATTCTTCTTTCTTTTCAGTGTTCAGTTATTTCATACTCAATGGCTTTGGCATCTTAATTGTATGCCTTCTGCCTTTAGGTCGTAGTTTCAGTGATGTCTTGCATCGAATCAGGGCGTTATCTGACAGCCAACATGAGTCATGAGATGAACGACTCAAAAGAATATTTCTCTTTTTTCTTTTCCGGGTTATAACAAAGCCAATAAGATGCCAATGCTTGGACCTTGGGTGCATCCATGTGCTTTTACAACGATTTGGCTGCTGAAACATAGTATTTGTAATGAAGAACCCATGTTCACTACAAAATGACAACAAGCGAATTCCATTGTCATTTATTTTCCCCATACCATGAGCCCCAATCACATTTCCCCATGTCTCCCTGTCCGAACCTTCCCGGGCATTGAAATCTCCCATCAGTAAGATTTTGTCATGAAAGTTTACGTTTCTTACTATGTCACTAAGCTTTTCGTAGAAGTTTGTGGCTTCTACCTCTTCTACATTTAGAGTTGGTGCATAGCAACTTACCAGTGTCAGTCCCGTTCCAGCTGTGAGTCCCATTCTAAGGGTCATTAAACGATCGTCACCGCCCCGAGGAAGAGCCTCCAGAGAGTCAGCAATATTTGATTTTATTGCAAAGCCAAGACCGGAACTATGCCTCTCCCCCTCTTTCCGACGTGACCAAAAGAACATGTAACCTTCGCCAATTTCTTTCAATTTACCTGATCCTAAAAGATGTGTCTCAGACAAGGAAGCAACTAGCGCCGTCGTCCTCTCGAAAGAATCATCACTATCAAGCAATGTTCTTAATAGTCCACGTTCCAAAATTGAACGCATGCTTTGTATTTCGAATTTTCTGTTTCGACTGCACAATTGGATAGCCAGTCAACGGCAGCAAGATGACAAGCTTTTGTGTGAACAAGCTTTTTTTAGGGGTCCTTTTATCGCTTCCTCTAAGTAAAATATTTGTCTAGGGAAAGCAGTGCTACATCTAGAAAAGATCTGCTTTACCACATAGTAGAGGACACGAACTGTGCAATTGTTCACAAATTTTTACACAAGAACGGCCATCACCTACTACGCCGCCAACTTTGCAGAGTACCGACTAAAGGCCTCCAGTGGTATCCTCCACCTGCCTCCACAACCAGTACCCCATCGCCAGTGGACTTCGCCTGATGGAAATTTTTGCTTACCTTTTTGGATGTTGTAAGAAAGCAGAGTAAGCAAACTCATGGCTACCCACACAATGATTTGATTTAAGTGGTAATGGCTTGTGTAGAACCATTCACACTTTTTGAAACGGCCGATAACATCACTTGGTGCAAAATATGCCACGGAACTAATAAACAGCTGCATCTCAGGCTTTGTAATAGAGTTTTCCATCTCTTAGGTAGACTCTCAACCAGACTTAAGAGCCACTACGTGCCCATGAAGTGAGATATTGTGCGCCAGACACCAACCTGGGATTTAAAACTCCGCTATATATATATATATATATATATATATATATATATATATATATATATATATATATACATACATTACACACACATACACATATATACACATGCAAATAAGTGCATATGGAGCTAGTTGGGCGTTGACCCTAGGAGGGGTCATCCGCCCTTTGTAAGGTCTTGTTTTCGATCCTTTTGGAAAACTACCCACACTCCTCATCAGGCAAGCTAGTGGGAGAACCAGTTGAGTCGCCGGTTACCCGACCATGCAGCAGGTAGTACTGGGTTACATGGTACCAGTAGCACATTACGTGACCTGACCATATATATATATATATATATATATATATATATATATATATATATATTATATATATATATATATATATATATATATATATAGAGAGAGAGAGAGAGAGAGAGAGAGAGAGAGAGACGTGGAACCGCTGAGATACAGCGCGCGGTTCTTAACAAACAGACTTTTCTTTCTTCAACTTTACAACATGGCTCGAAAGAAGAAAAGAAAACACAAACAAACAAACCAAAAAACACACTGAAGATGAAGTTTGGCTCCAAAATACATTTATGTTTTAAATTTCAAACAAGTAAAATATTTGTTTATTTTTTCTAATATTACGTTGTGAATTGGCTCCCAAGCGCACTTAATGCGTATTTTATTTTATTCAACTTCAGTCAACGTTTCTATATGGAACTTACACCCTTGACGTAAAACTGTTTTAGTTTTTGTTAGTTTACTTGCATCATCACGAACATTTTTTTTTAGAAAGTGTTTATTATACCTCCTTATGCCTTTGCTTTTCAAACAATTTTGTTGTTCAGAAAACTAGTGACCTTACAGCAGATTTACCATTCTATCCATGTGTTTCGTAACTAAACTTTCTATTTAAAATCTTAAAAGCTTAATTGATCTACATATTAACATGAATAAATAAAACTTCCAAAGATGTATACAAATTATGTTTATTATTTAAGCTCATATGTACTTTACGATCATATTAAACATGGAAGTCATAAATTAGTTTTACTATATCTCCGAATGAAAGGGATTGACCTAATCTGTGGCAAAGGATTCGACAGGTCAAAATCGGTTAAGTTGTATGAAAATAGCGAAATGAAAATCATTCTGACACGGATTAGAACCGGTTTGAACAAAGCAATGCGATTTTAATAGGTTTTTTTTTTCCTAGGCCCTTATCTTCGTTGCTTCACAGGATATACAAATAAACATATTTGCTACTATTAATAATGTGTTCCTTATTAGCACAAACTTAATCTCTGCTCCTCGTTCTCGCTATTTAATGAAAATACTGTTTAACCTGAAATGGGATAATCCTTTTTCCAAATGTGTATTGCTTCTCATTATACCTTATATTCATCAATAATATTGATGAATTTTATTAATAAAAAAGCAAAATACAATAAACTATAATTTATACAGATTACCTGATCTGATGTAATCATTGATTACGTTTTGAACTATGTAACGTGAAGTTTTGAAAATTAAATGATTCCTACAAAAGATGAACAAAGAGACGTTGTCTTCTATTAGGCAAGATTTTAGGGAAATAAGATAGTTGATTAATTAGTTAAATAATACAATTCTGTCTATCTCCTTTCTTCAAAATAAACTTACAACTACAACTCACAATAAACGTTAGAGTCTATTTTTATTACCCACCTGATAAGAACATTTAGCTAATTGAACATTACAATATAAAAACAGGGAGGCTAGCGCATCTATATTTTGTTAGGGGAGCTTGCCTGTTCAGTCATAATGGACTCTTCTACTCATTATAAAATACTCTCGTTGTGTATTCACGCGATCTAACGCGAGACTGAAGACTGTTAAACGAACATTTAGAATATGTAATCATTTTCTTGTAAATTTTTAAAACATTTTCTTTTGTGATCATTTTCATGTGAAATATATTCCTTCCTACCTAAACCTGTTGTTCGAGTCTTACTTTATGGCCATTTTCGAAGGCCCCCAACAACCGGCGACACGATATTTGAACTATCAATGCGGTATTAAAAAAATCCGCTCCCACACATCGAACTTGCGACGATTATTAGAACGAAAATAATAATGTTCAAAAAACACCAACAACGAATCATTCAGAGAGTTTTGTAGAACCGGACGACTAAACGTTTCAGTAACTAGGGAGTAACTCTAAAAGTTGCACCGAATTCTATAAGAAGGATTGTTTTTTCTAGGGTCCTACAAAGGAAAAAGAGATAAGTAGATAATTTTATTTTAAATTGATGAGGTGATTTTTTATTGGTTGAAGTAAAAAATTATTCTCATATTTTCATACTTTCTTAGTTATTTCTCTCGAAAATTAAATTAAATGTTGTGATAAAAAGATGATGATTTTAATATTTCTTTCAAGGATAAAAAAGTAAACATGAATTGAGTGAGAGATGTGTTATTTTTCCTTCGTTCGATCTCAAGATAGACATTGTGTGTGTTGCTAAAGAAAGAAGGCAACGTGGAAAATCGTGAATTATTTTTACAAGTTTAAAGCTATATACAAATCAAGAGAAATAAGCAACATTGGATGATTTAAAATCAACTATTGCACAATAGTGAAAATACTAATTTGAACAACAACAATAAATGAAGAAAAGCTTTCAAAAATGTTACTGCAAAGAACAGCAAGGGAAAACATATTTTCACTACAAACTTTAACAAACGAAAATCAAGACACATAAAGTAACGTAGCATTCTCACAAAACGAAGTTTGAAACGTTATTGACAATTCCATTTGCGTTCCGGATGACGACAAGACTTTCGTGTCGTATTTAAGAAGATATGAGGACCTAAATGATATTAATTGTTCCGATTAGGCGGACTCTGCACACATCCGCTTATTGCTTCAAAATTTGTGTTCATAAAACACCACAAATTCGTGGATTATATTTCGAAATATGTAACTTAACGCTTTCTTAATGCGTAAAAATCTTATCAGAACTGTTCAACCTAAAAAAAAAAAAAACGTCGTTGTTTCCCAGTAAATGCAAATGCCTGAATTTAACCGATAAATATGTCGAGAACTATTTAACATTTTCATGAATAGTAAACATAGACTGCGACGACTAAACTAGCTTTGCTGAGTACTGAGGATTTTAAAAGCCTGGTAGTCGTACAAGAATTGTATCAGGGAAAGACTCTGACTTGTAACAGAATATTACAATAAAGCTTCTTTGTAGAACAAAGGGAAAACTTAAAAGTCAAGTACGACACACTATATGCCCCACTCACTCGACACCCAGAAGATGATATCACGGAATTCGGTCGTTTTTTTTTTGGGGGGGGTCCCGGTTTCTCTCTTGATACGCGGTGGTAACTCTGGTGAAAGCGCTGGGAGTCAAAGACCAAAAAAAAAACCCAACCTATTCTGCATCAGTTGCAAAGGACTGTGTCGCTGAGGAGTAAAGGTTATTTAAACCAAAAGAAGAAAGAATAACACGTAAACGATTGGTATTTGGGATAATATCCCAATAATTATTCGTAGAAACAGTCATACGCTCTTATTTTTTACAAGTCTCAACTTAGACCCTTAATGTTCATGTCTGGACAGCACCCGTTTTTCATGTCTGGGCAATTTTCACGTTTAGTCAGTAATCTTAAGTCAGCAAGACAGTCTCTCAACGTTATGGCTAACAGAGCGAGCAAAGTGGGGTCTCTTAGCCCAGTCAAGTTAGGTCCATCCCAAACTTCTGACGCTCGGTCTTCTCTTTGGATCCTTTGTTGCCTATTATACTGGAACCGCCTCTCTTACCGATAGACTTTTACATAAAGTCTCAATAATGTATTATCGGTAAAAATCTACAATTCCTAAGTCTAGGAATACATTAACAGACTACAGATAACCAATGCGCTTTTTGGGCCCCGTCTCTTTTTACTCTTTTACTTCTATTTTCTGGCCCTTCCTGCTAACATGTATTTTTCTCTCCCTTAAAATCACAAATCCGCGTTCTCTGTTTACCAAAGATTGATATTCATAAAAAGTTTTGTAGGGGGGTATTTTAATTAACAATTAATGCCGAGACATGTGTAATACTTTGAGTTTTTCTTTTTTTTATTATAAACAATGTATCTGCTTTAGTTGCTTAAGTATTCGGTTCGACACATATCTTATTCTGCGGACAGTATGCGATTGAATAAACTTCCGATATTGTTTCAATATTGGTTAACTGTTTAATATTCCTTGTCCGGACACGGCTCTTGTAACAACCCCACTTTGCCTGATCAAGAGCCATCATTCGGCTGTCTCGGGCCCTTGAAAAGTAATTTTATTACCGAATCGCCGATTTTCCCAAATCTTTAGGAGAGGCACCCTATGGCCAAATTCTATTCACCAAATATTCGAAAAGTGAATTAATGACTTAATCAATAGTTTTCGTTTTTGTTTTATGTGTCCAAATATTCTACAATTCTACTATTGATTTTTCTTTTTCTATGACTAAGTGCCTGTTGATGGTCATGACAATAAAACCCACTGTGAAGACACCGATTGTAGTATATTTATCCCGCCTTGTACGAACTCTTCCATGTTTTATACTTTTGTATACATCCGGCCAGCCACAGAAAGCGGGCACTGGAATGTGCCTGAGTGCCCCACGACAACCGACTTCCTCTCAGTGCTACCTTCCAGTTGGAGAATGAATCCGGTGGAGTTTATGAGTTCTATAAATAATGAACACACTTTCAACACTTTATCATACACCCTGTTCTTTTCTTTCCTTTCCACTTGTTTTATTTTCGGCAGCAAATCAATACTTTTTATTGACTTTTTTGTTGTTTTTTTTTTTTGTTTTTTTGTAAGTCGCCAATATTTTCACAAGTAGAACAAATAAAATGACAATAAAAAATGTTCAAAAATATGTGCTGGTGAAAATATTAAATGAAAATATAAAGTTTCAGTAAGATTCGGGATCAGACATAACAATCATTGGTTTGCATACATAGAAGACATTAAATAAACCTATCATGCTTATGCCTTGCAAAACAGCCAGAACAGTAACTGCGTCGGAAGTAAACTTTGAAGGTTAATTAAATAAAAATGGTGAATTAAACGGCACGACAAAAAATTAAAAGTATTCGTTTTACAAAATACAGGAAATCTTTCTGGGGTATGATTTGCCTATAAATCTTTCTGGGGTAGGATTAGTCTACAAGTACTTTGTGTCAACAGTGGAGACTCTAACAACACAGAAGTTAGAATCAAAATAAAGTTCCCCTGAGTTTTTTTCAAAACTGTAAGCCAGATTGCAGTTCAAAGATAATGCACAATTATTATTGAAGAAAAGAAGAGATGAACCGCTTGCCTCGTTGGAAAAATTAATGATGAGCTTGAAAGATTATAAAAACTGACATCCAATCGAAAATTGAATTCAAGCGATAAGAAGCCCATGTTGTCCACGTTGAAAAAAGACAAAAGGATTCTGCGTTTGCACCGATTTCTCCACTAGTTTGAAACAGTACTACAACACTACCATTATTGGCCTTCATAGACCTGAAGAAGTTTTCATTCAGCTAAACCAAGGGAAAGCATTCTCTAAAGTTGATATATATGACGAATGCCTTCAAATTTTAATCGGGGAAAATAGCGCGAAGTTGTTTTGTATTAACAAAAATAAGAGGTTATTAAAATTCGAAAGATTGTTTTTGTAGTCATGGTAGTGTCTGATATTTTTCAAGAAATAATAATAATAATAATAATAATAATAATAATAATAATAATAATAATATTAATAATAATAATAATAATAATAATAATATATCAAATTTCGAGTCTGTAGACTGAAAATTTACAGAGTTATTGCGTAGGGAAATGTACACAGACACACAGACAAACACACAGACACGTTTACACACACATACACACACACACACACACACACACACACACATATATATATATATATATATATATATATATATATATATATATATATAATTGCCTGGGTATGTGTGTAACAATTTTCAACAGCCGATGATTAAGCTTATTTTGCTGAACTCAATCGCTTCTGTCACGTACAACACGTTCATAGAGGGAGCGTTACTCATTCATTTTTGATGAGTGATATGTTCCTAAACACCTTCTTATCGCAATACGGGGTGTACCGAATAACATTTTACTGATTAGTGATGCACACACGTCCAGCCATATATTCACACACATGTATATATATATATATATATATATATATATATATATATATATATATATATATATATATACGCTTATTTTTATATATATATATATATACGCATAAATATATATACGCATATTTATATATATAGGCATATATATATATATATATATATATATATACATATACATACAGTGTATCACAAATGTGAGTACACGCCCTCACATTTTATTAGATATTTAAGTATATCTCTTCATGAGACAACACTGACAATACGACACTTTGATACAATAAAAAGTAGTCTGTTTAGACTTATATAACAGGGTCCTTTTTTTCCTAATCAAAATAACTCGTTAAAAGGTTAACACCTGCCAATAAATTGAATACACCCCTTAGGGAAAGTTGTTTATATTAACATACACAACTATATCAATTGCCAATATTTTGTGTGGCTGCCATCATTATCCCGAACTACCATTACTATCCTCATCTCAGCTTCACATGGAGCCACTAGAATGCCGTTCCACTCCTCCATGACGACGTCGCAGACCTGGCGGTTATTTGAACTTTGCACTCTTCCACATTTCGCATGTGGATCTGTAGGAAAATGTAGTAGGCAAAAATCAGGAACAAAGATAGAAAATAGTCAGTTTCGTCCTGCGCCACCCACCTATAGAAGAGAGGGATTTCTTGGCTGTAATGACCGTAGAGAAAGAAGAAGAAAGAGGCTGAAAAAAAGAAAAAAGCAGAAGAAAACTCGTTTCTCGCAGATTCGTGGTTCGTCACAAAGAACAATCCAAATGCCAGAACCACCTACGCACAATCTGCAAAACACTCGCTGACTGCTTCCCAGCGTCTGCCTTTATAGCGGCCGGGAATTATATATTTGCATAATCGAGCGAGAGCACACGCGATTCTGCGAGAATTGCATGGCGTCAACGCCAATAAAAACCCATGGATGCCATCTTGGAACTCTCTTCCGTTCGGCCCGCAACACAACAACAGACGAACCCGAGGTAAGCTTTTTACCCCCCCCCCATTTCGGTTATTACCAATTCCGCTACAGGAACCCTCAAAGATGTTCTATTCGGTTCAAGTCTGGAGACATGCTTGGCCAGTCTATCACTTTTACCATCAGTCTCTTAAGTAAAGCAGTGATCATCGTAGAGGTGTGTTTGCGGGCATTGTCATGTTGGAACACTGTCCTGCGACTTAGTTTCTGGAGGGAGGGTTCATGTTTTCACATTACATGGAGGAGTTCATATTTCCCTCAATGAAACGTAACTTTCAACACTCTGACGTACTCATGCAGCCCCGAGCTATGACATTTCCACCACCATGTTTGACTGTAGGCATGACACACTCATCTTTTACTCATCAACTGGTCGCCGCCACACGTGATGGAAACCATCGGAAACAAACAAATTCATCTTCATCTAAACAGAGCATAGGACATGGTTCCAGAAATCCATGTGCTTTGTTGATATGTCTTCAGCAAACTGATTGTAAACTTTCTTGCGTATTGTCTTCAGAAGAGTTTTCGTTCTGGGGTGACAACTATTTACATCAATTTGATGTAGAGTAGTACGGCGTATGGTTTCAGCACTAACAAACTTACTACCCCATCTTTAATCTCTGTATCAATGCTGACAGAACTCCTACGCATAAATTAAAAAAATATTTGGATGTTACGCTCAATACGTGCACAGCTTCTTTGGACGACCTACCCGAGGCGTTTTCTGGGTGGGCCCTGCACTTTTAAAATGCTGGATGATCTTAGCCACAGTGATGCAGCTGAGTTTTAGGGTATTGACAATCTTCTTGCAGCCTTGGCCATATTCATGTAGCGCAACAATACGTTTTTAAGATCCTCAAGAGTTATTTGCCAGGTGGTGTCATGTTGGAACTTTTAGTGACCAGTATGAGAGAGTATAAGAACTGCACTACAAATTTGAACACACCTGCTCCTTACGCACACATGGGCCTAGTAACACTAAGTAGTCATATAACATTATTGTTTTGGAAATAGACAAGTAATACTCAATTTGG
Organism: Euprymna scolopes; assembly: GCF_053919585.1. NCBI lineage: Eukaryota > Metazoa > Mollusca > Cephalopoda > Sepiida > Sepiolidae > Euprymna > Euprymna scolopes. The sequence goes on along the minus strand of NC_136487.1, from coordinate 78,308,156 downwards.
ACATTTACAGATGCAGTTTCTTAAGGGGGTACTCACTTTTGTTGGCAAGGGTTTAGCTTTTAATGGTTATATTGTGACTTATTTTGAGAGGAAATTAAATTATGTTATAAAAGCTGCATACAGATTACATGTTATTGTGTCAAAGTGGCATTTAGTCAGTATTGTCCCATGAAGAGCTATCCTTGAATATTTGAAAAATTGTAAGGGTTTACTAACTTTTGTGATACACTGTATATATTACAATTGCTTATAACAACATCGATTCTGTCAGTTTCTAAATCAACAATAATATTCTCTAGTATACATATATAAATATATATTACACTTCTCTTTGAATTTTTATTGATCGAACACGTTCTCTAAATCTAATCTTCCAAATATATATATATACACGTTATATATATATATATAATTATATATATATATATACTTTTATTTGTAGTATTCCCAATTTTACTGGGTTTATATAATTCAGTAATCGTTCATGTCCCAATAAATTTTAAGCTAAAAAAGAGGACGTAAACTGTAAGCTACAAAATTTTCATATTTCATAATTGAGCATTCATATACTATTTTAACGAAAACCAAGACTTCAAATAATATACTGATAGCAAAAAATAGTGTATTTAATGTTTAGTTACAATTGTTTCAAGACTATTCGGACAAATTAAACATTATGTCGTTTGAAAATTTTCACAAGAACAGCCTTGCTAGTCTTATACATACACACACACACACACACACACACACACACATATATATATATATATATATATATATATATATATATATATATATATATATATATATATATATATATATATATATAGCCTAAGAAGAGTGGACGCCCTTTAACTGTATAAGTCGATACTGATAATATCCCAGCCAATGGGGAAAACCCGATCTCAACATTAACCTAACAGAGGTTTATAAAACTTTTCTATACATTATTTATTTTCATCATAAAACAAAATTTGATAATTGACCGGCAGAACGTTGTAAAAATTAAAGTAGGTAATTTGATTATACCTTAATTTACATGATTTTGTATTTCACAAAGTTATTCTTTATTTGTAAGATGCGACGAAAATCATCATTTCTTGCAGGACAATACTTTGTATATAATTTCTTCATCTGTGCTTTCATCTGAGTAGAGTATAGTAGTGAAAAGAAGCATACTTTCAGCAAGTTAGCTACACATAAATATTTATTTCATTAATCTCTTCTCCATAAAGTTCGAAACAAGGTCACTGTTTGGTTGATAAAATTGTTTCTGTGAAACGAACCGGATTCGGACTTGAGTCGATTCTTTTTAATTAATTAGCATTGATATCATGCTTATTTGTATACTAAATACGTTTTATTTACATTCCTATTATACCTATTCACAGCTGGAAAAAACTGGATTCGAACTTGGAACAATCATGCTTTTAGTCATGTAATTATCACTTAGTCTCCGTCAAGTCCTAAGTAGTTGTATTCTCACACAGAGAATCGAACCCGGACCGGAATCAATGTATCACATGCATAAATATGTGCATTTAATGATGAATAACGTCGTCAGTCTTGCGCATCATAAACTGTGTACGGTTATTTTGCATTTTTCTACCACAACAGATAAGACCATCAAAGAATGAGTATTTGATGGTCTTATCTGTTGTGCACAGTCATACCGAACTCATAATATCACGAAATGATGATGTCATGCACAGTAAACGAGAACAATCAAGCATATTCAGAAAATAAAACAGAAATCAGATATTTGGTAGTATACTTAACATCGAGAAGTCTACAGAGTTCGATAGTAAACGGAGGGTTGCCCATCGTTTTGAAATAATATTGTAAAATATTTCTTTCGCCTATTTTTTATGGATTGATAGTTTACAGCTATTACGCCGCTCCTTGGCCCGCTCCGTCGCTAGAGTGCTAATGTCGCACGATCCTGCGTTACGGGACCAAGTATGAACGAATATTTAGTCACGGCCGCCAATTGTGACGTTGGTATCATTCCCTCCCACAAAGATTGCCCCAGGCAATCACAATTCTTTTGTATCTTAAGTCACGGACACGAAATGTGACAAAGCCCTCCGTCACGCTCTCTAATAGGACACATCTACGTTTGAGATATCCCGGCTCAGATACTAAGAGTTCCCCCAACTGGTCAGACTGGTTGGAAAAATTGTTTTAGTTGTTAATAATCGGCTGTTAAGGAACCCGACAATATCCGATAATGACCCCCTCAATCTTGATCTGCTGATTCGTCTACATTGTGTTGTTCGATGAAAAACAATAAGCCAAACTTTAAATGGGCAGTTATCGACAACTCCGACTGTGTTGACAATCTCTATGGTCTGCATTCCACTGAAGGAAATAACCGCATCAAACAATTACCTCAACAAAACTGTCATATTCTTATATATATATATATATATATATATATATATATATATATATATATATATACTTATTACGTGCATATATATATATATATATATATATATATATATATATATATATATATATACTTATTACGTGCATAAAAGTAGGCATCTATATACATACACTTACTTTTACTTTTATGCACGTAATAATTATGAATGAATAATATTTTTAAAAATACATAAATAACTAAAAAATTAAATAAAAAGTAATACGTCCTAAAAAAATGTGGACGTAAAAAAATGTGAACAAAGGGCAAATAACTTCTTTCCTTTAATAAACGCTCAAGGAACGAAAAAAAAAACAAGAAATTAATACGGAATCGCTAATAAAAAAATAAATAAAATTCAACAATCTCATATATATATATATATATATATATATATATATATATATATATATATATATATATAATATGAATTGGAGTTATATTTTTGGATTATACCGTCATTAGAGTATTTACCTTTAACCAGACTATCCATTCGCGTGTAATCACCTTTATCTTCATCATATACCCTCTGCTCCACTTTTTGTTATCAAGTAAGATCTTTGACTTACTTGTTGTTTCATCAAATATTTTTATATGCAAAATCCGATCCCGCATTTTGCTAATTCCTACCCTCTGATGAGAAGAAAAGTATTTCTTCAAAACTCCGCGGATTAAGGACTATCCACTTATCAAGTGTTTCCTTTTCAGATGAAATATGTTTTTAACTCTTTTTCAAAGTGTTTTTTAACATGTTTTATTAACTGCTTGCTCATATATATATATATATATATATATATATGTATATATATATATATATATATATATATATATATATATATATATATATTGATAAATAAAACCATTAAACATTTTTTTCAAGAGTCAGCTTATGAACAAAAATAATAAAATGGAGCAACTTCTTTCTAAACTTAGCCTGTCTTCATGGGTAAGAAGAGTGTGGGCTTGTTATTTGTCTTCGCCCTTCCTCTTATATCAAGTAGGACAGTTCTATGTAGTTATTTGTTTTTGTCTTTTCTTTTCGTTTTCTTGTTCTCTCACTCAGAAGTTTTCAGGCTTTCTTTTACATTTATTTTTGATTCACTCAGATCGGCAGCTCGTAATTAATTCTTATGCGAGATCCCTCAGAGGCAAATCGAAATTAATTTTAAGACGTGTTCGTATATTCGCAGTTTGGTCCGTTCGTTTTAATTAATTAAGTTTTGTACCGATTATAGAAATTATTCTCAGTTCGTGAATCAGTGCCTTGAGAGCAGAATCGTCATTTCTGACTTATTTATATATTACCGTTTCTCTGTTGTAATAATTCCGGAGTTAAATTGTTTCTCTCCAATTCTTTGAACCCTTCAGTTGTGAGGAGCAACTATCTTTGGTAACTTTTCCTGTTTCTTTTTCTCATGTGCTCTTTGCGATTTTCGGCTAATCCCAACTATGGTTTAGCGGTACGGCCAGGTTTAGATCTCTAATAATTTTTTGTAAGCTCCCCCAAATCCTTTTCCACTCTCAAATCTCCCTTGTGCAGTCCGTTTTATAGTATGGTGGGCGTTGGGTCTCGGGAACTTAATCCAAACCTGATATTTAATCAGACCTGGCTACGTAGCTTCCTCAATCTGAGCGATTGTTCGATATCAAATATTCCTTTATAAATATAAATTTTGCTCCAAGAATTCCTCTCGGTTTCCCAAGGCCGGCCGTTATATCGAGGTCACTAAAGGGCAATTTCTCTAGCTTGTTGAGATGGCAATTTAATTTCACATAAACAACTCGACAACTCTCACCGTTTGTATTTTCTAGCTTCGGTCATAACAGTAGTTATCCTTACCGTTTTGTCTTCCCATTCAGCTAATTCCTAGCAACAGACAATCGGTATATCTATCTATATATCCATCTATCTCTCTATCTCTATCTCTCTCTTTATATATATATATATATATATATATATATATATATATATAAATATATATATATACAGGTATAGATATGTATATATGTATATGTCTATATATGTATATATGTGTATATACATGTATGTATATATGTGTATATATATACGAGTTGAGGAACTGAGATGTATATGTGTTTATATATGTATATATATATGTGCGTGTGTATATGTATGTATATGCGTCTATATATATATACGAGTTGATGAACTGATAATTTCTGGTTAGTATAGCATTTTAATCATATAACGGCGTGTTTTTATATACTTAATATCAAAACAAGATTTTAAAATATATTTGCTAATCGATTTTCCTCGATAATAATCGCGATAATCAGAGAGTTTAAGGTTAATTAACTTACATTTGGTCTAAGTAAATACACTCACTCTTACGTACACATAAAATAATTGCAGCAAGCATCGAATTAACATTTTCCCCTTATCTTAACATATCTTTCGTCTTTTGTCAAAGCTATGCCATTTTTCGTTGGTTTAATAGTAAGTTGATTTCTCTTTTTAAAAGTTATCCATAACCTTCTTTGATCATCGATATATCTATATATCTATATATCTATATATATATATATTAGCATATTATTTTTGGTGGACTTTAACGGCAGGTATTTTTTACTGTATTCTTTTCATATATTCACCTCATTATAATCGAGGGTACGTAAAGCTTCATATAAAAAAATCAGCAAAATTTATTAATTTAACATTTTAGGAGCGGGGACATACCTTAATTTAGATGTCCCTATACATTCTCATTTTAGTTTATTAGTAAATAAATTTATTTTTTTATTTACAAGTTATTATTTTATTAATTAGTATTGATATCCTGCTTATTTGTACACTAAATACGTGTTATTTGCATTCCTATTATACCTATTCACAGCTGGAAAAAACTGGATTCGAACTTGGAACAATCATGCTTTTAGTCATGTGATTATCACTTAGCTTCCGTCAAGTCCTAAGTATTTTTATTCTCACACAGAGAATCGAACCCGGACCGGAATCATAAATATGTGCATTTAATGATGAATAACGTCGTCAGTTTTGTGCACGGTTATTTTGCATTTTTCTACCATAATGAAAGACACCATTATTTGATGGCCGTGTCCGTTGCGCACGGTCATACCGAACTCATAATATCACGAAATGATGATGTCATGCAGAGTAAACGAGAACAAACAAGAAGGATATACAAAAAAAAGTTAACTTAAATCAATAGTAGTTTTAGTAGTATACTTTACATCCAGGAGTTTACAATGTTAGATAGTAAACAAAGGGTTGCCTTTCGATTTGATAAAACACCATAAAATATATCTTTCACCCATTTTTTCTGGCTTGATGATTTACAGTTATGACGCCGATCCTTGGCCTGCTCGGTCGCTAGAGTGCTAATGTCGTACGATCTCGCGTCACGATACCAATTATGAACAAATATTTGGTCATGAGCGCTAATTAAAACGTTTGCTTCATTCGTTCTTCTGGAATTGGTTTATGCCTGTTACTCATTAATCTGAATTTTGGTAGTCTTAAACGACAGCCATTCTTTTCATTTGTCGATTAAATATCGATAAGAAACTAAACTGTCACTGGCACTATGACTGTGGCGTGTCTCTATAGCAAGGCTCTGGAATTTAGGGAGAAACAAAATAAATGCATTGGGTCACTGGAGTTATTAAACTGCCTTAACTTGGAGAACGACTAGAGCCATTAGATACTTTGCTTATTAGGTGCATTGCTGAATCATGAAACATTCTATTTTACATCAGGAAATACATCGTATGCTTCCAAATGACGCCATTCACTGCGGAAATCATTACAGTTCAATTCATGCAAAATTTTCAGGTGAAATAATAAATTTACCGGAAAATCGGACATCTATTTCCATTCTTAGATGGTCCACATAAATACCTACAAATGTATTTCATTGGTGATAGTAAGAATGAACTGAAATTTAGAATATAAAAAAGATTAATTGTTTCCTAACTGTTTCATAATAAAAAAAAAACGTTGTTGCATTCATTAAAAACATCGATTGAAATTATGATATCTGATACGTACAAGATTACATACTAATGCTTACAGAACCATTACTGGAGAATATGTACGTCGATCCAATGCTCCAACTCTAGATAAAATAGAAATCGTTATAGTTGGAGATCAATTTCACCCTATCGATATTATTGTTTGCAGTGGAAATTATCACTTGACGGAAACTGCAGAAACGCATCCATGCTACGATGCCTGCAATAATCTAATTTAAGATGGTGATGATTGATATCATTTTAATGCTGGCATGATAAGTAGTTAGGGATGAAGAATCCAAAAGTAAATGCAGCGCAATGAAATATTATCCAAACCGATTAATGATTCGAGAATATTAATCGCATTTTGAAATGCCGCTAATTGCTTCTACCAGTTTAAACAAACGTCGGTTTCTGTCGTGCGTTCTCATGATGCAGAAGATGAAGAGATTCGCATCAACTCAAACTAGAATGGAAAGTGACATTGATGATAGAATGGGACATTAGACTAAAACGCAATGCACTTGAAGGGGAAATCTCTTACGAATCTTTGGGATACAAGTTTCTTTAGAGATTTTCCCTCCAAGTGCATACAAATGCTACATGGTCATATCTAATTTCATAAAGAGTTGGTTGTTTTCTATTCGCCTTTGGATTCAAAAGCTTACACAACTTACATAACTGTAAATGTCTGTAACAGTTACGTCAGTCAAATACTTTTGTAAGCGTAAACAAAGCCAGCGATATGGTTGTTTTTTTATAGGGGTTGCAAACACAAACAAGTAACGAACCTAAATATTGATGAAATCGTAAAGTACCAAACTAGAAGATACATGAAGCTGTATGGCGAATTGTTTCATTTCCCATACATGATCTTAAGCCGACTATTGTTCACTTAGCAGTATGTCGATAACATGGACAGCATGTTCACTTTAAAGCTTTAAATGTGCAACAAATAGCTCGGAATAAATCGACTACAACATTAACGGCTTTTTTCACGTAATTCAAATTAAAGCATTTGTGAAAACTATTCTATTCGGAAATGGCATTTTATATGACTAGTGAATGATTTAAACGACACATACAAGAAGAATACGTCAAAGGACAACATAGCATGTTCAGTATGCATACTGTATACTATTCATCTTAATCAAGAGCAATGTTTCTTTCTTGGCATACTGTTGGTAAATGTCCATGGTCTAACGTCAAGCAATTGAAAATTGTAGATGGCGTTACACATACAACTTTCCGTAGTGCGTATCAAGCTCTGACTTTATTGGAAAATAAGAAACACTGGGAAGAACACATTAATAATACGTGCAAAACATCAGCTTCTATCGATAGTTTTGCATTGTTTGCAATCATATTGATCACTTGCTCTCCTTCATCCCCAAATGATCCAAATCCAATAATCATGTTGTGAAATACTCTAATAAAGCAGTCCAAGCTAATAGTAAAAGAAAATAATGAACTATCTCACAATAACCATCAACAAAGCTCAAGGACAAGCTTTAGACTTATGTGGCTTACATCTACAACCTGATTTATTCTCACATGGCTAATGTTACGTGTTCTATGATCTATATCTATCTCTCTCCCCCTCTCTCTGTATATATATATATATGTATGTGTGTGTGCATATATATATGTATATATATATATATATATGTGTGTGTGTGCATATATATATATTTATATATATATATATGTATATATATACTTTCTAGCTTTAAAAGTGGTTATGGGAGAAATATAAACCACACAAAGGTGGATATATTTTTCATCAATAACGCGATAGAAGTGCAAACATCTACTAGATTTTAAAGAAGAAATTAATAATTAGGCCTTAATAAGGATTGAAAATATATGCTTAAAAATCGCAAAATCAGTTCTCAATCAATCAGGAATGACATCAGCGAATCGATCTGGTTGTTTCATGTAGAATTGTGTTGTCAATAAAATTACAACACTGACCATCATTTGTTGTACATTTAATGAAATATGCATAACCATACACATGAGCAAAGAGACATTTACAACCAAATTATGCAGATTGTCAATAACGGTGTGTGAAAAATCGCCATTAGGAACTGGTAAAAACTTACTAATTAATCATTTCATCACAAAATGGCATAACCTTAGCTCTAGCATCATACAGAATAGCTGCGACATTGTCATTAGGTTTTGTTTGGTTTAGTTGTTTTGTTTTACGACATATAAAACTTTTCGGGTTATTTACTGTCAAATCCAGATATTTTGGCAACAGTTTTTATTTTTTTTTTTTGCTTCAAGTTCTTTATATCAATATTTATTTGTAGAGTTTGGTTTGGTTATTTTATGGCATATCAACCTTTTTCGGGTTATTTAATGCCGAATCCAGTTATTTGGGAAATAGTATTCAAGTTGCATCCAGTTATTTTTTAGGAGGTTTTTATTTTTCAAGCTTATTGTATCTTCAATCGCTAGTTTGTAGTTGCTTTAGAAACGGTTTTTATGCTTCAAGTTCTTTGTATCTTCAAATATTTATTTGTAGTGTTTGGTTTGATTGTTTTGTGTTACGGCATATCAACCCGTTTCGGGTTCTTTAATGCCGAATCCAGTTATTTTGGAAATAGTTTTCTGCTTCAAGTTGTTTTATATATTGAAATATTTATTTGTGGAGTTTAATTGTTTTGCTCTACGGCAAAGGCTATTTAATGCCGAATCCGGTTATTTTGGAAATGGTATTCATTCATCAGCCAGTAATTTTTGTAGAAGATTTTTATTATTTCAAGCTTTTTGTATCCTTAATCACTAGTTCGTAGTGTTTGGTTTTGTTGTGTTATAGTGAATAGTTTGGTTTTATCGTTTTTCCACTACCCTGCAGAACATTGATAAGTTTTGCAATAGGAGAGGGAAAAGGGTTACAGTACTAATGCTTGGTACATTTAAAGTAAGGAAGTTGGGGAGATAGAAAGAGAAAGGGAAAATGAGAAGAAAGAAAATGTGAGTTGTTGTTCTTGTTTGTGGTTTTAGAGAACATACTTAAGTTTTGCAAAAAGGAAGTAGAAAAACAAAAAGCATCAATGTAAAGTGCATTTCATCTTAGGAAGCCAATATCTTCAGAGAACCTGATCTGGCAGCATCAGTGTTACTAGCGCATTCTACGTTAATATTACCATTAAACATGCTGTTTATTGAACATCCCATGCGCAACGTTTCTAAGATACGCTGCATAAGAAAGCTATTGTAGAAATGAAAACTTTGTGATTAATGCACATTGGCGCAAAAAAATTCACTCGAGACTCGATCACTGCAAGATTTGCCTTGAAATGTTGAATCATTTGATTATTCAGCAATATTGCTTGCATAAGATTTCAGACGGATATTACCTATAATTTCTTTATCAACACCAGCGGATCAAATAAATGCCTCAAATACTTTGGGTTTTTTTTCTAGTGACATGGGAAGACATTACAATAAACTAAAAATATGCGATCGATCAGCAGAGATATTTTCACATTAATTTCAACTGTACCGCTCGCGGTTGACGGTAGCCGAATGATTCAGGTCCTTGCTAATGAAGCCAGACATGACCTCTGTCTTTCGGTTGGCGTTAATCGTTACACCCTGCACTGATGATTCCCGAAAGGATGAAACACTAGTGGCTGTAGGTATTTAATGCTTACAGTAAATAATTATGCTAGCCCCTTTAAGAACCTTGTTTCTTATCCTCGAACACTTTCAGTTGTAATAAGTCGATCAACTTAGCTCATATGCGTAGATCGTCATATAATGATTAGATCACTCTGACTGACGTTAATAGCCTTTAATAAGAATAAATGTTTAATTTCAACTATAGTTCTCGCGGTTGACAGTAACCGAGTGGTTCGGGTCCTTGCTAATGAAGTCATACATGACTTCTGTTGTCGAGGTTCGAGCTTCTCGACTGGTATTAATCGTGACACTCTGCACTGATGATTCCCGAAAGGATGAAACACTAGTGTTTGTAGGTATTTAATTATTATAGTAAATATATATACATATATATATGAAGGGGGTATGTATGTATGCATGTATGTATAATGATGCATTTATCTAAATATATTAGAAAAAATAAGTAAATACAGCGATTTTATCTCTTTGTATATATATATATATATATATATACATATATATATACGCAAGTATATACTCGTGTATATATATGTGTATAATTAGTTTTTTCTATTATATATATATATATATATATATATATATATATATATATATACAGAGATACTAAAATTGCTTTGTTTGCTTTAATACTGAAAATATACGCATACAATTTTATCTTCGTATATTAATTTAATTAAATGACGTAACCATTATATATATATATATATATATATATATATATATATATATATATATATATACTACCTAGTTTGGCTGGTTCGCCTTCGTTCACGTAGTTTGCGAATTTGAAACAATCCAATACATTGATTTATAAAATGGACTACAGCTTTTGCCATTTGACTTTATTTTGGATTCGTTTTTCATTGCGTCACTTCATTCTACTGTTTTAAATTACTTCTTCACAAATTGATTTTCTACTTAACTTTTACATTTCTGAATATGTTTGGAAAATGAATTTACGTCTTTAATTAGACATTTGAACGTTTTGTGAGCTAAAACATTAATGAAATATTGGATTCCATCATCTCAATTTATTTTATATAAAAGCTCTATCTTCAAGGTGACCAAATGTGGTGTCCGTTTGCGTGGAACAATTGTTTTGAAATTTAGATAGATGGAAGTAAGATTATCAGACGTTATAAAATACGTACATCATGCTGACAATTAAATGCCGGGCAGTTGTGAGAAAGAAGGAAATGTCTAGAAATCTCGTACAGGATTGTTTACTTTCTCCTCACCCTACCGCATAATTGTTCAATCGACTTATCAAAACTAGTGTTACATAAGAAGGGCTGTCCCCGTTTCACGTAAGTAAGAAGGCAGACTAGATAAGTGAAAATGATATTAGACAAAGGCTAGAATAGAACCCTGTAGGCAAATGTTAAAATATAATGGATAGATGTAAATCCTAAGAATGCAGGCGATTATTAATTCGTTTAGAAATAACTGGATATTAAATATGTCAGTTAAAAGAATGGACAACGCGAGTCTATAGATAATGATTAAAAATAGGTTAGATATTGAACAATTAAAATTGGGAATTCTTTGTTTGTCAAAAGTGTATTTGGACAGATATATGTAGAATCCACGGGAAAATGTAGTCACGTTGGTTAACAGCACACTTCTGACGTCATAAACAAAGGAGATTCTCGATAAATTGAAACGGGGTTCGAAGTTAGGATCAGATCATCGGAGATAATCAGAGTCACACTCACAGCCAGAGAGAGAGAGAGAGAGAGAGAGCGAGAGAGAGAGAGAGGGTCAGACGTTTAAGCTGATGCCCTTAGAGGTTAAGAGTGGAAAAGAGACCATGTAGCTATACAAGTTTGAATTCTTGACATTATCAATCGACCGGCTGAGGAATAAAGAAATCATCTAATATTTTGTAACTGTTTGTCGTCGGGTCGTCCTTACAACTGAAAGGTAAATGTGTTTTGTGTATCATCATCTTAGATGAACTTTGTATAGCCCACGGGTACGTAATATGCCTCCTTCATCATAAGTGAAGTATCTCCCCTCCTCTGTACTAACAAGAACTTTTGCATAAATGTCCCAGCTCCGTAATAATAATACAAAGCCCCAAGAATTGTCACAGTCGTTGTCGTGTGTGTGATCTATATAAATTTCATTATGATCTTTGTTTTGAGTCCCCGTTATACATGTATCCAATATGAAGCCCCACAACACAACATCTAGCGATTTTAGTGCCGTGGCCATTGTATTCTGCAAGAAGAAAAGACGAACCATGTCAAGAAACAACACAGCGTCCTTCGAAGAAAAGAAAAAAAAACTAAAAACAAAACAAACAAGTAAAAAATGCTAGACGATTTACCGTACATTCACATATGCAAAAAAGAGACGATATGCCGCAAAGACAAAAAAAACAATAATAAATAAAACAAAAAGCACGCACACGAATATATACTTAAGGCATAATTAAGAAACGGGCCGTAATCAGCTATAAAATATGTACGTGGAAAGAAAAAAGGTCTTTAAAAATGCTAGGCGAGTTAACAGTATAGAAAAAATGTAAAGAAAGAAAAGAAAATTGCATACAAAAGCACAGAAAAAAAGTGTATTTAAAAAAAAGAGACGATATGTCGCAAAGAAAAACAAGAACAATAATAGAAAAAAACAAACACTCACACACGAAAACGTAAAAAGCAACTTTACAAGAGTACTTTAGCATAGAAATCATTGAATTAGACAGACATTTGGTTGTAAATTACATTATTTTGAAATACAGACACACACATAATGTGCCAAAAAATTATTTGTATATATACATGAGTAATGAAAAGGGAAAGGAGCCTTTCAATTGTATTGTTTTGAAATGCGTATCAAATGTTGAAATTGTTTTAATTTAAGCAGTCATTCAAAAAAGTGTCAATGTTAGATTTTAAAACAGCTGTGTTTATGATAGAACGAGAATAAATACACTTTTATTGAAAAGGCATTTTTGTGTTTATAATTGAACTTTTCAGCTTTCCAGGTTTTTTTTTGTTTTTGGAAAAAGGACAACAAAAAAGGACAAATTTTGTATGTGAGTTTATACAGATATCTAGTACGCATGACTTTTTTGTGTGTTCCAGTGATTTTTAACAGACTTTTGTTATCGCTGTTGTTGTTTTTCTTACACCAAGTCCTGTACGAAACTAGTAAGCTTTCCAGACAGCATGAGGATAATGTACCCTACACTGAAAAAACCCATATGCACGCACGTAGGATCATTATTTGTGTCCGGTGGACAGGTTGCCAAGTTGTTCATTATGAAATTTGCGCTAGGAAAACCACCATCAATGAATCCGAAAGGTGTGCTTTTTCTTCATGACAGTTCTATGTTATAGGTAGAGCAAGTAGTTATGGATGATATATAGCAATTAATGGTGGATACTTTTCCCTTCTACCTTATTCACGTGACCTTGGGCCATACTAGTATAATCTCTTCCACTTCCTGGATCTTCGTGGGAAATCCTTCTCTATTTTAGCAAGGATGTACCAAGTCCTCAGGACATTCTTTACAACAAATGCCTTGACGAATCTTGCTTTCCTGACTGCTGGAAAACTGCTTCTATAGTGCCAGTTTTAAAGACTTCTGGCGAAAGAACAGCCCCGTAAAATTATCGCCGTATTAGCCTCCTCCCGCTTTTTGCCAAAATATTTGAGTCCATAATTAATCAGGCTCTAGTCTATCACCTTATAGCTGCTAAACTTCTGATCGACCAACAGTATGGATTTAGGCAAGCCCGTTCCACAACAGATACGCTAACTGTAATCTCTGAATGTATATTTACTAGAAAAAGCAGGGAAGGAAAGACTGGTAGCCCTATATATATCTAAGGCTTTTGACAGGGCATGGCCCGATGGTCTTCAAGAAAATAAGATCATATGATATCACTGGAAGAATACAAATAATTAAATCATACTTAAGTAAAAGAAGTATCCAGGTTGCCCTCGACGGTCGTACATCTAAACAATCCGATATAAATGCGGGAGTACCTCAGGGATCTATCCTCGGATCTTTATTAATATTCATAAATGACCCCCCTTATAAAATTGTCTCTGAGATAGGTATATTTTCTCATGACACAACGCCCTATAACAGGTACGAGGGGGAAACAAATGAATACATATCTAAGGAAATAGCAGAAACACAAGAGGAAGACCTCCAATCTGTAGTGGAATGGGGACAAAAATGGATGGGCACATTCAATGCTGCTAAGACTAAGCTTATTTCCTTCAATAATTACAAGAAACCTCCTCTACACCAATGGCAATGGTCAAAAACACACTTCCTGAAAGTACTTCTTTCAAATTCCTCGAACTAACGTTCACAGGGAACTTGAGTTGGATCAGACACATCGAGAGCATTGCCAAGGCTGCTGCGGAGAAGGTAAGCTCTATCTACTGTGCTAAAAAGCTACTCCCGCCTGAAATTATCCTCTACTTTATAAGACTACGATTCGCGCATGTATGGAGTACTGTTGTCACATTTGGGCTGGTGCATCTTATACTTGTTTCTCACTCTTAGACAGAGTTCAAATGAAGATCGTCAACCTGATAGGTCTTGAACTGTCATCTAAGCTTCAGACTCTGTTCTATCGACGAAATGTTGCATCCCTCTGCCTGTTCTACAAGTATTTTAATGGTTAATGCTCTAACAACAAGCACTTGTGACCCCTCGACGTAAATATCCCCGACACACCCGCGAAGCAGCTAAATTCCACTCCTTTAATGTAGAGATCCCCAGGTGTAAGAAAGTGTTCTACTTCAATAGTTTCTTCCTCACAACTACTATATTTGAAACTCCTTTCTTGGATTTTGCTTTCTCAACTGTACTGAGAGAATTTCAAGTGTAATGTGAACAAACATCATATCCCTGCAACTTATGTCCCCGATAGTAGCCCTCTACTTCAAAAAAGCACTGCGCATTGTTTAGAGTGAAATTTGAATAAAAAAAAGACACGCCTATCAGGATAAAAAAAATATATCCGATTAAGAGAAGTAAAAATTAAAATAAGTTACAAGGATGAAGAGTAAAGTGACATAGAAACATTATTACATTAAGGGGAAATGTGAGAAAACGTCATTAGGCCATGACATTTCGCAGGTAAATGCTTCTCGTCAGAAATCGGGAAAAGCTGGCATTATACAAATATAAAGATAACCCCATATTAAACACCAATTTAACAAGATTCAGTTAATTTCAATTTCTTCTTAAAATCTCTTCAAATTAAGTCGTAGATTTAAGATATTTCATAGAATCTAAATTATATAATGATTTTCGACTGGAATCTAAATATACATTTTAATTGACACAAAAAGACTTGCGTGTTTCATCACACACTAGTGATATAATATACTATAGAATATTTAACCATTTATAATACGTAATCGAAAATTTCAGGTCAATATAGCGATTTCTGTACCAACAAAAGCAAGAAATAAAATATAAAAATAAACGAATCAGATATTTCTTGTTCATGAGTATAGAATTTCTTTTTAATGGAAGACGATTTTCAATATATGTTTACGAATCAAAGACAAAACTTAGTCTTTAATCGGATTATTTGCGAGACATACACACGTTAGCTTTTTGAAATCGGTTTAATTCTGATCGCTTCGCTTGCATAATAAAAGAACATACGTGAACACACGTAAACCAATCTTCGACGTGAAAAAATAACTGAGAGATACATGAAATTGTGACCGATTAGAATAAGAGTGTTACATTAAAGACGGGCGTATTTTGGTGTAGTTCTTGAGTTAAAGTTCGTAAGTAAAGCAATTGAATGGTGAAAATGAAAGGCTACCAATGGTGAAATGGGATATGGGTGTGTATGTGTTTTTTATTTATATATGTATTTTTTTTTCTTTGCCAAACTGGTGATAGATCTTATAATTAAAGATCGTAATAAGTTATGAAGCAACATACGCACGCCGGTTATATTTTTTTTAGAATTAATGAAATAATCCTATAAGTGTACTAATATGTTAGCTATTACATACTGTGGAAGACAAAAGATAATGAAGAAGCAAAAAACAACTAATTGTGCAAATAGATTGTAACAAAAACTACCACAAATACTAATATAGAAAGCTATATCCAACCACACATGGGCATTATATATATATATATATATATATATATATATTTATATATATATATATATATATATATATATATATATATACTAGCAAAAGTACCCGTGGTTAACTAGGTTCAAAAACAGCCTACAGAAAATGGACTCTGATTTATGAAAGTCTGATAGGTTATGAAAAAGGGTTGTAAAGAGATAGCTTCGAATTTGGGGGTATCAAAACCAAAGCAAAATATGATGAAAGTAAAAATAAAATAGATAAATCCCATAATTTATTATACCATACCTGTTCACAGTGAAACACTTATCACAATATTCTGTGGATCTATATTAAAAAACCTTGTTAAACTTTGTGACATATTTCCATTCTATGGGGGTCAGGTGCGAACGAACACCCCATACTTTTATTATACCATATTTCTTCAAACTGAAGCATTATTATCAAAGTATACTTATGCAGATAGATATAAAAAGTCTTCATTAAAGTGTGTTCCTATTTCCATTCTATGGAGGCCAGGCGCGAACGCAGACCCCCCAATTTTAATGAATCATCATTATGCCAGATCCTACATACCCATTCCGGTGTTTCGATCCATCTTCTATCATTATATATTATCAGTTTACTGTAATAGTCAACCATATAGGAGCCAATTCGTAACCAGACACACACAGACGTTCAGCTTTATATTATAGATATAGAAAATATTCAGACATAATGTATTAGTAACTGTGTACACAAGATGCAGTCATCTTGAAAAATGGCCTCTCACGGTCTGTAAAACGATGATGATGATGATGATGATGAAATAATAATAATAATAATAATAATAATAATAATAATAATAATAATAATAAACGATGTTTTTATTCTTTTAAACATTCATTTTAATGAATTCCATATTTGTTTTTTTCGGTTTTCTTATGGAATGACCATCTTTAGTTAACTACTAGCATGGGTGTCTGGTGTTGCCCGGGTGTTTGGAGGTGTATGTTGAGCAAAAAAGCGGTTAATTGTTTAACTTTGACCCCTATTATGACACCTTAAAATTTATTGGTTTGGGCTCAAATGAGGTTATTAAGTTAGCTCCATATCAAAGGAACCTATATCTAAAATTTCCAGTGCGTAGACCCAAAATTGTCGGAGGAGTTTGGTAGAGTTCTCAACCGTCAAATCGTTGAACTTTGACCTCTTAATCGCCAAATTTATGTCCGAAAACAGATCACATGGATTTTCCCGAATCTCAGTACCATGTATACCAAATTTAAAGTATGTAGACTGAAAATTGACAGAGTTATTGCGTAGGGAAATGTACACAGACACACACACACAGACACACATACAGACACGTTCAATTTTTTTTTATATATATATAGACTAGCATGGGTGCCCGGCGTTGCCAGGGTATTTGGAGGTGTATGTTGAGCAGAAAAAAAAAGCGGTCATTTTTTTATTTTACCCCTATCATGATCCCTTAAAATGTATTGTTTTAAGCTCAAATCAAGTTATTAATTTAGATCCTTGTTCACGGAATCTATATCTAAAATTTCAAGTGTTTAGACCAAAAATTGTCGGAGAAGTTTGGTAGAGTTCTCAAAGGGCAGATTGTTAAACTTTGACCCCTTAATCGGACAATTTCTGGCCGAAAACCGACCATATCGATTTTCCCAAATCTCAGTACCATGTATATCAAATTTCGAGTCTGTAGACTTAGAATTGATAGAGTTATTGCGTAGGGAAATGTACACACAGGCACACACACAGATACACAGACAGGTTCACTTTTTTGTTTTTACACATGTACACAGACCTACACAGAAACTTTTACTTTTATAGATATACTAGCAATGGGTGTCCGGCGTTGCCCGGGTGTTTGAAGATGTATGCTGAGCAAAAAAAAAGGTCAATTTTAAAACTTTGACTCCTATTATGACCCTTAAAATTCATTGTTTAGCACTCAATTTAAGTTATTATGTTAGATCCATGTCCAAGGAACTTATATCTAAAATTTCAAGTGTTTAGACCCAAGATTGTCGGAGGAGTTTGATAGAGTTCTCAAACGTCAAATCGTTGAACTTTGACCCCATAATCGCCAAATTTCTTTCCGAAAACCAATCACATCGATTTTGCCAAATCTCAGTACCCTGTATATCAAAGTTCGAATCTGTACTCTAAACATTGGCAGAGTTATTGCGTAGGGAAATGTACACAGACACACAGGCACAAACACACACAGACACTTTAACTTTTATATATATACCAGCATTTCAGCCCGGCGTTGCCCGAGTGTTTGGATGTGTATTTTTAGCAAAAAAAAAAAGTAGTAGTAGTAGTAAGGCAGGCTCGAACCCTTAGCGCAAAGGAGAAAAAGAACGGAGTAAAACATAACGTTTATGCTGTTACGAGCACCGCCAAACCGGAAGCGACATTTTTTTTTAAATTAAGGCTAGGCAATCTAAAGGACAAGATAACTTTAAAAAATATCGGCGGAAAAGTGACCCCCCCATGTAGAAAAGTGCCTACTTGAAGGTAAAGATATTAATGTTTTTAGCCAATTATTCGATATTTGTCCTATGAAAGATCGGACTTTAAAACAATAATGATCTTGGTAAAATCCATCGCGTCTATTGAAAGTTTAAAATAGAAATGCAAACAGACATACATACATACATTTATATATTGGTAACTAAACATTTTCGACCCGAACTGATGAAAAAGCTTGCCCTATCTCTGAATACACTTTATGTAAAATTTCAAATATTTAGACCAGAAATTGTCTGAGTAATTTGGAAGAGACCGCAGAGGTCAATTTTTTAAAACTTTGACCCCTATTATGACACCTTAAAATGTATTGTTTTGGGCTCAAATCAAGTTATTAAGTTAGGTTCATGTCCAAGGAACCTATATCTAAAATTTCAAGTGCGTAGACCCAAAATTCTAGGAGGAGTTTGGTAGAGTTCTTTAAGGTCAAATCGTTTAACTTTGACCCCTTAATCGCCAAATATCTGGCCAAAATCTAATCACATCGATTTTCCAAAATCTCAGTACCCTGTATATCAAATTTCGAGTCTGTTGACAGTTATTGCGTAAGGAAATGTACACACACACACACACACACACGCGTGCGTGCGTTCACTTTTATAGATATATAGACTAGCAATGGGTGCCCGGCGTTGCCCGGGTGTTTTGAGGTGTATGCTGAGAAAAATAAAAGAAAACGCTCAATTTTTTTTTAACTTGGACCCCTATTATGACACCTTAAAAATTATTGTTTTGGGCTCAAATAAAGTTATTAAGTTAGATTCATGTCCAAGGAACCTATACCTAAAATTTCCCATGTTTGGATCCAAAATTGTAGGAGGAATTTGGTAGAGATCTTAAAGGTCAAATCGTTGAATTTTGACCACTTTACAGCCAAATTTCTGTCCGAAAACCAATCACATCGATCTTCCCACATCTCAGTATCCTGTAGATCAAATTTCAAATCTGTAGGCTTAAAATTGACAGATTTATTGCGTAGAGAAATGTACACAGACACACACACAGACACTTTCACTTTTATATATATATATATATATATATATATATATATATATATATATAGATGATAGATACATAAATATATATGGAAACAATATTGTGTCCTGTGAACTTTTTACGCAAATATTATGCAAGTATACATCAAAACTTAAAAACATTGACCGTTTTTACTCAGCATACACCTCCAAACACCCGGGCAAGGTCGGGCACCCATGCTAGTATATCTATAAAAGTTAAGGTGTCTGTGTATCTGTCTGTCTGTGTATATATCTGTCTGGTTGTCTGTGGGTGTGCATTTCCCTACACAATAACTTTGTCAATTTTTAGTCTACAGACTCGAAATTTGATATCCATTTTGGAAAATCAACGCGATCCGTAATCGGGCACAAATTTTGCGATTAAGGAGTCATAGTTCAACGATTTGACGTTTGAGAACTCTACCAAACTCCTCCGACAATTTTGGGTCTACACACTTGAAATTTTAGATATAGGTTCATTTGACAGGGATCCAACTTAATAACTTGATTTGAGCCGAGCCAAAAACAATAAATTTTAAGGTGTCATAATAGGGGTCAAAGTTTAAAAAATTGACCTTTTTTTTTTTTGCTCAGCATACATATCCAAATACCCGGACAACGCCGGGCACCCATGCTAGTATATCTATAAAAGTGAATGTGTCTGTGTGTCTGTCTTTGTGTGTGTCTGTCTTTTTGTGTACATTTCCCTACGCAATAACTCTGCCAAGTTTTAGTCTACAAACTCGAAATTTTGATATACAGGGTACAGAGATTTGGGAAAATTTATGTGATCGGTTTTAGACCAGAAATTTGGCTATTAAGGGGTCAAAGTTCAACGATTTGACCTTAAAGAACTTTACCAACCTCCTTCGACAATTTTGGGTCTACACCCATGCACTTTTAGAGATAGGTTCCTTGGACATTGATCTAACTTAATAACTTTATTTGAGCCCAAAACAAAAACATTGATCTAACTTAATAACTTTATTTGAGCCCAAAACAAAAAAATTAAGGTGTCATAATAGGGGTCAAGTTTTAAAAATTTGACCGCTTTTGTTTTTTTTGCTCAACATACATCTCCAAATACCCGGGCAACGTCGGGCACCCATGCTGATATATATATATATATATATATATATATATATATATATATATATATATATATATATATATATATATATATACTAGCTGTACCCTGCCACGCGTTGCTGTGGCTTAATTTGGTGTAATGGAAAACTCTAATAAAAAGAGAAAATGCATGTTTCTTATATTCTTAGTACAGCAATCCACTCCAAAAAGTAAAAAAAAAAAAAGGCGAAAATGAAAAATAAAAATAAAATGGTAATCTTTAAGAATTGGATCCGGATCCTCGGGAGTTACCGTCAATCATGTTTGGGCTCGACCAACATTCAGTGGATTAAGCCGAAAGTTGCTAAAACGTTGAAACGCTTAATAGTTTTCTTTTTTATCGTATTAAAAAATGTTAGTTTTTAAATAATATTTCGGTAAGGGGGGGGTACTATACACAGATTCGAAAAAGTTGTCCAAAAACGAATAAATGAAAGCAAAGGTAAGGTAAATTACGTTTCTATCTAACTGGATAATTTTTTAGTGTTTTTATTTAATGTAAAATGTTTAATCGGCTCAAAAACGCAGTGTTTATCTATGTATTTGAAAAAGACGAATGGTCGCGGACTCAGTTGAATACGTTAAGTTTGAGAAAATCAATTAAAAACTATACAAACCAGTGTCAGACACCTACTGATTATATGTTATTGTGATATAGGCTGACATATTCGGTGGGTTTCTGATAGTATTTTGTATAGTTTTTGTTTTAAATCATTTTCTCAAACTTAACATCATCAACAGTGTCCGTCACCGTTTGTATTTTTCAAATACACTGATAAACACCGTTTTTCGAGCCGGCTAAACGTTATAGTAAATAAAACGGGGTTGTATTACTAAACACAGAAACGAAAAAGTTGTTGAAACATAAATATAACAAATAAATGTTATCAAAGACAAGATAAGTTACTTTTCTACCTAACTGGATAAGATTTTATTGTTTTTCTATAGTGTAAAATGTTTAATCTGTTCGAAAACATGTAGCGTTTATCTGTATATTTGAAAAATACAAATGGCGGCAGACTGTGTTGAACACGTTAAGTTTGGGAAAATGAGTTAAAACTAAAAAACTATACAAAATACTGTCAGGAACTCACTCAATATATGTTACTGTGACAGAGGCAGACATGTATTCAGTGGTTTTTAACAGTATTTTGCATAGTTTTTTAGTTTTAACTCATTTTACCAACCCTAATGTGTTTACCACAGTCTGTCGCCATTTGTAATTTTCAAATATAGCAGTAAACGCTGTGTTTTTCGAGCCGAATAAACATTTTACATTAAAAAAAACAAAAAACTATCCATTTTGGTAATAAAGTAACATATCTTGCCTTCGATAATATTTGTTATACATTTATTTTTTGACAACTTTTTCGAATCTATATGTACAGTAGTACAAACCCAATAAAAACACTAAAAATTATCCAATTAGGTAGAAAAGTAACTTATCTTGCCTTTGAAAATATTTACTTGTTATATATTTGTTTTTGTTGACAACTTTTTCAAGTGTTTATGCATGTACAAACCCAAAGGTGTATTTTTCTGTCTAATTTTATTTTTAGTACCGCGCTTCAATTTAAATTTCACGATATCTTTTTTGGGGGAGGGTATTTTTTTACATTAGATCCACCTCCACAATCTTCGACTATGCTGAATAAGAAAATCTCATTTATAATTTGCAGAGGTAATTAGTTTTCGAGATATAAAGACCTGTACTATGCACTATAATTCACTGACGGCCATGAATAAACACTCCCAACCTCCCCATATTAAGAACGGCTTTCAGAATAAACAACACCTATGCTTAACCACGTGTTTTAACCTTTTACCTGTCTTTCGTCTTTTAAAAACGGCTTTTGGAATAAATACCACCATTCTCCCCATGTTAAGAAAGGCTTTCAGAATAAACACCCCCAACCTACCCATGTTAAAATTGTGGGGGTGGACCTAATGTGAAAATTTACCTTTTGTTTTTTTAATAAATTGTTAGCTGAAAGCACAGAATAGTGACAAAACACCATCCCCTCCCCTTGATAAGAATAGCAAAAATAAAAAATGGTTTTCTTGGTAGAAACTTTTCTGTATTTCACCTAACAATTTCTGACGGTAATGAACTTACTGATCCGCGCTATTTTTTAACTCGTATTTCCAATTTTGATTAAAGTTTTATGATATGTTTTTTTTTATTCAATTGTAAGGTTAAAGTACAGAATAGGTACAAAACACCCACCCTCCCCATGGCTTTTTAAATAATAACGTTATTATTTCAGCATGGATCACTCTCTATATGAGTACCTAATATTTTTTCATCAATTCTTACCATAGAGAGGGATGGTGGTTTGTAACTATTCTGTGCTTTTAACTAACAATTTATTATTAAAAAAAATATTGTGAAATTATAAAAAATAAAAAGATATTGTGAAAGTTGAATTTAACTTGAAAAAAAAAAACAATGTGAACGGCGCGTTCAACATTGTAGCCGGAGCTTATTTGGCAATAAGGTCACGTTAGTCGATTAATGGGTGCTAATGCACTTACTGATCCGCGCCATTTTTTGAAATTGTATTTCCAAGTTTAATCAAAGTTTTATGTTTTTTTGGTATTTTTTTAGGTTAGGTCCACCTCCACAATTTTCTTTTAAATGACGACTTTAAAAGGTTTCGGACTATGCTGAATACGGAAATCGCATTGAAATTTCGCAGAAATAAGTAGTTATCGAGATATAAATAGTTGTTTTATGCATTATATTCTTTGGCGGCCATCTTTGTTACGCGCGTAGATTTGTTTATGACGCGCACAAGCATGTTATAAGATGGTCGCCAGAGATTACAATCAATTATACAACTTTTTATATCTCGATAATTACTTATTTCTGCAAAATTTCAATGCGATTTCCGTATTCAGCATAGTCGAAAACCTGCAAAAGTCGTCATTATAAAAGAAAATTATGGAGGTTGACCTAATCTAAAAATTTACCGTTTTTTTTATTCAATTGTAAGGTTAAAATACAGAATCGGTACAAAACACCATCTTCTCCCCATGTTAAGAATGGCCTTTTAAATAATATCGTTATTATTTCAGCACGAATCAATAAGTGCACAAGTACCCAATTTCTTTAATAAAAAAGCATTCATATTTTCTTATATGAAAACAACTTCTGTAAAAAAAGAAAAAGAAAAAACGTGTACTTTCAATTTTTGTTAAAAATGGTTTTCTTAAAAAAAACAAAAAAACTACGGTAGAGCAAAAGATTAATCGGTATTCATGCAGAGAGTGATCCGTGCTGAAATAATAACGTTATTATTTAAAAAGGCATTCTTAACATGGGGAGGGGAGGGGGTTTTGTACCTATTCTGTACTTTAACCTTACAATTGAATAAAAACATATCATAAAACTTTAATTAAACGTGGAAATACGATTTTAGAAATAGCGGGATTACTCTCTGCATTAGCACCGAAAGTACATCCTCCTCCCCATGTTAAGAATGGCTTTCTAAATAATGTTAATACTTCAGTACTGTTCCTTGTCTGCTTAAGTTAAACCTTTGTCTATTAAATTGTTAGGTGAAGGTCCAGAATAGTTACAAAACACCCCTATTTCCATGTTAAGAATGGCTTTCTAAATAATAACGTCATTATTTCAGCAGGGTAGCTTCTCTACATAAGTACCATGTTTTGTTTTTAAATTGCTAGGTGAAAGGACAGAATAGTTACAAAATACCGTCCCCATGTTAAGAATGTCTTTCTAAAAAACATTATTTCAGCACGGTATTTTCTGTGCATACGTAGTATCTATTTTTGTTTATTAAATTGTTAGGTGAAAGTATAGAATAGATACAAAACTCCCTCCACATGTTAAGAATAGCTTTCTAAATAACGGGATTAGTTCAGCATGGTACCTTCTCCACATAAGTACTATCTTTTGTTTATTAAATTGTTAGGTGAAAATATAAAATAGTTACAGAACACCCTCCCTTTCGCATGTTAAGAATGGCTTTCTCAATAGCATTATTTCAGCACGGTACCTTTTCTGCATAAGTACCATCTTTTGTTTATTAAATTGTTAAGTGAAAGTATAGAATAGTTACAAAACGCCCTCCCCATGTTAAGAATAGCTTTCTAAATAACGTTATTATTTTAGCACGGTACTTTCTCTGCATAAGTACCATGTTTTGTTTATTAAATTGTTAGGTGAAAGTACGGTACTCATGCAGAGAGTGATCCGTGTTGAAATAATAGCGTTATTATTTAAAAGGGCATTCTTAACATGGGCAGGGGAGGGTTTTTTGTACGTAATCTGTATTTTAACCTTACAATTGAATAAAAAAATATATAATAAAACTTTAGTTAAACGCAGAAATACGATTTAAAAATAGCGCGGACCAATCCCTGCATTTGCACCAAATATTATTTAAGCACGTTACCAATCCGTACAAGTTCTTCGAAAAAAACTGTACTTTTACCAAACAATTTATAGTGTTAATAATAAAAAAGTTCATATTTTCTTATATCGAAAAATAAAAAAACAAAAACAAAAAAAAACGACTTCGACTCAAACAGCAAGCGACAAACTTTTTTTGCCTGATATAATAAAGAAAAAATATTTAAATAAAAAAATTTGGAAGATATACAAATGAATTATGTTTTATTTTTTTACTTATCGAGAAAACAGAAAATGAAATCTTTTAATTCGTTTCGTCAAATCGTAGTGTGTGAAATGAATCGAACTGTAAGTTCAGTTCTATCAACAAAAGAGGTTCGCACTAATGGCTTACGAAAAATATATTTATTTTATTTAATATTTTAATAATTGGCGATGTAAATTTATTTTAATAACATAGAAACATCTCTCTATTCTAAAGATGGGTTGTCTGAAATTTCCAAATAAATTAGTAAAATATAAGCTTTAATTGCAAAAGTTAAAATTTATATAACATAATTACTGAATACAATGATTACAATATGTAAGGGGATGAAAAAATACTTTTAATGCTTAATTTCCTCTCAATCAATGGAAAACTAGTTCAACAAAAACTTAAGAAATCTCTTATCTTAATAAAAATAAATGGTAAATAAATTCTATAAAGTGTAATTGTATCAGTTAATAGATTTCTGTTGATAGGTATTAGTATACCTAATATAAATATTTATTTATTCATTATAATAATTAGATTAAGGCCGAACATATTTTAGCTTATACGAAAATATTTGGAATAAATAAAAACAAATTAATTGGAAGAATTCAGGTGAAAAGTCATGTCCCTCTCAGTACAGACTAATAAGTCTCTTGTGTGTCATGAGTAAGTTGTTGGAATCCATATTAACTAAAGAAGTAGTCAACAACCTCAACAGAAACAACCTTCTTAGTGACATGCAATATGGTTTCCGCTCTGCAAGATCTACAGCAAATGTGCTAACGGTGATATCACATAGGATTAGTGAATCTCTTGAAAAAGGTTTCCTTTCTAGGGCAATTGCTCTTGACATATCGAACGCCTTCGATAAGTTATGGCATAAGGGCCTACTTCACAAGATTTCCAGCTATGGTATTACTGGAAATGCTTTCTAAATTATTAAATCATTTCTCTCCGATAGGTTCGTAATAGTGGTTGATGGGCAGAAATCAGAGGCCCACAGTATTAATGCTGGAGTCCTCCAGGGATCCATCCTCGGCCAAACTCTCTTCCTGATCTACATCAATGATCTCCCAAAACACATACTTAAATCATTCATTGACATCTCTGCTGATGACACGACCATCTATGGCAACACATCAAAGGCCGTAAATGACAAAGTTCTCTCTAATTCTATCTCCTCTGATCTTGAGCACGTGGTACAATGGGGGAAGAGGTGGCTGGTCACTTTTAATGCATCCAAAACCAAGCTTCTATCTTTATATCATTAACGCTCTGATTCCCATCTGGCATCAATTGAAATGGAGAGGCTCCATGTTTTGACAAGCTTCTGGGTTTGACCTTTACTCCTGATCTGAAATGGAACACGTACATCAAATCTGTTGCCAGGGACGCTGGGAAAATTGTGGGATCCTTCTACCGCTCCAGAAGATATCTCACTACTGATTCAACCTCTATCTGTATAAAAGCCTAGTATGTCCAAGGATGGAGTACTGCTGCCACATCTGGACAGGAGCTGCTGAAAACAGCCTATTCTGCCTTGACAGAGTACAAAATAGACTTCGTGGTTTAGTGGAGGATGCCCTTTCTCTTCCCTGCAACCTCTCTCCCACAGAAGAGACGTTGCGAGCATGTCTTTCTTTTATCGCTATTTCCATGGCAGGTGCTCGTCTTAGCTCCAATCCCTCGTCGCCTCTCACCAATCTTTCACGTGAAACACCCGTCTGGCTGAAACTACTGTCAACAATTTTCCCCACTCTTTATCTGCGCCTAAATCCAAACGTAGATTCCATGAGCAAAGCTTCTTTCTTAGAACTGCACGCCAGTGGAACTCTTTGCCGCTGGTCTGTTTCCCACCTGACTACAACTTGGACGTCTTCAAGTCCAACATAAACAAACTCCTGACAAACCGCCCCCTTAAGTAAGACACTCTATCAAAACCCCCAATACTAATGATTACTACAATACTATCTCATTGATTACTGTACACGCAATAACCCATATCCCTGAGTGGCCTTCGGACCTTGATAAGTGGTGACCTCCATGTAAAAAAAAAAAATTCTATGAATCAAAAATTAGTTTTGTATTAAAGCCTAAGCATATTATATTATCCATTTAACTATTGATAACAAACTCTTAGACAATATATATTAACTATTACTAAATGATAAATAAATAAACTAATATATAAACTATGTTAGTGTTAATTATAACAATATGGACATTTTATTAATCCGTTAATATGGTGTTCATAGTTCTGTCAGCAAAAAATCAAAGATGGCTTAAAAATCAAACAATGCAACTACTCTTCGGAGTTTTTCGCATTTTAGGAGGAAAAGAACGTGAAAAAAAAGAACGTGACGTCTTGCTGTGGCGCCCGTTGCAAAACCGGAAGTGACGAACGTTTAAATTAATCAAAAATATTGACGAAAAAAGCGACCCCTCACTGTAAAAAGTGCCCAGTTGAGAGTGAAGTAATCGATGCTTTGGGCCGATTTTTCGATATTTGTCGTTCGAAGGGTCAGGCTTTAATATGATACTAGTCTCGTAAAAATCGGTCGCCTCAGTCGAAAGTTTTAGGCAAACATTCAAACATACAAACATACATACATTTAAACAGAATGGTAAGATTTATATTATAGAAGATGGTCAATTTCGTTTTAGTCTTCTTTTTAAAGTAAATTAGTTTTTATTCTTCTGATGTAACAAGTGAGAACATATTTTAAAAATTGACTAATTAATTATACGATTTTTTGTGGGCTACGAAACAGAGAACTTCAAGAATTGAATATTTAACAAGCTGAAAGATAAACGGTAAAATGGCCAATATCTCGGAATTCAGAATATAAAATTTGGTCATTTATTCGTATATACTCTGTAGTTATATTTGACATACATCGAGCTTCATTAATAAAAGGATTCGTATAAATAAATGTGGAATGTAATTAGATGAGACTATTTCTCTATAAACACGTGCACACACACACACACACACACACACACACACACACACACATATATATATATATATATATATATATATATATATATATATATATATATGCAGTGCGCCCGGGATTGCCAGGTCGTAAAATACGCTAAAAAATATATTTTTATTAATGCAGAGTTTGTGTTTATTATTATACATATTGGACCCAATATATAGTTATGATTTAAAAAGTTTGGAAAAAATGACTAGTCCGCCACCACCTAGAATCGAAACAGATACGTTTAGCTTACGATTTAGTTTGTCCGCTGCCGCCCATGCCTGAACTATGAAAGCCATATCTGCTGCAAGGCTAAAAATTAAAACATGCACCAATAGCGACTACGTTATAATGCATATTCGTAATACCGTCGTTTGACCTTCGTTTGTCAAATTTACATTTATTGTTTTAATCCTCACACTTTTATACCGATTTTCCCGGGCTAAAACACAAATATAAAGTTTCGCATGGGTCCAAATGCCTTATATATGAAGTTTTATGTCCTTGGCTGGAGTTTGGTAGGCAAAATTTTTTAAACAAAAATATATATGCGTACGTAAATATATATGAAAAGAGTTCTGTGTTTACACTAAAACTTTTACGCAACTATTTCCAAAGTATAAATCATGTAGAATATCTGCATGAAATATTATCCTTCCATAATACAACCGAAAAAACTAATAGGAGATTAATTAAAATGAATTTCTAAAAGAATACGAAAATCATCTAAATCTTTTGCAGATGAATTCAATTCCACGACTCATAATATAAAGGAATTGTTTTTTTTTCTTTTTAAATAAATAGAAAAAGTTTGTAATATAAATATCAATACACAAAAATATTTTACATAAATGTATGATTTCTGTAGATGATAACTTAGGTAATAAATACCAAACAAGTAAGAGTAGATTTAATTTATTTTCAATGTTTTTGTTCCTGTTAATAATATTTAACAATTCTCACCTGCAATATATCGTAAACTCAACTTAATATATACATTAACTATCATATAGCAATGAATTTCATTTACTATTTCTTAATTCTTTGAAAATTAAAGTTAATTGCAGTACATTTTTTTTATCACGAAACTTAAACAGCATCGTCTAATTTGAACGAAGCGGATGTTCAAATAATATGTTATACTATATATATATATATATATATATATATATATATATATATATATATATATATATATATATATATATATTATCGTTATACATAGGTGCTCCATCTTCTACCACTCATCAGTGGAGCAAGACATAATAAGTGTCCTATAAATTCATTTATATCTTATTTTGTAGACTACAGTATTTATGTTAAACCCCAATTAAACCATGCTGACTTACGAAAACTTGGTTCGGCTTCAATAACAGATGTATTTCCCATTTCTCATTAAGATTTCTTAGTAACTACTCTGTCTAGACAAATAACAATGTAAGTTGATATTCATGATATGATACCAATGTCAAAATTCATCTGTGATATATGAGTATATATAACATGCGGCTTAGTATAAACTTTTATAAGTATGTTTTACAACTGTTAGCATGCATAATATGCCAATCTGTTATTATATGTTATATATAATTACGTGTTATATACGCATATAGTCTATTCTCTCCCCCCTCTCTCTTCCTCTCTCTCTCTCCCTCTCTCTCTCTCTCTCTCTCTCTCTCTCTCTATATATATATATATATATATATATATATATATATATATATATATGATTATTTGAAAAGGACAACTGAGAATTCATAAAATAATGTTAATCAACGTTTAGCCCCTATTTCAGGGGACATCATCAGGATTTTTGAGACAAAAATGTATAGAAGAAAATGATCATAAAACACATGCGAGTGAACGTGAAAAAAGTCCTAAAATCTTTCCTATTCTAGGCAGAATCTAAACGTGTGCGCGTGGAGAGGTTGAATTAATCACTGTATTTATATATAAATTAATTAATTACTGTATTTATATATACACTAAAACGTTAATCACATACGTATGTACTTTTTTCCGATATCCTGTCTACTGTTTTAAAATTATATGATATACTGATTTATCCAGGATCTGTATTTATATTTTGTTCCTTGATTATTATATTTTCTATACTAGTGACTAAATTATAGAAGCCTTTTCTTCGCGTGACAGTGCTAGTATTTGCAAAAAGTGATGATTTTATATATATATATATATATATATATATATATATATATATAGAGAGAGAGAGAGAGAGAGAGAAAGAGAAATTTCACATTATTTGTTTCTTCTAATGCATTAACCTACAAGACATTGTATATTTGAGAATCTCTTTCCTCTGATGAGAAGAAATGCATTCTTCGAAACTCCATGGAATATTTTTTTCTTGTTTTATTTGTACTCCTTATCGAATAATTAAAATTTTGTATACTTCCTTATAGGTTTGTAAGGTTTTTTGAAAATTTGAAAGTGTTTTTTTTCAACTTCAAGATTTTCTTATGTTTATATATATATATATATATATATATATATATATATATATATATATATATATATACATGCATATATTAAGTAAAAGAATCTTTTTATAATTTCCAAAAAACTTTTAAGTCTGTAAGGAAGGTATACATTTTTTTATTATTCAACAAGGAGTACAAACAAATAAAACAGGAAAAACCCTTATTCTATGTAGTTTCGAAGAATGTACGTCTTTTGATCAGAGGTAAGAGATTCGCAAAATATATAATACATTTTTCAGGTAAATGCATTAGAAGAAACAAATAATGTGAAGTTTTATCATGTTTGCATAAAACAGTTTTTTAACAGTTTATAGGGATTCAATTTGAATGGTACAGCAAGAAACAGGAGAAAATACGCATGCATGTTTATATAAGCATATGGCTTTAAATAAATGCCAGTTTCAACATATTTTCAAATTAATACATTTCCTAAATGCGCTGATTTTATAACCTATTTTTGAACACACAATCACATGACATCTATAAAAGCATCTATCTCATGTATAACTAATAAACCGAAATGAAATTTGCCGGGTGAAGGTCGAACGACAACAGTACGAATATATGTAATCGGACTTTTGTTTATTTAATAGCATGCTATGTTGTAACGTCCAATTCAAGAACGCGGTGGAGAATGTTTTCAAAATCAAATGTTCCCAGTCATTATCTCGTCCTTATTTGTGGGTTAGTGTAGCATTATATTATGTTGTCATTTTTGGATGAGAGTGTGCAATATGTTCTGCTATGATTAGATAATAATCCCAAGTATTACATCCTCCATTTTGAAACTGAGTATTTTATTAACTACTATTACCATAACGTCCAGACATGCATTACACTCATAATTTGGTGGGGAGCGGATAGTGAAGTACCTGTTCTCTTGTAATTACAATTCCTCCCTGGAAGGTAGTGTACAAATTTTTGTTCGTCATGATACAAACTTTTCAGCAAAATGAAAACTAAATGTGACTTAATTGTAATTAACCTACCTTGAGCCGATGAAATAGGTAAAAATTCATTTCACACACTCGCGTTATTTTTATAAATAATAATAGTTTCTGTTAAAAATATTTCGTTAAAGAGTGCTCGTTAGACTCACTGAGTAAGAGGTTAAACCTTATTATTTATTCGACGAGGAGAAAAGATTTACTCACAATTAAATTATATTCGGTTTTATCTTAAAAGTAAAGTATACCGTCAACGTAAACGAGTTTCAATCCACCATGCTGGATTTTTGTAATTTACAAGTAGAACAACCAAAAAATATTGATCAACACACGCTACATATACTAAAAGAGCAGTTTAAATTGCAAAAGCTAGTTGAAGATTAAATTATTCGTCTTATAAATAAGCAAACGGTAATCATAGGAAAAAAAATAATAGAAAATCTACTTCAAACGCAACAAGAGCAAAGAAACTTGTTCTTATTGCCAAAGAAAAAAAAACGAAATTGCCTTATCACAGAACACGATATTTAGTACAAACATACAAGGTTAATTTCAAAAGTAAGGCCTCCTATTTTTATCTCAAAATCTAACATGTTAAACAGCTACGAACGCAGAAGTGATACTGTTTTAAATTTTTGTGTTCCAAATTTATATTTCTACATAGTTACTGCGGTCGCAAAAGTCTGCAGCACAGTGTGAGTAGTGCAGTACAGTGTACCCCGGATATAAGAGACTTCTTTTCTGGGGGGCTACAGCTCTCTTATATCTGGGTTTCTTCCATCCGGGTTACATTGTACATTAACGCAGGCTCTAATTTGAGACTAGAGAAAATCTCTCTCATATCCGTTTTCTTATGCCCAGGTCTCTTATAATCGGGTTATTCTGTACCTGTTTTCTGATCATTACATGATTCCTTCAATGAATTTTTTTTTCTTTTTCAGGGAAAGACGTATGGCTAGAGCATCGATCATCTAATAAGTTCAACGTTTTCCCTTTAACAAAACTGCTATACCGATGATCACTACTGAATTTGAGAGACAGAAGAATTCCAGTAGCTGAATAATTTTCTATCTGACTTCTAAACTCACTAATACACGTCGACTGATATGAAAATGTATATATTCATGAAAGTGTATTATAAGGAAATCACATGAAGTAAACATAACACCTAATAAATCACTTGTATAATATTTTTTATAGTTGATTCGGTTTTTCATTCCACTAATTTATATAGCTATTTGGGTTTCCCTTGCTCTTCCTACGTTTTCTATTTAAAAATGTTAAAACGAACTTCGTAATATCCTCAGTCATGGAAATACAATGGGACTGCAGGAAAGTTAACTAATTTGCATATTCCTTTTCAAAACGAGCGTTAATTAATTGCTTATTCATTTTTTTTATTGTTTCTTATTATATGATTGGTTTCATCTCACTATGGCTCTAATTTCTATCCATGCATAGTTTATCCATTCTGCATAATTGCCTTGAATGTAAGATGAACAAGTTCCAGCATAACGAAAATATTTTTTCTATCCGTCGAAAGGACTGAGGTCAGAGAAAAGGAGCACGATCAGGTTTTATTCGGGAAAGCATCCAGAAATAAATGTCGTTATTACAACGGAAAAAGTGGGTCGAGGTATTACTTGTTTTCTGTTCCTTGCGACGTACTCTGCTACAACGTGTTAAGTTACGAGTGTTCACAGGTTAATGTGTGTGTGTGTTTGTGTGTGTAAACGTGTACTACGTTACAATTCTTCTTGTAGAGTTAATTTAGTGTGCTACTATTTTGAATTTTGGCTATCCTACGCAGTAAACCGATTTAATATCACATCCAACACTAGTGCTAAGCAAAGATTGCATTATCAATGGCGTCATGTAAACATCTTACCGTAGTCAATAATCATTTTTAAGACATTATGAGGTTTGGTTTTATGAAGTATCTATATTCCAGCAAAAATATCGCATTACTATTTAGGGGGAAAGTGTTAAATGCCGTGAAATTATTAAGTCACAACAGCTCTCTTATGCCGACGTGTATGTCTATGAATGTTTTTATGTATGTAGGTTCATAATTATCAAGATGCCACCAAAAGTATATTGAGAGATATTTTATAAAAAGACGAGATATAGAACTGACAAGGCAGTTATTTTCAGTAGCATGTATATATTAGCTAAATTCATTTACTCATAAATCGGAAATCTTTCAGACACATATCAAGAAGGAGTCGCGTAGTAGTAATGTTCTTTTGCGAAAAACAATTTAATAAATTTTAGTTAAATGTGACGCCAGATATATAACAATAAGAGCTGAGCTGTGAGCGTCATGTTCAACGGTTCAAATCAACGCAGGGACCTTGAAGATATTATGGTAATTAACTAACACACGCTTGAAAGTTTTTTCCTTAGAACGGCACGCCTGTGGAACTGTCTTTCATTTACCTGCTTTCAAGCTGACTACAATATGGCGGTCTTAATGTCCAATGCAAACAAGTTCTTGATGAGCCGTTCAACTTAAGTTAACAAATTTACCGAATCTCCACTGTGACGATCACCATGATTCTGATACTATCCACTCTTTAACACCTATCCTCGAGTGGCTTCTGGACGTTGATAAATGATGACTCCTAAGTATAAAAAAGCTGTTTCAGCTAAATATAGTAGTAAATATTGCTCTTAGCGGAATTCAATATTGCACAATAAAACTCTGAGAGTCGAACCGAATATTATCTTTACTAACTACCATACGGGTATATGTTTTATATTACGGTTGTTTGTTAATATTGATATGTTTACTCAATTCCCCCCCCTCTGCCGTGATGTCTTACCCATAACCAGGCTACATCAAATAGAAAACGCGGACTCTTAATAACCACTAAGGAAGACTTATAATGTATCAATACTGTTTAAATGTGTTTTCTTTATATCTTGTCCTATCTTACAGTACTTGGTCTTCAGAGAAAGTTAGCTAAACGAAAAATAATTGTAATTAACCGATTAACATAATTGTAATGAACCGATGTATTAGGTTAAATTCATTGCACACACACACGTTATTTTTAAAATATTATTTTTTCTTATAGACTAGCCCGCGTGCCCGGCGTTGCCCGGGTGTTTTGAGGTATGTGTTGAACAACAAAAAAGAAAGAAAAAAAAGTGGTAGTAGGCAGGCACGCTCGCATCCGTACCGCGAAGGAGGAAAAGAACGTGAAAAAAATGTGCTGTTGCGCCTATCGCCAAACCGGAATGACGAATGTTTAAATTAAGGCAAGTGAATCGAAAACAGGAGATGACTTTCGAAAATATCGGCGAAAGAAGCGACCACCCTGTAGAAAAGTGTCCAGTTGAAGGTGAAGGAATTAATATTGTTAGCCAATTTTTAGATATATATCGTCCGAAGGCACGAGCTTCAAAATGATACCGATCTCGTGAAAATCTGTCGCCTCTGTCGAAAGTTTAAGGTAGACATACAAACATACATACATGCGGTTAAACAGGCATGTGAGATTTATATTATAGATATTTTGTTAAAAAAAGCATTCGCGATTCACTGAGTAAGAGATTAAACGTAATTATTTATTTGACGAAAAGGGAAGATTTACTTACAATTAAATTCTAATCGGATTTATTTAAAAAAAAAAGGTATACCGTCAATGTAAACGAATTTTCATCCACTATATTTGATTTCTGTAATTTCCAAATAGAACAACGAAAAAGAATCCATAAACTCACGCTGCATATAAAGCAAGAGCAGTTTAAATTGCAATAGCTAGTTGAAGATTAAATTATAACTTAGCGCAACAGACAGAGGCTAAAGACTCAACTAAATGGAACTCCTATGTGTCCACACCGTTACAAGTGTAGTCCTAGGTGTTTCAGCTCGAATATTCACAAAAGTCCTGCAACGAAGTCTCAGTCACTTTCACGAAGACAAGGTTGATATGACGCTGGATGTAACAGTTTGACCATTCTTGCTCTTTTCCTCTTTTCGCATAACTAAGCTAGGCCGAGGGGAAAAGTGTGAGGTGAAACTGTGAATTCTGCAGAGAAGACAGTGAGAAAGGCTTTTCGATTTTGAAAAGTGTGCACTCGCCGGAGGGGGAAGCACAAAGGTTACCCCGAGCCGAGTGCTCCTTTTATTGTTGTGTAGCGGGAGGTTTGTTTTTAAAGGATGAGGCTGAGTTCATATTGGGGCAATACATATAACGGATATAACGATGATGAGGGAGAGGAGACATTTATACATATTACAGTTCTGTTCTGAGTATGCTTCGGACTTCATATATATATATATATATATATATATATATATATATTTATATATACTGAGGGTAATAGGGTGATAGATGCACAGTTCTTCTATTTCTTATGACACATATAGAGAGGAAGACATATACATATTCTTGGAAGGGTTACGCAATGTTCATAATAAGATGATTATAGACAAACACATTTACCTGTCAATTTGTGGAATGACGACACGAAGACAAAGCGTTACAAAATATCGATGGTGATTCTTTATTCATTGGACCGGTCGAATGATGATGACGTCAGGAATTCAAATTCGGGATCTACATAGTTAACCTTCTACCCCTTCGCCTCTAAGGGGACCTTCCTCTGACCATGTCAACTCTTGGCCGATCAACTCTCTCCGACCGACTCTGCTGACTGTTTTGTCTCAACTGCCCTCTGACTAACTCTAGCTCCTATATTTAGAATCCTCCTTTTGCTATGACGTCAGAAGTGTGTTCCCCAAACGTGACTAATTCACGTGGCGATGCACACGTTTTTACAAACACACTTTTGACAATAAATAATTCTCAACTAATCTATTTTTAACCTATGTTTAATTTTTATTGTTCATACTTTTTAGATTTTATATATTCAGTTTTGTAAAAGAATGAACAGTCAATTCTTTTTACAATATAAACAATATCTAACTATTTATAATAGAATTTAATAATAGACCTTTTAAACATTCCGAGTTCTAACATTCTATTTCTTAACCTTGTTTGCAAGGTTCGAGCCTCGGCTTATCCTAATCTCATTTTCACTTATCTAATGTCCTTATTTACATGGAAAGGGACAACCCTTTTTCCTGTAACATTATAACAAGTATTGGCGTTACTTGAAGCCCCTCTTACGGGTGAAGAAAGGGTTGTCCTGTACGGGCGCTATATAGGATTATAGTAAGGGGATCTGTTCAAGATGATACGATTGAGGCGCTTTGTTTTACAAATGCGGAGCGTCGCTCAGTATGGCCTTTGGCGCCTGGACTGAGGTGCCTCGATAATTGATTGGGGCTTTACTCACCTGGCTGATAATTAGAGATGTCCTCTGGGTCGGCAAAAAACCTCTTCGCGGCGAACATGGTGGAGGCACCAATTTGTGTGCGATGCAAATAGTGAATGGAATATATCAATCACGCTTTCATCTATTGCGCTATCGTACGTCCGTTGTGTGAGTTATTTGAAGGCTTCACAGTTCGCATACTGAACGGACTGTTCTTTGTTTTGGAGTCGGTTTCGGCATGCTGTAATTGTTCACCGACCCTAGACCAGAGGGGCGCTATGTTTTTTTCTCTACTTGTTTATTGCTTCAGAGACCTGATTTGGTAAACGCTACGGAAGGAAGTTTACAGAGATGAGAACTTCACTGCTCCCAAGCTTAATACGCATCTTCTAAGCACCGCTTGATAATGCGTATTAAGCTTGAAAAGGCGAAACTCCTTCCAGCAAAATTCAACAAAAGGTTGGTGCAAGTTTCGCGCTTGTGTCGAGTGAATGGTTCTGATCTCGAGTGGTACTTGGACATACCTTAGGTTAAGAATTTTGGTTAGCTGGACCGAAACTAGTCAATCCATCAAACCAGTTGGGTTAGAGTAGGTTACTTTTAGGCATTTTTCATTTTTTAACTTAGCTAAAGTATGGATGACGTCATGTGGACCCTTTTTATTTTCCTCTTTTTTTTCGATAATCTCCACTCCCTTCCCCAATTAGGTGTCAGATTTGCTGGTTTGTCAGTGATGTGGGCCCATTTTCAAGGTGTTTGAATAAAGTTGATATTTGGAGACCTGCATCCTTCTTCGACTGGAAAACTGTCACATTTCCTAGTGGGGGTGGTTCTAAAACTGACTCATAATATATATATATATATATATATATATATATATATATATATATATATATATATATATATATATATATATATATTGTCTTTTCGGTTTGATAAGTAGCTGGTTCATAGAGCGACTGCGGTATTTTGGTTAAAGACTAGTTAAGTAAAGTAATGTTTCACTATGTCATGTTTATCCACCTTCCCCTAATTTTTATCTCGTGTCACATTTTATATTTATTTATGTATTGTAAATATTTATAAATAAATGTTAACGTTTTTTTTTTGTTGTTGACTCGCAGTCATTTGAACGTACGCTGAATTCACGTGTCAGTGAGAAAAAAGAAAGGCTGATTCTCTATGGAAGTTTAAACAGGAAATGAAAAAAGAGTTTGTTTTTTTTTGCAAGCTGAAGAAACCCCATTTTTTTTGTTTGTTTTGCACGAACATTTTCCAGCAGCTCAAAGGAAAACTAACTACCAAAAATTAAACGAAACTGTGCTATCACAAAATACGACATCTAGTACAACCATACAAAGTTCGCTGCAAAAGTAAGGTCTCCTATTTTTAACTCAAAATCTAAAATGTTGAAGAGCTACGAATACAGGAGTACTACCGTGAAAATGAACGATTTTTGTGTTCCAAATTTATATTCGTACGTAGTTACCGCGATTAGCAATGCAGTTTTTCCAGTCTTTTTTTTTATGCCTTGGCTTCAAAAGTTCGGATCCCTCTTCATCACTCACATCTCCGTCGTTATTTTTAATTCAATGAACCAATCTCCTTAGTCTGCTGATATATATCGGCTTCGGAAGCTTTAAACTGGTTCAATTTTTTTCTGCATCGATGAATTTAATGACACATTCCACTTCTGACGCACGAACCTGACAAAGGTTGCTTTCTTTGTTTTACGCCGTCAATATATGTAACAGAAAGATGGAACTTTTAGGTCATGAACGTATTTCAACTATCATAACAAATCAACTTGCTATCTCATCTGATCCATTCGGGGAAAATAAAAATATGGGACATTACTTTTTGAACGCCTTTCATTTTAGAATGTACGAGAATTTATGCGCAAAAGACATCGTGGATTGTGCAGATACTAATAGATTGTATAATACGAAAAATACCAAGGTAGATGCATCCACCCAGATGTGACATAACTACTCTAAAAGATTCTAAAAGAGTGAAGAATCTGGACGAAACATGTAGATAAAATGTATGTCAGAAGAAATAAACAACCAAATTTCCAACTAAAAAAAAACGAACCAAAAACGTTACAAAACAGCTTATCCTTTAATCTATGTTCTGGTTGGCCGTAAATATCTTCTTATAATAAATAAAAAGTAAATTAGAATGACTTTAATGAACTTAAGGATGAACTGAATGACCTTAAGAATGACTTGAATCTTAAAAATAACTGGAATTCTTCAAAAACAACCCGAATGATCTGGAGAATGACCTAAACGGCTTTGAGACTGACTGGTTGTAAGTGGGTGATCATTTTACATAAAATTAATACAGAAAATGGATCCCCGACTTTATATCACAAAGTTACAAACATAAGTACAGCATGGATTAAGAACATATGCTACACTTTGATCTTGTCCAAAAGGCCAAGAAAAGCTGTATTTATTAGCTCCTCCACCGAGCAAATTGGGCACAAGGCCGATTTTTAATGTGAGGAGTGAAGAGAAAATGGGGATTAACTCCCCAGGGAGTGGGGGAGCTGGATTGTGACAATTGGTATGAAGGATTGCCCCTACATTGATTAAAGTTTTATGTGTGGGGTTTCCCCCACATATGGTCTTTGCTTGCAGTATCTGCCGGACAGATACTACACTTTGATATTGTCCAAATGCCAAGAAAAGCTGTATTTATTTGCTCCTCCACCGAGCAAATTAGGCAAAGGCCGATTTTTAATGTGAGGAGTAAAGGGAAAATGGGGACCAACTCCCCGGGGAGTAGAGGAGTTGGATAGTGACAATTGGTATGAAGGGTTGCCCATACATTGACCAAGGCCTTTTATGTGGGGCTGCCCCCACATATCGTCTCTGCCTGCAGCATCCGCCGGAACAGACACCACACCTTGATCTTGGCCAAGAAAAAGCTTAAAAAGCTAAGAACCGCATCTATTAACAACAGACCTTTGATCTTAACCAAAAAGGCCAAGCACAAAAGTGTTTAGGACAGACCGACAGACCGACCGACCGACGGAGTGACTTATAGAGTCGCTTGCACGCGACTAAAAATTGCATTTGCCGTAACAGGAAGTGCCTAATTTGTAACCATATAGTTAGAAAAGAGATAATAGCTGCGTAAAACACAAACTCAGATCAACAAGTCTGTTTAACTGTTAGGAAACACATGAAAGTACAAATCCTATGTAATAATATTAAATAGCAGTTAGATCCTGGAGTAAGTTTGACCATAATAAATCTTTACATTTGGTAATAGTATGGAAACCTAACTTTTTAAAAAAATATAATAAAATGTTCATGTAAATAACAGCTTGAGGGTGAAACTTATCACAAAAGTATTTTAAGGAGAGACATAAAATCTATAAGCGTCCGTATTTAAAAATACAAAAAAAAAATTAACTCGACACTGTCTGAAGGGAGAAATGCAAGGTGTCGAACATGACAGTGAATTCAGTTTGAAAACAGAACTTGGAAACTTTACCATCAAAGAAAGAAATTTAAAAAAAGATTGAAAACAAACTTTCTAGAAGTTTGTTTTAGAGTGCAAAAAGAACCTTAGTTCGATGGAATAGAATTTCGTCAAACTTTGAATTAAAAAGGGAAATTCAGAACGTGTTTAAGAACAAGAAATTGCGCTGTGCTATTTTACCACATAAATAAAGTTTTGTCGAAGAATTAAGTATGGTCAATGGGTTGGAAAAAGTCAAATGAAATCCGTGTTTGCGTAAACTTCTCTACAGCGTTTAATGCTGATTTTAAAGACTATAGCTATGTTTTACTCAGCCCACACCGAATTTCCGCGTAGGTAAATTACTTATCCTTGTTCCTTAAAATAGTCAGTATGTGCATACAGTAAATGGATTGCAAAATTATGATTTAAAACGGAGTCTCTACCGTCTCAAAAACGAATCCCATGATGACGGACTGTCCAAATAAATCGGGAAATACAGGTGACCTCTGTGATTGCCTTGCTTTGAACAAAATGAAATTTGAAACTACATTATGCAATATATTAATGAAAATTCATCTAACTATCGACTATATGGAAAGTGAACTTCTAAGCGATGAGTTCCATAAGGAAACCAAAATGAAAGATTGTGAAAGTGGCTAAAAGGGTCAGACATTTTGTCCTTATGCGACGAAGTACTGCTATATATTGAACAAGTTCTCATTTTCGCAAAACTGAAAACGAATTCTGAGAGCTTTCAGCGAGATTATCATGGTGTAAATATTATACATGTATATGTTCTGACTGAGTATTGATATATACATTGAACACATTGTAAAATATTGTAAAAGCTAAGACTTTGCAACATAAGCAAACTCAATCCAATATAGTATTTGGCGTAAAACCAACGGATCATGGTCCCGAATACGTATAGATATTGCAAGCTCTTTGTATGGATTTTTCTATCTTATAGTAGTAGAAGTTTTTTTTTGTTTTTTTGTTCGAAGTAGCCGAAGTTATTATGAGTAAAATCTCATTGCAAAAATTAAAATCCTCGACAAATTGTTAGCAAATGTGAGCACAATTTACATCACATACGGCAATGTGGCACAATTTACATCTGACCAATTTAAGAATTTTTGTGACACCTTTCGTACAAATCATACAACCGTTTCATATCAACTGAGTTTCAATTGAACAGGTCGAGTGCTTTGGTAACAAGCTGTAAAAGTTGTAAAGAAATGTACAATCACAGGAAAAAAAACATAGAACAGCTCTTTCAAGTTTATAGAAGTAGGTCCAACAACAATAAACCATTCTAATTACATCCAGCCA
Organism: Euprymna scolopes; assembly: GCF_053919585.1. Taxonomy (NCBI): domain Eukaryota; kingdom Metazoa; phylum Mollusca; class Cephalopoda; order Sepiida; family Sepiolidae; genus Euprymna; species Euprymna scolopes. The sequence continues at coordinate 78,266,130 of NC_136487.1, read as the reverse complement.
AGTTACTCCATTTTCGTTACACGTATTAACCCCGAACACGGTATAATGATTCTTGGGCGTAAAGAGATGTGATTAGGAACGATGTCTACAAGGAAACTGCGAAATGTATGTTCAATTACTTTTAAATTTCTGCATGTTAGTATAGTCCGGAAGGAAGGAGACCTGGAGAAAATTCTAAAGTCTAACCGTCTAATTAATATTTTCTTCCTTGGGCCTACTAAAATAGAGTAGAGAGGTTTTCGGCATATAAGGTCCTCAACAGTGAGTAGATGGGATTTTATTACTTATCGGTTTTATCGGGAGAATGTGCGTTGTGTTACGAATTCATCTGAGCGCATTCTATTGCAAAACACGCATAAAGATGTAATATTGCGGCGATGAGACAGAGGTTGGAGCTTGTTTAGTAGTGCGGGACTTATAAAGTTTTAAACTCTTCTTGTGGCTATTCCTAAAAGGGAGAGACAATTGGTAGACCTTCCAGTCCAGATATTGTGACAATAATCCATACATGGAAGAATGGAACCTTCGTAGAGATACAATATATTGTCAGTTGAAAGTAGTTTTTCTAGCATAGTAAGGAAAGACCAGCATATTTGTAGCAACCTTGACAACGTTTGACATGTATTTGTTCACAGCCATTTTACATATGAATGTTAAGCTAAAGAGTTTGAACGAAGAGCTCTCAGATAGCGTATTATTAATCATGGTAATACTTGCACGTGAACTTTAGTTATTCTTCGACAAACTACTCCTTAAACGTACAACACTAGAACAGATAAACATGTACTTAATAAACGATAGCTTCCCGGAAGGGAATGTTTTTATCCTGCGTGTTTTTATGGAAATTGCTCCAAACAAAGTATGAAACCATTTGATGTAAGGCGCTATAACGTACTATATAAAACCAAAGGTATATGTGAGGTTGATCGATTCCGATCCGAAAAACAGCAAGCCTGACGAATCCTACAGTGGATGAAACGCAGAATATTCAGTGTAGCTTAATCGCCATATATATTTTATAAATTACTAACTAGCTCTACCTACGTATTGAGCACTTTTGAAGTAAATACTTAAAGTTTACGCATAAATCTATACTTTCGTATATTAAATTTGCGTGAGTAAATGAAGTAGTTATATATATATATATATACATATATATATATATATATATATATATATATATATATCGTATTTTACGGGGTTTTTGTTCTTCCTTATTTCCCCATTCGTGTGAAACTCTGCTTGTGTGCGTGTGTCATGCTGCGTGACCATCCCAAAACAGAAACACGCCTTATTCGGTGCTTGTTTACAATTGGGCTTATGAATTTTTTTTTTCTTCACGGAAAATCTTTAAATACCTCCATGATGTCCGTACCTGCCACTGCACGAAGATTTCATATTCCAAAAATTACGTAAAACGAGCAAGTAGTTTTTTTTTTTTTTGTTTTGTCTTATAAATTTAAGAAATTCACTTCATTTCATCGAAGGATTTGTCTGCCTTATACACTCGACTTTACACACTCGAGAAAAATAATTTAAAATTACCACTTTTCTATGGTTTTCAGTGACGTTGAAAACGAAATTCACGTTTACAATTCCGGCAAACAAGTAGTTTTGAAGATGTGACGAAATGCTAGTTTTTGAAGAAGTAGGGGATCATTTTTCTATGACAATTAAACGTAAAATGGGAGCCACCTTTATAGCAACCTGTTGTTGTGGGGAGGTCAACGTACAATGAATACAATTTAACGTAAAATGAGCACTTACACGTTAACCCCTCAACACAACAAAATTAATTGCTTACATTTGGAGGGGGCTGCTAAAACAATCGAATTTGAAATAAATGGACCCCCCTTTTTTTTTCTTCAATATAATGTCCTTATAATAATGTTCTTTTTATAATACAAAATAATAAATTATTAACATAACGTCTTCTTTTCTTCAATAAAATGTCGAAAACACTGTTTCTTTCGAAAAAAGACTTCATTTACCTAACATATGAAACGTAGATGAAACTATGAAAGATAAATCTCTCAAGGAATTTTGTTTTTTACGAACATTAATTTCGAATTTTTTTTTTTATTGAAATGCTAACATTTCTGTTGTTAAATAATTTGCTAAAAAATAGAATACGTAATATTTAAAAAAAAAATTACACCTTTGAATTATTAGATCCACAAAAAACTCTGTGTGCGAGTGTGTTCGTGCGCGTGTGCGTATATATATATGTATATATATGTATATATATATTTATATATGTATATATGCATATATATATGTATATATATGTATATATGCATATATTTACACATATATACATATATATATATATGTATATATATGTAGATATATATGTATATATATTTATATATATATGTATATATATATATGTATATATATATATATATATATATATATATATATATATATATATATATATATATACACACATTCAGTATGTTTACATTTCTTGGCGAACGTATGTTTTGAATGTCCACCACACTTTCACATAATGTAAACACAGCAAAGGTTTGGGAATGTAAACACGCACAAAATATGACTCGCCGTTCACCTCCAATACAACGTTCTGATAAAAAAAATATGGGTAGCAATATTTATTTTTAGGATTAGAAGCTATTATCGTCCTTTACCGGATGTTATATTAGTTTTGCTTTTCTTTACTTTTTCTTCGATGGCATTTACTATTCCTGATGACCATTACATTTTCTTTATATTATTCACCGATTTACTAAGATTTAGTTTGAACGTGAATTACATTGGCTAAAGAAAGTTATGTTTTTACCACTTTGGCTAGACTGCACACACGTTAATTTGGTTTGTATTTTATTTTTTTTAATTTGTTTTTATTTGGGGAGGGAGTAAATTGATACATTAGCTCCACTTCAGCAATTTCCTTTACATTGCTTTTAGAGGATATCCTCCATACTGATTAAGAACATCTCATTTAAATTTTGCTGAGACAAGTAGCTTTCGAGGTATAAAGACATGTATTATTCACTATTATTTATAGGCCGCCAGGTTTGTACGCATGCGTGAGAAACAGCTGTACTTCTCTCTTACCGACGCTGTTACCCCACTTTTTTTTTGTTCTTATAGAATTTGCGGGTGGGTATGCTGACAACTAATACTACGGTGACTGATTTACGCATTGTTTTACTTGCTTTTTTTATATATTTCGGACGCGGTTTCCACTGTCCGCAATTGGCCAGGGACGGCAGTGGCTACCAACAGGAACAACAGTTAACATATTTTACGAGGTAGGATTATACTTCTATCGGGCAAGGTCGGTTAAAGAGACCTGCTAGTATTTAAATAAATTACTTGTAAACTTTATTGGTTCAACCAATTCATGGAACCCGATCAGTACTAGACTACAACTCAGAACTGACCTGGAAGTTATAGATACCTACTCCAAAAGCAACTACATTACGACCCCACAAGCATTGCAGTTTAATTGGGCATGGTTGGAAGAGACTGTTGTTGACATTTCAGAGAAGCGAACTCTAAAATAAAAAGATAGAAAATGTTTTGACTAATGTATATTTTAGTAGGTAAACGGTGAAAACAATTGCCAAGCCAGAACAGTGTTATGTGTTGTCCGAGGCTATTATCTTTTGAAGGAACGCGTAGTTTTTGAGTGTCGATAAATTTATTCATCCTCACATCTTCCTTATTCAATTTGTCATCGTTCTTGTCACAAACTTGGATTAATAATTTATGATGGTATATTTCTCATTCTGACAGCATCATTTATTTTGTCTCCAAACTTTAAAACGGATCACTAATCACTCTTGTAAGAAACCAGATTCTTCCTCATCTCTTTTATAACCAATCATATAGTGATAAATAATCCTGGATGCATTCATAATGACCATTAACTTATAATCGAGTTGAATATACTATATATGTATTGTATAGTATATATGTATTTTTCTCCGTCTTTTTCTCCCCGTCTCTCTCTCTCTCTCTCTCTGTCGCCCCTATCTCTCTGTCGCTCATCACTCTCTATTTTTCTATTTCCCTCTCTCGCGCCGCTGTTCTCTTTTCTCTGGGAATGCATTTAAAAAAGACAAAGCCATTTATGACAACGTGTCATGAGTAAAGTTTCACTAACAAACTAATAGAGTTACTAATCTTTATTGAGTTTCTTACAATAATATAGTTATGCCTATAGTCAGGTTTATACCCTAGTTATCATTAGATCACCTAAGTAAAGAAAAGTTGTGTTTGGCCCCCGCGAAATAAGTAACAATTCGGTAGGACTAAGTTTAGTATTTGACACAGATCTTTTCAAATTCGAATTAAATTTATATATTCGTATAAAAAAAACTGCACGATATCAGAATGAAATTCCCTAACAATTTTTGAAAAATCATTTAAAGAACTAGAGCAAAATATCGTGGAATGTTTGTTCGAGCCACACATCAAGATCAGCAAAAACGACATTTTACTTTATTTTATGTTATTGATAAATTAAAAATTATCCCTACTTATACAAAAAAGGCACTCTGTGTGTACAGTACATGTCTGTATCTATGTGTGTTTCTCTGTATGTGTGTGAGTTCGTTCCCTATGGACTCCCAAACGGCAAAGCTGATGTTTGTGAACTTTTACACAAATGTACGTTATGTGTTGAAAGTGTTATCAAATAAGTTTTGAATCAAAATGTCTCCGATAATTATCGAAACCCGAGAATCGAAAAAATCCAATTAAAAAAAGAACAGTCGGACTTTGACCAAAGTTAACACCATTATACAGCTTAACATCACATGTTTGAGAAGTGTTATCACCGCACAAGTAGACACGTCCGGTGTATTAAATTACAAAAGAGGTTCTTTGATAAGACATGAGCGCGTTTGAAATAGTTATTTTTTAGAACACAATTAAATCATGATAGTAAACTTTTGCATTTTAAACTTTTATTCAAACCATAATATAAAATACTTTCCGACAATCACCAATAAGTTCTCTACAGTTTAATATGGTCTACAATATATTACAGGCTAAGTCACTGTGGGAAATTATGTGAAGCTTCCTTTCGGTGCATCAGGGTGGATCTCCAAAAAGAGTCTGAATCCAATCGTTTTTTTTTTTAATTATTAAAAATGACAGATTTCACTAATTTCGATGGCAATAGAAGTATTGGAAATGTAAAATATTCGCTGATCCTCATTCAATCTAGAGCAAGGTTGGGTCTACCCACGAATGCATGATAAAACCTTAATGCAATACACTAATATGATATTTAGAACAAAAGAATACATAAAAATCCCTATTGACGTCATAACAATATGCTTATATATAGATGTTTGTCTGTATGTCCTTACACAAGCACTACAACAAAACTAACAATTATTAAACTCGTATTTTATTCGTATTCACATATCATCAACTGGAGAATACATATGATACGTTCGGTGGAAGAACGACATTAGCGCAACGTGATACTTTTCACGAAAAAGAGGTTACCTGTATGGAGCATAATGATATTTCTTTGAGTAATTGCATGAATGTTTAGGAAAGCTTTTGTGCAAACTTCGAACGTTTCCCCTTCACATTTTACATGTTAGGTGCTTTCTGCTCTGTTCTCTTGTACAACTTCTTGTGACCTCTTGCTTCTTAACAAATTTCTGTATGTAGCTTTTTAGCTTGTTGGAATTTCCTATTTTCCAGAATCATTTGAATATTAATGCAACCATTTCCGGGCCACCTATTTTTACGAAACGTTTTTTTCTTGCAAGAACATGCTTTTCCAAACATGCGCTTTCCTACAATGTATTTTTAAGAACTACTGAAATATTTCTCGAAACTATTTCGATTCCATTTTTCTGTTTCTCTTTCCCACTGGTCAACATTACTTGTTCTCCTGTTTCCAGTCATATTGGAAGGGGTTTACAAAATTACTTTTTTAGATGTTCGACTTTAATGAACAACAATGATGTTAGTGCTCGTCAATTTGTAAATCTGGAGAAATAAAAACATAGAACATAATTAGGTAGATAATTTAAAGCAAAATATATGGTCTTGCGTATCCATATTTCAACAGACGCATATCAAATACTCAAACACTTTTTGCACATGAATACTTTGAATTCAACAATGTTTTTTTGTGGTTAGATACTCCTTTTTATTCAATGCTCAGGTCGTTTTTTTTAAATATTTTTCTAATTGAATTTTTTTTTATTATTATATTTTCACCCCAAACAAGGTATATTGCGACTTTGGTGTAGAGGGCTACTATCAGGGGCAGCAAATATTGGGGCACTATGTTGGGATTTGGGCAGCAAGATGTCAGTTCACGTTACACTTGAACTTCTGCATGTCAGTACAGTTAGGGAAGCAGGGACCTGGAATGGAATGGAATTCCAGAGTCTAGCGGTCCTGGGAAAGAAACTACTGGAGTAGAAAGATATTTTACATCTCGGAGTCTCTACTGTGTGGGGGTAGGATTTAGCTGCCTGTCGGGTTTGTCGCGGGTGTCTACGTCGTGGGGGCACAAGTGTCTGCAGTTCGTCAGAGCATTCACCATTAAAATACTTGTAGAACAGGCAGAGGGGTGCACCGTTTCGTCGATGGGACAGAGGCTGAAGCGTAGATGCCAGTTCAGGGGCTATCAGATTGGCGACTCTCTTTTGAACCTTGTCTAGGAGCGAGAGACTAGCAGCAGATGCACCAGCCCAAATGTGACAACAATACTCCATACATGAGCGAATGGTGGCCTTATAGAGGTACAGGATACTTTCAGGTGTCAGTAGTTTTCTAGCACTGATATCTAATGCTAGCTTTATGTTATACCTAACACTCGTTAAATTCGATTGATAAACATTGGAATATTTCACAGAACTTATACATCTGTAGACTTAATTAACTTCGATGATCAAAAGATATGTATTTTATTAATTTCATCCAGAGAGTTAGAAAATAAAGTTATCGTTTGCTTTCAGTTTAACCGAAATTAGATTGACTTCACAAATCCGATTCAATAATATTTTCATCTTTCCCTAAAGACTTTTCCTGCAGATAAAACAACAGCTTAACATTATTCAGCCAAAACACTTGTTTCCAAGGTGACTGACCATCAAAGGAGCGTTTAAGTTTTTCCAATATTTCCCTCACTGTTTTTTGGGCGATACTTTTACTTATTCAATGTTCCATTGATCATACTACTACACTCTGTATGTGGTCACTTTATTCTTAACTGCTATCGAGAGAACGGAAGAAGCAATTATCTTAACTAATTTTGAAGCATTATTCAACGAGACAATTGATATTTACAATATTTTAATACACACAAGTTGCGTAAGATATCTTAAGGCGTATACTTTTTTATCAGTAGAAGATACTATAATTATACAAATAAAGACTATGATGGTAACATATAGCGATTAAGAGAAAGAAATATCTTTTTAATGCCGCTTAATATTTCGTATTACAAGTTCCTGAAGGCTTAAAATGACAATTTATGGCCATTACTAATAGGCACGAGATATTCTAGTCATAATACTAGCATTAGAATACCCGAATTGATTCTGTAAATATATATATAACATCGTTTGTTATTATACAACCTAATATACAACCTTACTATCGAGAGCCTTGTCACTATTGCATCTCTCACAGGGGGGAAGGATAAAAATTTTCCCCCTAAAGAAAACAACACTACACCTTTATTTAAAAACTTTTATCGAAATAATCAATTCGGCTAACATAATTATGTAGTAGAGCTAGCATCTATTCAATGTAGCCGTCTTCAGCCTCAATCATCCTCTCAATACGGTCCGGAACTGGGAGCATGCCTTTTTAACAATCGTCGACGGGAGCTTGGCGGGAGCTCGGCGAATACTCGGCGGATGGCGGAGATCGGGCTGGCTTTGGTGTTCTAGGAGGTCATGTTTGTGATTTTCTCGACGTATGACGAAACGAAGTAGTCAAGCGGTCTCAGGTCGGGAGAGGAGGGGAGCAGTGAGAGAAAGGTACACAGTCGTAGCACTCCTTCTGAAGCTAAGCATGGATCTCTTTGGACGTTGGCCGGCGCCGGGTCCTGCTGTCACACCCAGGGTCTGCCAGCGGCAACCTGATTGCAGTAGGGGATCACCACCCACTTCTGCACATCCAGGTAAACTTTGGTATTTACTTTCGTCGAATTCGAAGATGTGAAGTGGCATGATGTGGTTCTATTGAAACCACACAAAGACCATAACAGTGGTCGGAAACTTTGCTTTCAACACCCTGGGAACGTCCCTTTTTTCCGGATTTGCATTTTGAGGGTACTGGCAATGGTCCGGTTGCCATAACTTGGATCGGTAGAGAGCATGAGTTGTATAAAGGTGCATCGCCGATCTCACTCGTTGAACATTGTGTCACTGTCAGACATGATAGAAGGCTCTTATCGCTCTTAGAATTTGTACACAACTGGCCAACAAGTAGATTGTCTGGAATAAAAGTAGAAAACTGTTTTTTATCAAACGGAAATGGAATCGTCATCTTTTCTATCGTTCCTCCCTGTAGTTCGTCCTTTAGTTCTCATATTCCGCAGCGATGTTTCTGACAAAGTCGAAAATATTTATGTGTTTTGGGTTCGAATCAATCCATTTAATATTCATCTTTGTGTACTTCTGCATTTACTGACACACACTTTCCACGAAGTTTCTTGGCTGTGCTTGACCAGTGACGGAAATAACCAAAAGCGGCTCATTGAAACGTTATAGCGCCACGAGAAAATTATAATGATGAACAGGGAAAACATGGAAATACAATAAATAAAATTCCGAACATGTGTCTGACATTAAACTCTAACCGAATACTGCATCATTAAAATTAATCCTTTTTTTTTTCTTTGCTCAATTTATAAAAATGTCGCTTCCATTTTTCGTATTTGCTGAAAACAAACAGCGTGTTCGTTAAAAATTGAGGAACGCTCTGCCGACCTTTCTCGTTTTGTGTGTGTGTGTGTGTGTGTGTTTGTGTGTGTTTGTGTGTGTGCGTGCGTGCGTGAGTGAGCTACCGAGCGAGTCCGAAGAAACTCCATAGAAATTGAAGGTCGGTAAAACCAGGAGCACTCATCGCCGAATAACTTTTAGCCTTGAAATGCTATTTTAACTACTTTGCACAAAGTGGCTTCATGCCTTGTCTGGGACAATTTCCATTCTTAAAAATCCTAGCATAAGGGTCGACTGTAAAGAAAAACATTATGTGTCACAAGGAATAATCTAAAATGCTATCCATCAAAAACACATGCAAATCCAATGCGTTTAGTAATAATATATTATTTGCATTATTGTAACCTTGACTATTAACATCCTGTCTTTGTCTTTTTTAAAATAAAACCTTGTATATAACATCAGCATTTAATTCACTAAAGTTTAAACTTCCAATTAATTTAATTCATATTCAAGGTAGAAAGATGTTCTTTGGAAAGATGTGTACGATTTGTATACAAAACATTGTTTTTCGAATGTGAACGTTAAATAATTCACATAGACGAGGGAACAAATAAAATGGAAACAGGATGAATAGAAAATAAATCCACGCGAACATTCGTACTTGTTAAACCCGAATAAAATTCATTAATAATAAAACGCGCCAAAAAACAGTCGAGGTAGATTGGCTGGCGGTGACGTCATCGCCTGACAAATAAACCATTTTTCTGAACAATCCTACAGAGTTTTGTTCAAATATAAGCGCAAAATACCACGAGAATATCGACTTGACACGATAATAGATAATCATTTATCTCATTGGTTAAAACAATAGGCTTCCTAGAATTGTATCGAATCTATAGAAGAAAACAAGTTTAGTTCACAAACTGTTATATATATATATATATATATATATATATATGTATATATATATATATATATACACACATATATATATAATACTATTGAGATGAGTATGTGTGTGTTTAACAGATAAAATACTTAAAATGCTAATAGTATGACACTGAAATTAACAGGGATTAATAATCATACAATAATTATAGTTTATACCGAGTAAAATTTGGATTAATAACGCGTACAAAAACATGTCGGCAGGTTGAAATGCAAAGTATTCATTTCAACTTACCGACATATTTTTATTAGTTTTACGCCTGCACAAATTGTATCATTATGTAGTATGTAGTATTTGTTTACTTTTAAATAATTTCTATCTACCGGGTTTGCCCAAACGGAAGGAAACACGACAAGAGTGCTAAATGATTTTCTTTCCATTCTAGTTAATGGCATCAAAGTTATTTTTTAAACTTTTGAAATCAGACTATATATATATATATGCATTCAAAAGAGATTTGCCTCTGTAAAAATCACTACGAAATCTGAATTAATTAAAATATATTCGGGCGTATTTTACGACCGCCGAGCTGAGCTAAGGCAAGTCTCTGTTAATATATATATATATATATATATATATATATATATATATATATATATATATATTGTTTAATAAAATCAGGGGTCAATTGCTTTGACTAAAAGAGCTTATTGACGGAATGTTCATGTAAGAGATAGCCTAAGTCACATCTTTAAGAAAGAGTATTTTAACAAACTGAAGGAAAATATCAGGAACGAAATAAGGGAAGTAAATCGCAATCAAGAGATTCTGCTATTTGTCATGAGTAATGTGTTGGAAAGAACACAAATATGCGAAGATAAAAAAAAATGACAACATTTAAAAGACATTACTTTTCACAAATAAAGAATGTTTGAATTTTTCATACATTGTACATTTCCCATCGCTTTAGTCAGATAATGTTTAAATTATGGAAAGATATCTACAAAATAAACAATCTATTAAAATTTTAAATCCTTCAGTTACTTTTTGGACTTCCTATATATATATATATATATATATATATATATATATATATATATATATGTATATATATGTACATATATATACACACACGCATATATATATGTGTGTGTGTATGTGTGGGTATATATATATGTACATATATATATATATATATATATATATATATATATATACACTAGCAGGACCCGTTACCTGCCGTCTCTCGATGGAAGCATACATCCGTAAAAATGTAAAAAAAGTACAATTTTTGTTGGTGGTTATCCCCAACATCCCCATGTTAAGAACGGTTTTCGGAATAGAATCCTTAACCTCTCCAAATATCAATGACCTTGTCTTAATGAGTATACTGGATAGCTTATAGAACTCGTCATTCTCCAGAAAATTTAGGAGTTGCATCTAATGTAAAATTCCCCGCCTAGTCCAAAAAATAAATTTTAAAAACGTTGTAGAAACTAAAATGTCAAAAAGGTTTTAGAAGCCGAATAGTGGGGAAACACAAACAAAAGAAACATAGGTCTCCCCTCCAAAAGAATAGGTTCCCGAAAACTTAACTACGCAATATTTACCCCCGTTCTCCCAAAAGAAATTCTTGGCGGACGGTATGGACCCCCCCCAAGTGACGTGAAAATGTTGTTCTTCGTTTAAGTTCTTCTTTGGCCAATGTTTGTTACTTTCAAAATATTTAAAGGAAATACGCGCAATCATTGTTGAGAGCGAGAAAGACAGACAAAGAAGAACAATACGTTTTGTGTGCGTGTGCGTATGCGCGTGCGCGTGTATGTGTGAGAGTGGGTGTGTGTATGTTTGTGTGTGTGTGTGTTGTTATAGCTAGTGGCGAAACTGAACTGCAGCCCTCATAAATAAAGAGGCAAAAGTTATGGTATAAAATGAGAAGGGATTGTTTTGTTATAGCAGCTAGCAACGCTACCGCTCCACCCTTTCAAATAAAAAAAGAAAAATAGCACTAATGGATTTATTCAAGTTTGTTGGGGGGGGACGAAAGAGAGAGAGGTGTGGCAGTACGTCTTGTTTGTTTTGTGTTATAGCAGCTAGTGAAACTCAAACGCCCCACTCTCTCAAAAAAAAAAAATGCAAGAAAGAGGGAGAAATCATTTTTTCTAAATATGCAAATCAGATTTGAACGTTATTTCTATCAGTTTGTGATTAAGTTAATAATGGTGACGGGCCAATACAATGCTACTGAGTGTAATTTTACGCGAGGTAGAGTGGGGCGGTGAGAGCAGTTATGAATTAGACGGAAAATAGGAACAACTTCCTTTAAGGATATTGGCGATAGTAATAATGTTTTTCTTCTAAAATTAATTGTACGATTTTATTATAACGCCTAAATCTTTTTATTAAGTTGTAAAGTTACATAATGTCGTGGATAATAGTTTAGATACATCAAATTAATATGTGGCATCTGTTTATTGCAAACCTACGCTAGTTTGGTCCAGGGAGGCAATTTATGCAATGTAAATATTATATATAGGATAATTACTATTTTAGACACATATCCACAGCGCCCTTCAGCTTTACCAAAGTTCAGTCTCTGCGATAATTTATGTACCCCTACATTGATTCGTCTGGTGTGTATACTTTTTTAAATCATATCAAGCGCCAATTTCTCTCCCAGCTTCTAAATCTTGTATCAGAGAGATGTTAACTGTCCCCGTCAATCTGTTTCTTATACCCATATCGCACCCTTTCTTTCTTATTAAACCTTACCTTCGACCAGATACGGCGAAGTTTGTTTATGACCTAGACATATCTTAGAGAATATTAAATTTCATGTGTATATTAATCCCCGAAGAGAGCATTTAAAAATGTATTCAATTTTTAATTTCTTCAATATTATACTTTTAACAACTTTAAAAACTTTGATATAAGGAAAAATACATTAATTTAATAGAAATTTCTACAGCAGATATTTATCGGCAAAAAGATCATTAAAAACTGCTTTTCAGTTAATTCATTCCAATATTTAGCCTGCATAAATATCAAATCATTTATAGGTTTCTAAAACGATTTTACCACAAAGAAAATAATAGATTACCAAATATGCATGACATGGATTTTACTTTCTGTTTGGAATATTTTATTAAAAAGCGCAATTCATTCTGGAATACACGAGTATTCATTGGATTTTATAACCGTTCCTGTGGTCATATTATTCCAAGCGGAGTATCCTTTTTACACCGTCATTACAATCTTAAAGTTTAATTTATGTGTTAATAAGGAAAAGTTATAATTAACCACATCTGTTTTGCTAATAACATTTTCTCTGAAAAAAGAAAGGATGAGCCATTCATTAAAAATCCATTGATCGAACAAACTTTAATAATTATTTGTACTTCAATGTCAAACAACAATTTTTTTGTAATTTTACATAATTTAACTCAGAATTCTCATTGATATATATATATATATATATATATATATATATCACTGGACAAAGCGGGGGAAGGCAGAGCGGTAGCTCTAGATATATCTAAGGCTTTTGACAGGGTATGGCATGAGGGTCTCCTCAGTAAAATCAGATCATACGGTATCACTGGTAGAATACTTAACATAATTAAATCCTTCTTAGATAAGAGAAAAATCCAGGTAGTCCTCGACGGTCGCACATCTAAACAATATGATATAAATGCGGGAGTGCCCCAGGGTTCTATCCTTGGACCTCTATTGTTCCTGATATTCATAAATGACCTCCCCGACAACATTGCCTCTGAGATGGGTATATATGCTGATGACACTACACTCTATGGCAGACACGACAGGAAGACGAATGAACACATTTCTAAAGAAATGGCAGAAACACTAGAGGAAGACCTCCAATCTGTAGTGGAATGGGGACAAAAGTGGTTGGTCGCGTTCAATGCTGCCAAGACTAAACTAGTTTCATTCAATAATTACAAGAAACCCTCTCTACCACCAATAGCAATGGCCAACGACTCTTTATCTGAGAGTCCATCTTTCAAACTCCTTGGCCTAACGTTCACAGGAAACATGAGTTGGAACAATTACATTGAAGGCATTGCCAGGGCCGCTGCAAGAAAGGTGGGCTCTCTCTACCGTGCTAGAAAACTACTAACACCCGAAAGTATCCTGTACCTCTATAAGGCCACCATTCGCCCATGTATGGAGTATTGCTGCCACATCTGGGCTGGTGCATCTGCTACTAGTCTCTCGCTCCTTGACAAGGTTCAAAAGAGAGTCGAAAATCTGATAGGCCCTGAACTGGCATCTAAGCTTCAGCCTCTGTCCCATCGACGAAATGTTGCATCCCTCTGCCTGTTCTACAAGTATTTTAGTGGTGAATGCTCTGATGAACTGCAATCACTTGTGCCCCCACGACGCGAGCACCCTCGACAAACCCGACAGGCTACTAGATCCCACCCCCACACTGTAGAGGTCCCTAGATGTAAAAGATCTTTTTACTCCAATAGTTTCTTCCCCAGAACCGCAAGACTCTGGAATTCCATTCCAGGTCCCTGCTTCCCCAACAGTACTGACGTGCAGAAGTTCAAGTGTAACGTGAACCGACACCTTGCTGCCCAAATCCCTACATAGTACCCCAGTAGTTGTTGCCCCTGATAGTAGCCCCCTACACCAAAGTGGCAATTTGCCTTGTTTGGGGTGAAAATGTAATAAAAAAAAAAAAAAAAAAAAAAATATAATTAAATATTTTTTATCCAAAAGTTTAATATATTAAAATATACCAGCAAATGATAATGTGCACATGCCAATAATAAATTAAACCAAGTAAATCGATCCAACTATGAAGCTTCATGATTAGCAGTTTCTGTAATCAAACATGTATATAAAGTTTTCCAAGCTCCTAGATCACTCCTAGGCTTATACCCTAAAGTTCTGTAAATTTTAAAGGAAATTTGTTCAACCATTTCGGAATCTATGAGGAACGAATTCAAACACAGAGACAAAGTTGCATTTATATAATTGTAGAGAAGAGGTATGTCCATATGGTTAAATTAACAGTTAGTTGAATAGTTATATGGACATATTTATATGATTTAAGTAAAGTTAATTATCGTGAAAAAAGTTTTTATATCTAGGTATAAACCTCAGCCATAGACGTAGAGGAGAAAATATAACTACCGATATACTACCTCGATTTCAATCATATAAAGCAACCCAAATTTATACCGCGGTTTTTCATTCTATCTCGTTTTCTAGAGTTTATAAAGAATACTGCGGTACTTTCTCTTATTAAATAATATTTGCCGACACACTCATAACGCAATTTTATTGCCGTTGACTTCGATTTTCCACTGCATTGACATCATGCTGACTTTAGCCTCGTGTAAAAAATACCATTGTTAACATTATTTTTACACGCAAAAAAGAATATATTAACAATTACACACACACACACACAAACACACACATATGTATATATATACACACATACATATATATATATATATATATATATATATATATATATTGCCTATCCAACAAAATCGATTCAACGTCTTACGAAATGCTGGAATTTAAATCACATAAATATTTTCGAGTCTCATTATCTTTTAACTCTTAAATTTATAACTAATAACTTAAGTGCCAGTTTTTTTATCAAATTATTTTTAATAGGATTTTGAAAATTAACTTTATTACATTTTTTTTTTTTTTTGTAATTAACTATTTTAAAATAAATTATTCATAAATTGATGTATTTTGTTTATTTTAAATTTGAAGATGTGGATGGAGTGAGTCCAGGAAGCTCATTACACTTGGATGATGCCCCGGTCTGGAAACGACATCCCCTTTTATATTCCGAAGCACACGACATCTGGTATTCCCAACTTTTCACACATCTAGTACGGAACAAGTTCAACATCGTATAACTCTGGTTATCTAACGGCAACCGGTGTGAAAATGCTGTCGTAGCTTTCAACAATGGTAGAATAATATTGAGTCTTAAGTGTCCTGACGTTTATTCATCCTCAGATCTTTATTGTCTAATTTGTCATCTCTCCTGTCATTGGCTTGAATTAATGATTCATGAAGTCATTCTTAATATTTTCACCGCTTATTATGCGATATTATATATTTTATTTTATACGATGTCGAACGGCTGGCTAATCGCTTTGTTGGGACACCGAAATGTTCACCTTCTTTGTCCAAGTAATCTTGCGCTGTTAAATATTCATTGGCACCTACATATTAGCCAATAACTTTTGCATTCGAAAAGAATAATCTATACGGCATTTATTGGTCTCTCTCATTTCTGGGATAAAGTTCAAAACAAATGTCTAAACTAAAGTTTTGAACGAATTGTCTCGAAAAACACTTTACGAGAAATAAAATGGCGGGGTTCATTTCGAATTAGTTTTAATTTGAATAGTAATATAGATTGTTCGCTTTTCCATGATATCCGTTATATCGTAACGTATTTAAACAACCACAAAATATGAAATATGCGTAAAATTAGCAAAAATGTTTCCGATTGTGATGCCTCCAAAATGTTTCTATTTTTCTGATTCTTGATTCCGATTGCTTGTTCTTAATTAAAAGCGTTGGGATATCTCACTTCAACCGCTACGAATGCAAGATTCGAGCGTAACTACCGCGATACTAATTCCTCTGGTCTATATGTTGTATATTGAAGGTCCCAGTATCCGGAGATCACTTGAGAACGTGACACGCATTATTTAAACAGTTTTTTACAAAGGAGTATCCACTTCTCAAGTCCACTCGAGGATAAGTGTTAATGAGTAAACAGTGGTCAAGGGGCACATGTCATAGTAATAGATAGTCTTGGACATTTGATAAATTGGATTACTTAAGAGTATCAAAAATTTGTTTACGTTGGAGCTGAAGACCACTAAATTGTAGTAAGCTGGAAAACAGGCAAACGGAAGAGAGTACCAAAGGCGTACAGTTCTAAGAAAGAAGTTTGTTCATGGAATAAACATTTTCGTTTACGCACAGATAAAGAGCGGGGAAAATTATTGAAAGTTGTTTCAGATAAACGAGTGTTTTTTCTGAACGTTTGGAGAGGGGGACTATAAATTGAAGCCCAGCCGAACACTTGCCATTAAAAAAACGATAAGCAGAGACAGGCTCGTCTCTTCTATGAGAAAATGGTTGCAGGGAAGAGAAAAAGTATCCCCCACTAGGCTATGAATCTATTTTGAACTCTGTCAAGCTCTTTTTAGCAGCTCCCCCTTAGATGTGGATACAGTACTGACGTTTACATAGATAGAGAAGTACATCAGTAGTGAGATGTTTAATGGTGCGGTAGAAGGCCCCCACAATTTTTCCAGCGACCTTGGCAACAGATTTGATGTACGTGTTCCATTGCCGATCAGGAGTAAAAGTCAAGCCCAGAAGCTTGTCAAAACATGGGGCTTTCCCAAGACGAAAGTTATTCATTTCAATTGATGTCAGATGGAGATAACAACGTTGACGATGTGAAGATAGAATCTTGGTTTAAGATGCATTAAAATTAACCAGCCACCACTTTCCCCATTGTGCAACCTGCTCATGCTCAAGATCAGAGAAGAGATAATCATAGAGAACTTAATCATTTGCGGCCTTTTATTTGTTGCCATAGATGCTAGTGTCATCAGCATAAATGTCTACGAATGATCTTAGGATGTGATTTGGGAGATCATTGATGTAGATCAGAAAGAGAGTTGGGCTCAGGGTGAACCCTTGAGGGACTCCAGCATTAATACTGTGGATTATGATGGCTGCTCATCAACCCGTACTCTTTTGAACCTATCAGAGAGATATGAATTTAATAACCGAGAAAACATTTCTAGCAATACCGTTGCTGGAGATCTTCTGAAGTAGGCCTTTATCAAAAGCTCTTGATATGTCAAGAGCAATTGCCCTAGAAAGGAGCCCTTCGTCAAGCGATTCTTTAATCCTATGAGATATAATCGTAAGCACATCTGCTGTAGATCTAACAAAACGGAAGCCATATTGCATGTAACTAAGAAGGTTATTTTTGCTGAGGTGGTTGACTGCTTCTCTATTTGACATAGATTTCGGTAACTTACTCATGACGCATAGGAGACTCATTGGTCTGTACTGAAAGGAAGATAAACGATCACCTGAATTCTTTAAAACAGGGCAAACTGATGAGATTTTCAAGGGTGTTGGGAAGCAATCATTTTTAAGACAACGCTTAAACAACTTTGTAAGTATTGAAGCTAGTTCTATTTGAAGCTTTTTTCAACACTATAATTGGAATGCCGTCATGGCCAGTTGCTTTACTGAAATCAAGTTTTTTTTTATTAACTTAGCAACATACCGCACGTATATTTGTATGTTGCATAGCGTATTTTCTGATACAGGAGAAAGCGCCGGGGCTGGATAATGGACTTGGTTGCATCGAGTAGGATTTGCTGCAAAGTTATTGGAAAAGAGTTTGGCTTTGTTTGATGCTGACGAGATTACCTCAAGTTCATTGATGGTGGTTGGGATAGACCACAAGCTCTGTTCAGTACTTTCTTTGCTATTTGTCAAAACTGGTAAGAACCAAGCAACTGCTCAGCTGCTTTGGACTTAACGTACTGAGAAAACAACTCTCGCGTTTTTTATTACTCTTTTACAATGGTTGCTCACAGTCTTGAAAGCGACTTTAGTCTCAGTACATCTATTTCGTTGGAAGCAATGGAAAAAGTAATTTCTGTGTGCAATGGCAGCAACAAATTCTGGGTGAGAACCACGGTTGGCTGTTAGGTTTTTGCTGGAATTTATTGGAAGGTATGAATTGGTCGATACCTATAATTAAACATGATGTCTGATACTATAGAGGACACATTCTTTTACACATGGAACACAGAGATAGATCTGATATAAATGTACGGAAGCATTTTCATTTCGATACTTTTTTGCGACCAAGACCGGGGGACTTCTTAAAATATAAAAAATAAAATATCAAATACAAAAAATATATAACATCGTTTTCATGCTTCACAAAAACCCCCATAACATTGAAATCACTATTCTATAAGCATACGTGAAATTTTAACATTATATATATATATATATATATATATATATATATATATATATATATATATATTTGCATAGATCATCGTATAACGATTAGATCACTGTCTGACTTACGTAAAAGAACATTTAAAATTAAAATGTTTAATTTCAACGTTATTTCACGCGGTTAATGGTAGCCGAATTGATACGGTCTTTGCTAATCGAGCCAGAGATGTCTCGGTTTACGAGTTACAATCGTTCGACTGGTGTTAATCGTGACATCCTGCACTGAAGATTCCCGAAAGGATGAAACACTAGTGTCTGTAGGTATTTAATTATTATAGTCAAAAAAATAATTATATGTATATATATATGTATATATATATGTATATATATGTATATATGTATATATATATATATATATATATATATATATATATATGGCGATTAAGCTACACTGAATATTCAGCGTTTCATCCACTCTAGGATTCCTCAGGCGCATAAGCCTGAGGAATCCTAGAGTGGATGAAACGCTGAATATTCAGTGTAGCTTAATCGCCATATATATTTCATAAATTACTAACTAGCTCTACATACGTATTGAGCACTTTTGAAGTAAATACTTAAAGTTTACGCATAAATCTATACTTTCGTATATTAATTTTATGTGAGTAAATGAAGTAGTTATGTATATATATATGTACACACACACACACACACACACACATATATATATATATATATATATATATATATATATATATATATATATATATATATATATATATAGGTCTGAGGTCTATTGTTTGCTCTGGCTATGGTAATAGATTGAACCCACTGAATTTCGCATTTTTTCTAAAAAGGTGTGCATTGTTTTCCCATTTCGATACTATAAACAAATAAACCATGTTTGTTCTCGGACAACTTAATTGTTGTGGGAAAATCAGAGGTCGAAATTGACGCGAGAATCTATTATATGACCGATCGTAAAATGCGCAAAAACATTACATTTTAATTCATACCTGGTCGTCACGGCAGGAGACTTATTAAGCACATTGAAGTAGGAGAATATCTTACAAGAGACAATGCGTTATTCTAGAAGTACCTGTAAATAAATAATTGTTATTTCAAGTTTTCAAAAATGAATCGAATTGTCTTCCTGTCCTTTTTATTCTTTGCGACATTCTTCATATAACAACTACTGTTGACATGTACCGACTATGTTACAATACCAGTTAAAACGGTATATGAATTGAAATATTATATGAATTTATTAAATTAGTTTTTAAACTCAAGTACTTTTTGAGAAAATTATGCGATACACTTTCTTCGTAATGATATAAATTACAGGAATTTAAATAAAATATTTGCATTAGCATACTGTAAACTATTCAATTTTTCTTGCTCTATTTTATGACGTATAATCTATATAATTATAAAAATTAATGACCTTGTAACGGATGTTTAACCCAACATCCGCCTTAGAACTTCCGGTTGCGCATGCGTACATAAACATAAACCCATAACAGCGTTAACAAATGAACACAAATCGCTGGCCCGGTTTCGTTCAAACAAACGGACGTCCTTACAAAAGCGAATATCTTAAATTTATTGAATAAAAACCGTGATTACAAATTATACTTATAATCATCAACCTGTTTCATTTATACGATATATATTATACGAAATAATTAACGCCACAATAAAACGTATTGTGTTACTGTGTACGTTTTTAGCGTCCCACTTTTTTTCGCGTTTAAATATCTAAATAAACAAGTGTTAATACGTTCTGCTTTTTTGACCTCGTTTATCTCCGTATTATGTTCAAGTTATTTTAATGCAATTTTCTTACAAATAAATCTACTTTAACCCGTTGAGAACCATAAGAGCATTTTAAAATGGCGATTTACCCACCGTTTTTTTTTTTTTGTTATTCCCCATTTTTAATGCACCTTTCTTTGAAAAAACTTCATACATTTCTTCTAAACTACCAACATAAGTAAATAATCCCGAAAATATATAGTTTTTTAATTGCGTTTCAAATAAATAATCAACGCGACAATAAAACGTAATGTTTTACTGTGTATGTTTTCAGCGTCCCAATTTTTTTTGCGTCGCGTTTAAATTTAAAGATATATCAAAATTTGAATTTAAATGTAAGTATTATGTTATCTTTTCCGTGCACATTTACCTATAAGTTTGGCAAACCACTTATATTTCAATGGTTGTAAGTTTGTGTTTTTGTTTTTCAAATATAAACAATTATAAGCAGAACGACTCATAGAAATCTATCTATATTCTTTTTTCATTTTAATATACTTTTTTCTCTTATGTCACAAAAGTATTTTCTTTACATCACAAGTGTCACGCTCATACATTAATTTCATAGCTAATATAACATACTGACCACACGGGTCACAGGTAGTCTACTAGTTGATAATAAAAGTGATTTGTATTTTCATATATGATCTTGTATTTATTGCCTACCTCACCGAGCAAATTAGGCGCAAGGCCGTTTTTAATGTGGAGAGAGGGGAGTTGAGAGGAACCAGCTCCCCCGACATGGAACAGAAACTGATTGTCACACGGGCAATGGTCTTTACTTGCATGGCCTTTGCTTGCATGGTCTTTGCTTACATGATCTTTGCCGTCAGCATCTGCCGGAACAGATATTACATTTTGATCTCTGATGCTCGGGCCACGAAGGCCCAGGCTGGGGTATGCAATTACGAGCCACTGTGACTTTGTTACATGTGGTACATATTTTATATGACACCGTGCTTAATGATGTTTATAAAGTAGTAAACATTTTCTAACTACACCGTTTTTTTTTGTTTTTTTTACTGGACCCGGGCACAATACGTCATCGTATACTGTTCAACTTAATTGACATATATATTTTCAAAACTTACAACCTAGGTCTCATGTATTGAGAAATGTTACTAAAAGATATATACATCAGATTTTTTTGTAGATACACGACTTAACATATATGTGCGTGTACAAGTTTTTTTGCGTGTGTGCGAATAGATAAATAGACGCATAGATTAAAAAACACAGAGAAAATATATTATTGCATAAAACTTACGAAATGACTTGTCTAAGTAATTAAAAAGAATGATAAATAATAACGATCAACAGTTTTGCATGCTAGGGAGTCCGATATATTCTCAAAACGTGAAGGCCCATTAATTTGCCCAAATAGCAATAATTATAGCAATAACGCTGCCTTTCATCCACAGCTTTCCCGAATTACCATAGGAACAAGCGGTGAACATCCATATAGATGAAAGCAAATGCAATCAGAGTTTAACGTCATTACAACAGTAGCCAATCACGAGCGGGAATTATATCCGCTGATTATGTTTTCTTTCCTGTGAACATTTTTGTTAAAAAATCTATTTAGGTTTAAGGTTTTATATAGATGGTGCACCTGTTATATTTATTATGAGTCTCATTTGCACTTTGTATAGACTAAATTACTCACACATATATGCACACACACATATACAAACTAAACACACACATATATCAATTACACACACATAAGCACACATGCACACACAGTAATCAATTTTTCTTGCTATATTTTATGACGTATAACTAATTACAAAAGTGATTGGTATGTTTAGATGTGATCTAAAATGTAATTACGAGCCACTGGAACGTTGTTTTATGCGATACATACATATATATACATATTATATATATATATGTACGTATATGTATATATACATATATGTGTGTATGCGTGTGTGTGCGTGTGTGTGTATATATATTTGATTAAGTGGTATGTTTTGTGCTAAGAAACAGATACTTTCAAGAACTGTAAATTTCAACTGAATTAACGGAATAAATTATAAGACGGTCAACATCATGAACTTTGAAATATAGTTTTTTTGTCATTTATTCACTATATTGCTCTGTAATTACATTGAGCTACTTAAAAAAGGATTGGTATATATATATTATAAGGAAATAAAATATATTTCCACAGAAATATTGGACACAACTGCATAGTAAGCTCTGTCTTCTCTTTATCCTCTCCTTGTAACGCTTTAGTTAATATATCTTTCTTACATCTAATTCGTGTTTTGTATTTTCCCTCCGTGGTCCCAGCCTTGGGTTTGCATGAGTGACGACAGACGGATTCAAGAAACGCAGTCACGCCGAAACACCAAGGCGTGACTAGTTTCACATTAATAGCGACAGAAAGATTTTAAAATTTCATGTAGAATTTCCTCCTCATCACATCAGTAGCAACACAAGACCCGTTTAATCACACAGCGGTGTTAAATGAGGAATTAAGTAGGCATTACTACATCAATATATATATATATATATATATATATATATATATACTAGAAAAGCGCCCGGCATTTTCTGGTCGTAAAATTCGCTTAAATATCATACTTTGATTAACGCAGAGTCCATATTTATTATCATATTTTATTGGACCCAATATACAGTTATGATTTAAAAAGTTTTAAAAAATAAATGACTCGTACGCCACAACCGAGAATGTAAACCAAAACGTTTAACTTACGATTTACTTTCCTTTGATGTAAAAGCCTGTTATGAGGATATGTTTGCTGCAAGGCTAAGATTTTGAACAGGAACCAATAGCTATTACGTTACGCATGCATATTCGTAATGCGGTAGTTCGACATTCACTTGGCGAATTCCATTTTTGTCTTAATTTTCACACTTTTCCATCGAATTTTCCCAGCTAAAACCTAAATATAAAGTTTCGCATAGGTTCAAATAACCTATATATTAAGTTTCACGTAAGAAATCCAAAAGCAGACATAGGAGTTTGGAAGGCAAAATATTTTATGCAATATATATATATACGCATACATAAATATATATAGAAAGAGTTTTGTGTTTACTATAACCTTTTAGCACAAATATTACGCCAGTATGCATCATGAAGAATATCAGAATCAATCTAATTATACGTAATTTATATAATTATAAACTCAAATGACCTTGTAACAGATGTGGTACGCCCCGCCCATCCGGTTTATGACTTCCGGTTGCGCTTGCGTACATAAACACGTAACAGTGTATAAGGAAGTCGGTGGGCCAATCGCCATTGTAAAATGCTCATGGTTGTCAACAGGTAAAAGTAGATTTATTTGTAATAAAGTTGCGTTAAAATAACTTAAACGTAATATGGAAATGAACGATGTAAAAATAAAAGCAGAAAGTATTAACAATTGTTTACGTGGATAATTTAAATGCGAAAAAAAACAATTGGGACGCTAAAAATCTACACAGTAAAACAATACGTTTTATTGTCGCGTTGATTATTTGTTTCTAACGCAAATAAAAAACATATTTTCGGTGTTATTTATTTATGCTGGTAGTGTAGATGAAAATATATGAATGTTTTTTTAAGAAATATGTATTAAAAATGGAGAATAATTTCAAAAAGAAAAAAGAAGGCGGTGGGTAAATTACCGTTATAAAATGCTCTTATGATTGTCAACGCGTTTTAATTTTAATATACTTTCATAGAAATGTTTCTGTTATGTCACACAAAACTATTTTCTTTACATCACAAGTGTAACGCGCATACATTAATTCGATAGCTAATATAACATACTGACCCAACGGATCACGGGTAGTCTAATAATTAACTAAAGGTGATCTCATAAGAAAATCGAAAAAAAAACTAATAAAGAATTAAATAAAATGAAGATTTAAAAGAAGATGCAAATTAGCTAGAGCTGTTGCAGATGAATGCACTTCCATGACCAATATATAACAAAGTTGTATTTTCTTTTTAAATAAATAGAAAAAAGAGTTTTTAATACGAATATCAATACATTAAAAACAAATCTTATAGGAGTATATATACAGAGGTTGGACAAAATGAAAGAAACAATTTAAAAATCTACAAAATTTATTTTAATATGGTGTATTAATATTTTAATATGGTGTAGGTCCACCTCTTGCGGCAATTGTAGCATCAATTATCTTCTCCCTCTTTTCGCCAAAATATTTGAGTCCTTAATTAATAAACCTCCAGTCCAACACCCTACAGCTGCTAAACTTCTGTCAGACCACTAATATGGATTTAGGCAAGCCCGTTCTACTGCAGATATTTTAACTGAAAACTCTGAACGTTTATACCAAGCACTGGATAAAGCAGGGGAGGGGAGGGTACGATGGTCTTCAGATGAAAATAAAATCCTATGGTATTACTGGACGAATGCTTGGCATAATTAGATCCTTCTTAAATGAGAGAAGAATCTAGGTTGTCCTCGATGGGCGTATGTCCAAAACATTTGATATAAATGCGGGTGTGCAACAGGGATCGATTCTTGGACCTTTGTTATTTCTGATATTCATAAATTACTTGCCTGAAAAAATTGTCTCTGAAATGGTTATATTTATCGACGACACCACACTCTATAGCAGACACGTGGGGAAAACTAATGAACACATATGTAAGGTAATGGTCAAAACACTAGAGGAAGACATTCAGTCTGTAATAGAATGGGGTCTAAAATGGATGGTAACGTTCAAAATGCTGCCAAGACAAAGCTCGTTTCTTTTAATAATTACATAAAACATTACCAGCTACCAATAGCTATGGCTAGGGATACTTTACCTGAGAGCACTTCGTTCAAGCTCCTTGACTTAACGTTCACATGAAACGAGTTGGAATAGATACATCGAGATTATTGCTAAGGCTACTGCAACGAAAGTGGGCTCTCTCTATCGTGCTAGAAATTCCTTACGCCTTAAAGTATCATGTACTTCTACAAAGCCACCATTCGCCCGTGTATGGAGTATTGTTGTCACATTTGAGCTGGTGCATCTGCTACTAGTCTCTCGCTCATGAACAGGATCCAAAAGAGATTCGCCAACCTAATAGGTCCCAAATTGTCATCTAAACTTCACCCCCTGTCCCATCGACGAAATTTTGCATCCCTCTGCCTGTTTTACAAGTATTTTAATGGTGAATGCTCTGACGAACTACAAACCCTTGTACCCACTCGACGAATATACTTCCGACAAACCCGACAAGCAGCGAAGTCCCACCCCTATATAGTTGAGATCCCTAGATGTAAGAAAAGCCTTTTACTCTAATAGCTTCTTCCACAGAACTGCAGGACTTTTGAATTCTCTTCCGGTTCGATGTTTCCCAACTGTACTGACATGTAGAAGTCCAAGTGTAATGTGAATAAACATCTTGCTGCTAAACTCCCTACATAGTACCCCTGCAACTTAGGTCAATGATAGTAGCCCCCTACATCAAAGTGGTAACGTGCCGTGTTTGGGGTAAAATGTAAAAAAAGGTATTGTAGCCATACCAATTGTGAATTGTTTCCAAAGGAATTTTATCTCATTCTTCAGCTAAACCACCCTTCAGTTCTTTTAGAGAAGATGGCGACAGAAATCGATTTCCTACGTGAATCTCCAAAATCGACCATAAATGTTCAATAATCTTGAGATCTGAGGATTACCGTGGCCAAATCAGATTCTCAATTTCATTGGAATGCTCTTTGTGCAAATCTTCAATAATTTTAGATATATGGATCTGGGCATTATCATCGTAAATGATGGCATTCCTCCCTGGAAATGGTTCTTGGATCATAGGATTACTTGGTCACCCAAAATTCCTAAACAGTCTTAAATTTTCTATGAAAAATAATCATTAGTCCAGTGGATTACAAAGAAACAGCATCTCAAATCTTTACAGAAACCCACGCCGTGCTTTATGTTTGGGAGAAGGCAGTCTGGATGAAATGCTCCTTTCAGCTGTCTGCAGACGTAGATTTGGCCGGTGGTCGGAAATAAGGAAAACAATAATTCATCAGAGAAAATCTTATTTTCCCACTGCTCGAGGGACCAATTTTGGAGGTTTTTACACCACTCTAATCGCTTCGAAACATTTATCTTTGAGAGCAGAGGTTTTCTAATCGCAGCTCTTCCGTAAAATCCAGATTTGTGCAGCGCTCGACGAACAGGTTCTGTGGAAACTGGGTCCTGTATATGTTTATTGAGCCCTGCAGTGATTTTAGGAGGCGTGGTCTTGCGATTTTCTCTAACAATCCGCTTAATAGTTTGACGGACTCTTTCAGACATCTTCATCTTTCGACCAAACTTGTGCTTTTCTGGGGACGTATTTCGTCCTCTTTTAAAAACAGTCATTACTTTTGAGTGCTTCTTAAAACGATAAGTATTCGTATAGTTTCTGTTATACTAGCACCTGCTATACGGGCTCCAAGAATTTGGTCTCTTTGGAAGTCCGTAAGGTTTGCCATTTTTATGAGAAAAAGATTTTGATATCGTTAAATATCTGTAAAAGATATTTATTTTAATTAAGCATATCATATGACATAAATAATAAATGAAAAATGCATTAAAATATGTCAAGATTTGATTGTTTAAACCACGTTCAATGCTTGATGCCTAAACTATGTTTCTTTTATTATGTCCAACCCCTGGATATATATATAGATATATGTGTGTGTGTGTGTGTGTGTGTGTGTATGTGTGTGTGTGTGAGTGTGTGTGTGTGTGTGTGCCAGTATTTTCCCGATGCTGAAACAGAAAAAAATATGTAGATAAATTACCATATATATTTACGTACGGAGAACTGTTGAAGCAATACTGACAATAGATACATAAAGTTTTGTGTAAATACTTCAAATAATGCACACACACACACACACATATATATATATATATATATATATGCATGTATGTATATTTATCTATGCATTGTAAAATTATATTCCAGTTACCACAAAAATCCGTTCACAAGGATGATTTTAATTTTTTCATATATGTATTTTTTTAATATAGTGAAGTTTTATAGTTACTTTTTAAATGAAACGTAAGGGGTCATTAATGTATCTAAATAACAATTATTATATAATCTATATAATTATAAAACTCAAATGAGCTTGTAACGAGTGATGTAACCCACTTTCCGGTTTATGACATCCGGTTGCCCATGCGTGCATAAACATTAACCCATAACAGCGTTAACAAATTTATTTCTTGCAAGTTGTGCTTTTTGTAGTTTAAGTTGAGCAGTTTTGGATTTAAGTGTTAAATTATGTAGAACAATTATATATTCATTCATTTATTTATTGCGGACTATTATCCTCATCTTTTAGGTTAACTAACTTTTAGTTTAACTTACCTCAAATAATAGATGAGGATAATAGTCCGCAATGAATAAATGAATGAATAATACTCATCTTAATAAAGGTTCTAATTAATTAATTAAATAATATGTAATTACATAGTCATTTACCTATTTCAAGACTTCATACTAATTGTTTGGTTGTGAGAATAGTTCAAAGTAAACATTTAAAAACATTACATTTTTAATCACGATAGCTAATTTAAAGACTTAAGAACAGAAAAACAAGTCAGGTTTAGATTATCTGGACGTCAAAATTTTACAAGAAGCATTGACAGTCACAATAATGATAGACATTACCCGAAGGGGGAAAAGTCTAATTAAAAATTCTGAATAATTGAATGGCAATGGCTGGAAGTAAGCAAATTAAAAGAATCACAATCGGAATCTCCTAACTGCATTCTCAGCAATTACTGCCTTTTATAGTTGTCATCTCACCACGTTTTGGGCCAAGTAAGCCTTTGGTTGGCTTTGGATTGTATTGAAACGACTATCTTCAGACAATGCTCATCTGACCACGGTCCCTTATCTTAAGTAATTAGGCATTAGTGAAGAAAATTTGATGACACAACGACTTTGTCATCCAGATATAAACTTAATTGAGCAGCTCTGGTCAATAATAAACATAAAAGTGTCCTTCGGTGCGCATGGATAGAAACGTTGAATCTCTACGGTTCCAGGTGAGAATTGTCTGCAGATAGCGGTTTCAATCCTACCCAAATTGGCCAAAGCGTGGTGAGACGACAACAACTATGGAAGGCAGTAATTGCTGAGAATGCTGTTAGGAGATTCGGAATTCCTATCATGTTGCGATTACCATCAGACAAAATACAGAGGAATTGTTGGACGCAATGTCGTTGACGAACAACTAAAAAAGATGAGGATAGTAGTCCGCAATAAATAAATTAATAAATAATACTCATATCAATAATTAATTCCAATGATATAACATATATAGGGAATGAATTTGTCAGATAATATATGATTTAGTAATTCGTTCATTCACATTTAATTAAACACTATTTTAATTAGCATTGGTTTCCCCGATACCTTTCTGACTAGAATTCTTTCTTGAATAAAATTGATTACTTACAGAATGGAGCACATAAAAGTTTGCTAACATTCCAAGTTAAAGTATTTCTCTGAAACGAACTGGATTTGAACTTTCCTCGGCCAAGTCGACTTTCTGTGTCTACCTCTTGAAAGAAAACGTATACTAGAATTGCAGTTCATAGAGCGTATGTAATGTAATAGCAAGTATGTTTTCATAAGACCACCTTCCCTGGCATTGCCTTCTCCTTCGGGTATTAGATTAATATATTTTCTGTTATAATGAAACTATCATCCTAGAGCATACATATACAAGAAACTACCACAAGTATATGTTCATTAGCAAACTGATCAGTAACATTATATATATATATATATATATATATATATATATATATATATATATATATACTGCTCATCAAAACTTTAAGACAAATTAAACATCTTTAAAAAGGTACCTTTTTTAATGATAGATTTTAAACTCTTCCGACTTAAGGTTGTTAATACTACAATCTAATAGGTTATGGAAACGAAAAGGTACATTCCAAAATGTTATTTAAAAATTTGCATTTTTATTACATTAGGCTATTTACACATGATCAAAATAATAAAGTGTTAGATTTATGGTAATTCTAATGTTTGTAGTTCAATTAGAGATTAGCAATCACTTTGTAAAGGTGTTACTATGCCTAAAGCAATAAAACTAACCTAAGTTAAGCGCTCTCGAATTCTAGGATTCCATTAGCAAGGTTTGTCACAGCGAGCGATAGCAGCTAAGGTAAATCGCAGTAAAACTGTTATTTGCAACTTTCTAAAGAACCCTAAGAATTATGGAAAAGCAAAATCCTTTAATAGCCCCCGCCCAAATTCTCCTGCATTGAGTAGGAGAATCAGACGGGTTGTTATAAATGACAGAGGACTTTCTTCTAGTAAAGTTAAGGCGGTTACAGATGCTGATTGCAGTCCGATAACCATCAGAGAATACTTACAAAAAATGACAAAGTAAATAAAAACCGTAAACAAATGCTTCGATTGCTTCCACATCACAAAGTGGGCCGCTTAAGATTTGCTCGTAAATACCAAACGTGGGACGTTGAGAAGTGGAAGAAAGTCCTGTTTTCTGATGAGAAAAAATTCAATTTACATGGTCCTGATGACTTCCAGCGATACTGGCATGACAAAAATATACCCATTTAAATTCTTTCCAGACGTCATTGTGGTGGAGGGTCCGTGATGGTATGGGGTGCCTTTTCTTACAGAGGGACGATGGAGCTGCAGGTGGTGCAGGATCGTAAGACAGCAGCTGGTTATGTTAGCATGGTACAAAAAGCATTTTTGATGATGGAGGATCATCGTTTGTGTGGGGATGGATGATTATTCCAACAGGAGAATGCTGCAATCAACACTGCAAAATGGAGTCCATCTCTTGGGACATCCTGCATGCTCACCGGACTTGAACCCAATTGAACATTTTTGGAGATGGATGACAAGAGCGGTTTATCAAAATGGCAAACAATATGCAAAAAACATGAACTTCGTGAAGCCATCTTCAGAAACTGGAGCAGGATCCCACGCACCTTAATGGAAACCCTTATTTCTAGCACTTTGCATGCACTTTTTGTACAATTTAATAGAATGTCTTTGGTTTATAATTTTGATCATGTGTAAAAAGACTAATTTAATAAAAATGTAAAATTTTAAAATAAATGTCTGGAATGTAGTCTTTTGTTTCCATAACCTTTTAGATTGTAGTATTGATACATCGGAAGAGTTTAAAATCGATCCTTCAAAAATATTTTTTAAAGATTTTAAGTAATCTGAAATTTTTGATGAGTAGTGTATACATATATATATATATATATGCATATATATATATATTATATATATATATATATATATATATATGTATATAGTAAATCTTGAGTTTTGGATTTCCGGTTCGTTGACTTTCATGGCTTGTGAACTGTGACGGTGTGTGACTATAGAAATAATTATATTATCGCTCACATTCTGAAAACTATATATATATATATATATATATATATATATATATATGTGTGTGTGTGTGTGTGTGTGTGTGTGTGTGTGTGTGTGTGTGTACGACGAAAGAAAGCCTTTTTTTGCTAATAAAAAATAAGTATAATAGTTATTATATATAAAATAAATGAATAATAACAATCTGACACTATCGTTTCGCGGGGTGAATTACTTGCTTGAGGAACGTCCTGGGAACGCAACCTGCTGCCCGGGTGTTAGACACGATATCTAATGATAGGCACATGGAAACATCAAAGCAACAGTTTGAGATGTCCTCGGCTATACCCGTCTGGCGTGGTTGACTTTTTGAGTCTTCATTTTGTCGTTGCAGGCAACATTTCCATCGTCGGCATTTGGAGAATGAAAATTGGACGCGTGTACAAAAATAGTGAACAAGGGTATTTTTGTGCAAATATATAATTTATTTTTATGTAATACTTTCGGGGCATAATTTTTTATAAGGACCAAGTGAAGCCAGACACATGCAGTTAAACTGCTATATCGCGTTCGCCGAACCGAGAATCCAAGCTTGAACTGTTCCAAAACAATAGAAGTATATTTAATTCTCTTTTCCGTCATTGAATGAGAGAGAAGAGGAGTGAAAGAGCGAAATAGAGAAATAGGGAGGAAGAGAGAGGTGGGAAGAGAGAACGACATAAAAAGAGAGAAAAATA
Organism: Euprymna scolopes; assembly: GCF_053919585.1. Lineage (NCBI taxonomy): Eukaryota > Metazoa > Mollusca > Cephalopoda > Sepiida > Sepiolidae > Euprymna > Euprymna scolopes. The sequence goes on along the minus strand of NC_136487.1, from coordinate 78,234,390 downwards.
TATTCATACAATTTGAACATTGTTTTCTTTTCGTATGATTTTTCCCGGATTGACTTTTCTAGGATCTCAAATCGTTTTGACTTAGTTGAATAATAATAAACGACTATCAATCAAACCCAGCCGACTAACCCTAACCCTAACCCTAACCCTAACCTTCTCGAACCCACAAATCACCTGCTTAACAGATCTGCACCCCAAAATTACAGACAAGTTAGTACAAGGTTCATTAATGTAGAAGTTCCCCGATACCCCAAAAGGGGTGGGGGATCTCCATTATGCCACACAATATAAGAAGAAAAATCACCAATAACAATAACAATAATAGTAAGTTCCAAACATAAACATAGGCAAACGTGTTGGGATCAGACCAGAATTGTAATATACTAAAGGTTTTGAAAGGCCAAAAATGATAAGAAAAGTCACTAGAAACTGAAAAAGCGCGACCATTTATGGAAGGGTGATAGTTTATTTGATCGTTAGGCAGGTTCATTGCTACTAATATTCCGAAGAAAACCAACGATGCCTATCAGCGAGGAATTAATGTTAAATGCCAGGTTTGCAAAGATTATAGAACTCTAGTAAACAGGAAAACAAAGGAAAAACAATAAAATAAGTAAAGTGCAAATCGTTATAAGGCAAAGATGCGAAATTAGATAAAAGTAAAGTTTATCTGTTCATCTGTTTGAACTATAAGAGAAGACAAATAATTGAAAATAAATTTTAAGACAGACGATATGATTTATGTTTCTTGCTTTTGAATTAAATTTAATTTTTATGTGCTTAACACTCTAGTAAGGGTCACTCATTGCCAGAATATACACTGCTATACTCAGGCTCTGGTCAAGGTAAGCCAACATTCTCCTAAACGGATGTTTCCTGAAAATATTAAATTCACAAGGGTTCCCATCCGTCCATCCATCCAGTGCGGCCGTAGCCGAGATTGAACTCACTACACGAGTGTGTAGTGTAATTAAAATACTGTTGGTAGCTGAATACTTGATGCTTCGCCAGGGCTATCAAAGGTATTTTCTATCGTGACGCAATCACGTGAAAGGTTGCCTACCACGGCTTAAGAGACTCCCATCTATCCTTGGGAGAAGGATAGACCGCAACAGTTTCTCAACCTTGTATTTTTTTTACCTCACGGTACATAGAGCGCCTCTCCTTGCCAAATTGTCACCCATATGGTACTGGCCAGGCTAAATGTTGCTTAGCTTCAGTGATTTTGCAAGAACCGGCATGTCAACGTGATTGTGCCATAAGATTAATAAGGGTTTCCAACTCGCAAATATATCCCGGTCAGGGGAGAAAAAGTTGATGTTTTTGCGATTTATTGCAGTGAAATTTTTGGAGTTATCTTTAATATTTTACAAAACGTTTCACAATACAATGCTATGTAAAAACGTTTCACAATACAATGCTATGTAAAACGGTTCACAATACAATGCTATGTAAAACGTTTCACAATACAATGCTATGTAAAACGTTTCACAATACAATGCTATGTAAAACGTTTTACAATACAATGCTATGTAAAACGTTTCACAATACAATGCTATGTAAAACGTTTTACAATACAATGCTATGTAAAACGTTTCACAATACAATGCTATGTAAAACGTTTCACAATACAATGCTATGTAAAACGTTTCACAATACAAGGCTATGAAAAACGTTTCACAATACAATGCTATGTAAAACGTTTCACAATACAATGCTATGTAAAACGTTTTACAATACAATGCTATGTAAAATAGAAGGTCGTCCGTTGGAATGACGAGAGCTATTTCATAAAGTTCGAAAAATGATGGCCGAACCGCATGAATTGCGGAGCAACGGTTGCACAATCCTCAACCACACCTCCCCTGATTCGGTTTGGTTTCGTTGGCATGGAGAAGTTCAGCATAACGGAAAACTCTGCCCAGATCAGTAGAGAGCACATACACCCACTGATATTCCAAAATAGTCACCCATTTAGTGCTGACCACACTGAACGATGCTTAACTTTAATAATTTCAGGAAACTGGTGTGTGAACGTTATTATGCAAGGTAATCTGAAACTATGCAACAGAGTTGATACCCTAAATATATGATTGCTTACCTGAATACATACAGCGCCTAGTTATTCGAAATGGTTACCCATACGGTACGTGCCAAGCTTAACGTTGTTTAATAAGAACCGAAGTGTCAATGTGCTTATGCATATATATATATATATATATACATTTTTATACGTATACCTACATAATACATACATCCATGTATATATATATATGTGTGTGTGTGTGTGTGTGTGTATATATATATATATATATATATATATATATATATATATATATATATATATATATATGTAAGCTCTTTCCTAGCAAGGATAAAAAAGGATTATAACAGTTAGTAATTTATTTTCAAAATAGAACGTCCAGAAGTAAGGGACAACATTGAGAAAAACAATTTAAACAGCCAAAAAAAAAACAATAAAATACATGTACAATCAATATTTAGTAAATGAGTCCTTGCTCTCAATGACAGCTGCACATCTTCGACTATAAGAACGAACCAGTTCTTGACAATCCTTGATACTAATTTTAGACCATTCTTCTTGAAGCTTCACCCACAAATCCTCTGTGTTAGTCAGATTTCTTTCAATAACTTTCACTCCTAAGGTATTCCAAAGATTTTTTATTGGATTTAAGTCAGGACTTTGCGGTGGCCAATCCATAATTTTGAAATCTTGCTCACTAAGGTAACTCATTACCACCTTTGCCTTGTGACATGTTGCATTACCTTGCATAAAGGTAGCCCTATCGAAACCTGAATTCTCTATGATTGGCACAACATGATCTTGAACAATGTTTTTTTTATAGATCTGCGGGTTTAAACGAGTTTGAATCGGACAAAAGATGTTGTACCTTGGCTAGAAAACATTCCAGTTATCATGGCGCTTCCGCTCCCAAACTTGACAGTTTTCTTAGTACACTTTGCACTTAATCTTTCACCAAATACGTCTCTTTACATTGTTTTTCCCCATCATTTCCAAATAAATTAAACTTGCTTTCATCACTGAAAAATAATTTTGCCCAATTTTCATATGCTCAAATTACATACCTGTTTGCAAACTCTCGCCTCTTCTTATTCTTCGAACTAGCAAGTGGTTTCTTCCTTGGGGTTGGATTAAACAACTCTATTTCTTGCAGTCCTCTATAAACAGTCTGTCTTGACACATTAACACATGAGGTACTATTCATAATCCTTTTAATTTCCGTGCAAGACTAAAAACGGTTCTTTAATGAAATACGCTGCATTATTCGATCTTCTCTTGCGAAGGTTTTGCGGGGTTTACCGGTTTTAAAAGCACTATTTTGCCAGTATCATTGTAGGATTTTACAACCCTTCCTATAACACTCAGGGAACATTTCGCTTTCTCCGAAATCTCTCTAATGGTTTGCTTTTCCTCATGTAGCTTCACGATAGCTTGTTACACAAATTAATCAAGTTTTTGCCGTTTCGCCATGGTGCCGACTGAGACAGCGTTTACAAATGACTAACTAAGGATTATTCTTAAGGGGAAATAAAAAAATTGAATATAGCATGCTATTTACATTGTTTTTCTCGATTCTGTCCCTTGTTTTTGGACGTTCCTATTTTGAAAATAAATAAATGTTATAATTCTTATATATATATATATATATATATATAGTCTTTGAAGTTGTTAACCTTTAAAACTATACAAAAAAATATATTTTTTTATCATTCGTTAGAAAACCATCTAGTCAGTAAGTCATTTAATCACCTGCAATCACTGCATCAACTCACTCTCGAATGTACTATAATACCAATAATTTATTTTTCAAGGGATCATCAGTTGTTTACCATGAAACACTGTTTCGGGGATTTATATATATATAAATATATATATATATATATATATATATATATATATATATATATGCTCTTTCAGTCTTTGACAAACTATAGATACCTACCGTAGAGGTGCCTGTGCGTGACATTTTGTGGTAGGAGATACGCAATCTCCAAGCAACCCTCTCCTGAGTCGACATTGGTAAATACCAGTGGCAAGTGAAGTGTATGGTCAGGACGACTGAAAACAAATGCCGAGATAAGCGGAGAGCACACACAGCGTCTAGAATTCCCAAATGATCACCCATCTGGTATTAACCAGGCTCAACGTTGCTTAACTTCAGTGATCTGATGAGAATCGGTGCGTCAACACAATTATGTATGATATATTCGCATACTTCACTGGCACATTTGTTCGTCGTGATACGTCTCTCAATAGAATATTTATTTTCGAATTTGTGTATAAAGATACATAACTAGCTTTTCTATTTCATAAGTATAAATGTATTCATTAGGAATAGAGATCGTCTAATACATAGATTTACGTTATCTAAATTTGGATTTAAGATTTTAGCCATATAATCCGATGCTTTTTATTCACAACTGTTTTTTTTTTATGTTTTTGTTTTTTTGCAAATTTGTCAGAATATTTTTTTTTACATAGGCATCACCACATTATCAAGGCCAAGAGGCCACTCAAGGATAAGGGTTAAAGAGTGTACAGTAGAAATTGGACAATATAGTAATCATTAGTAATGAAAATTTGGTAAATTTGATAACTTATATGGAACGCCTCCTCAAGAACTTATTTACGTTAGACTTGAAGACAACCATATTGTAGTCAGCCGGAAAGCAAGAAAACGGAAGACAATTCCACAGGCGTGCAATTCTAAGAAAGAAGCTTTGTTCATGGAATCTACGTTTAGGTTTAGGCACAGATAAAGAGTGGGGGAATTATTGATAGTGTTTACAGCTAGACGAGTATTTCTTGTGAAAGTTTGGCGAGGGGGGACCATAGATTGAAGCTCAGTCGAACACTTTCCATGAAAATAACGATACATCAGAGACAAACTCGCAACATCTCTTTTGTAAGAGAGGTTGCAAGGAAGAGAAAAGGACATCTACGAGGCTACGAAGTCTATTTTGAACTCAATGCAGGCCAAGTCCTTTCTAGCAGCTCCTGCTCAGATGTGGCAACAGTATTCCATCCTTGGACGTACCTGGCTCTTATATAGATAGAGAATAGCATCAGCAGTGAGATATCTACCGGATCGATAGAAAGATCCCACCATTTTTCCAGCGGCCTTGGCAACAGATTTGATGTACGTGTTAATATATTACGTACGGTTTGTTCTCGGCAATGATCGTTTGGGTAGACACATTTTGATAAATAAATTTATAAGGGCCTTCATGACTTTCTGCGTATATATAGTGTACTGAGGAACAGGTTTCTAGGATCCAAGTGATGACTCACCAAATTAAGAATTACGTATTCCCCGGGCGTGTTTAACGAAATGACTTCACGTAATCTACTATTATTCCACTAAAACATTCTTCTACTACAGATACAGGACTAATTAGCGTTAAATTAATTTCTTGATTTGGTCTGTCATAAAGTACCCTGTCACAATTCGTAGAAAGTAATAAAATTGTGTTAGAAACATAGCTCAACTTTCTGGATGAATTTGTATAGCGTGTAGATACTGATTACGAGCAAAAAAGATAAAAGGAAAACGGAGGCCACAGCTAATTATATGCTCGTAAAATAACATAGCATCTTGCTACTCATATGCAAATAAGACGATGCCAGACGGGATTAAAACCGTGCTATTTGGCCGCAGCGTGAGCACGTACAGTACTGAGGTCTGACGATTTTTACCGCAAAACCAGATTAGTATTTATGATATATCTTACAAAATTTTATGCTGATGTTGACAACATGATTTTCTTGTGTATTTTTGTTACTGTCTGGTATTCATTCTATAATAACCTCGTGTAATGTTTGTAATGGAGAAATGCGATACGCCTGCGGTTTATCTAATTTTACACATAAACGAATCTACATTTGGGGGAAACTCATTCCGTTCTTGTAATAGTATGGCTTTACTATGTCATCCGATTCTTTCCTATTTTTAAACTTGATTAATTAGCATGTTCACCGCTGGGCCTGTCTGTTGTTCTATTATTAACTCGTGTTTTGCCATGAGTGGCTTCAACATGAAACCAACATTGCGATCACCCTTTTCCGAGGTTAATTATATCTAACTTTGTTTTCCTAACGTCATAGCAATGACGTTTTCGAGTTTTCATCATTCTTCGATGTCGCTTGCGTCCATATAAATACGACAGTTTGCGGCTGCAACCTGGTGTCAATTTATATTAGTCTATTTTAATTTGCCTTCAGATTCATACGCTAACTGGTGAAATCCTGTTATGGTATCTTAACCTAAACCGTTGATGTACAATATTACATTATCTTACATAGGAAGTTCGTTTACCATTCGAACAATAAAATATTTCCCGATGCCGACTTCAGATGACGTTTCCTTTTATAACGGCATCTGCATAGGTTTGGCTTCAACTCTTGAATTCTAATAATATTACCGTGCTTACGTGTTAGCTTATTCTCCTGGATGTCCAATCGTTTGCATTGTTCCTAGTGGACTACTTTCTTGAAATATTGAAGGTCTACTTTTGTATTTAATGTGGTTAATTTGATACATTTAGATGCTTATCCGTGTTTCTCATTGTCCACAGAACCTACTTTTATTGTTTTCCTGATTTTTTTTATTTTGTACTTCTATTTGTATTTTGTACTTTCCTTGTTTTCTGTTCACGTTATTTTGTGCGGCTTTTAATAGTGATTCAGTTTCTCCATTAAAGAGCCCTCTTCGTCGCTCTTTATTTTTGGTTAGTTTGACGCATTTAGATATCATCATGTTTTCTGTTTGTCATGTGTCCACAAGCGCCTACATTTACTCGTTTCCTGAGTTTGTTTATTTTGGATTTCGTCAACTTTATTATATTCGTGACGGATAACGCGACTATATAATAGCAAGTCTGTTCATCTAGCCAAGTGTTCTTTTTTAGCGCAGTATCCATGGGATTTTGTATCATTTATTTGATATGTTTGAAAACTTGTTTATGTCGCAACTTTTTTCACACATTTTACTCTTGAATTCTAATTTCTTATTACTCTTCATCATAGTGATTTGACAGCCTAAGTAGCTCTTTGTCTTTTGGCTTATCATTCCTTTTGCCTCTTTTTTTTTGTCTTTACATAGCGTAATCTATTATCATTTTACGCGTGCAATTCGTTCTCCATCATAATTAATAACGTGTTTTACTTGTCTATGTACCTGAATTCTTATCCAGCCCTGGAAACTCCTAATATCTTAAGAGATATATCGTTTTATAAGGTTACTGCTATATTATTTAGTTTAAAGCGACGTTCTAGGTCTTATGATGTATTCTTTTCCAAACTTCTTTTTCATCTAAGAGGTCCGTTCTAAAAGTAACAAAAGTTTTTAATTTAAAAAAAATAAAAGAACTACCAAGATGGAGATGGTACCTGTAAAATCGGTTACTTTTTGTGCTCCAGAATTTATTTTTCTACATAGTCATACTCATTCTCTATTTACATTTGCCAGCAATGAATGATGGATGTGCACGGGCGTCCGGAGCACGCTTTGTCATACGACGGTCATTCCAAAAATAAAACCTACTATCGCTTTTATTCAAACGTTGAGGAAATACGAAGACGGCGGTGGTACCATTAAACTAAGCGACATTTAGTGCCTCATAATTTATTTTTATACACAGTCTCATTCTCAATGCACATTAATCAGGAATTCCATGAGGCATCTCTGCTTCTGATGCACATCCATGTGTTATATTTTCACTAGTATTATTATTGTTGTTAGGTCTTATTAAAAGTGATGCTTACAGAGGGATGTTGCTGAGACTTAGAGAGTCTTATTGAGAGTTGTTGTAAGAGAGATATTGTTCGTTTTATGAATCGATTCATATTTACAAAAATGTTCATACTTAGAAGTGTAGATATGAGATGTAGAGTTCACATTGTAGATATGAGATGTGTATGTCAAGACATTTTATAACACAGATATATAGACATATAATAACAATTTTCACTTTACCTTTTGGTAGAATTACAACACAAAGGCGACGTTTATAAAAACACATGATGGGTGTATTTCTTCTCCCGACCGGCCGTGGTTTTCATCATAAAGAATTCTAAGCTTCACATATTAAGTTTCAAAAGTGACCTTCTCGCTTCTAGACGTTCGGATGTCCATGTCTGGACTGTCGTCTGTCGTCCTCAGACTCTCTCTCTGACTCTCCCCCAATTTCTCCCCCAGTTTCTCTCAAGTTTCTAACTATATCTAGAACTTCCCATTTTCCATGACGTCATACACATGTTAAAACATGCGTCTTCTTTCACGTGTTCTGGACATGCGTGTCTAAAACTTTTTCCTTTGTTTACAAAAGGAATTTTAACCTATTTCCCAGTAACCTATTTTTCCAATATGTTAAAAACATGTTTATTAAATTATCTTGTATAGTTGCATTCCCCAATGGAATTTTTCATAACAGAATTGACAACACACATTCTTTTCTTGAAACTATTTTATCTCTAAGCTAAACAATGGTTTGTTTTACATTCCATTTTCTAATTCTCTCTCGTAATCTATTTCTAAACCTAATTCACGAGGTTCGAATTTCGTCTATTCTATTTCATTTTCATTTTAACAAAATCTCTCTATTTTTATACTTACATGAAAAGGGAACAGCCCTTATCATGTAACACATGACAGGGTTTACTTTCTAGGTCTCACACCATCAATATATGCAACAGAAAAATTAAACTTTTGGACAATTACGGCATCGTTACAATGCAATATGCAATCACTTCTGATCTATTCGGGCGAAATGAAAAATAGAAGATAATACTTTTGAAACGATTTTCATAGTTTTATTTAATGACAAGTGGGGGCATTTAGGGCCTGGTAAATAACTCCCAAAACTATTAGACAGTCGAAAATATTGTTAAATCCTGTCACAAACCTGCTAACCATTAAAGATACTTAGAAAAGTGCTGATCGAAAACGTCAAAGAGTGTAGCAGAGTAAACGACAGCGAATGTATAGGCTGCAGATCCTTTACATGTCACTTATTGTAAAGTTCTAATAGCAATAACAATAAGCAAGCTATTTTACCTCAAAGGTTCTCTAGCATTAGTTGATAGATTAATTTGGATATGCTGTGATCGATTTCAATACTGATTGTGAATGGACATCTTAGAACCCAGATTTTATAGCTATCTTTCAGATTGCTTTTTTGGGTTATCTTAAAGACAGAGCTATGTATAGATGTATTATAAGCGGCATAATCACGTTTGACACGCCGGTTCTCGTCAGATCACTGAAGTTAAGCAATTATGAGCCTGTCCAATACCAGATGGGTGACCATATGGAACTTCCACTTGCTGTATGCGCTCTCTGTTTATTTTGACAATTTCTCCTTGCCACTAGACTCATGCAGTGCCGATTCAGGAGAGGTGTGGTTGAAGATTGCGCAGCCATTGCCTGACAATAACACGCGCAGCTGCCCCTCCAGAGGGTACGATTTGTCTTTCGAGGCTGAACCGAGGCATTCATTCATGTATAGAAACTAAATATAATCACGAACCTGAAAAAAGTCACCGGAAAAGAAGCCAGAGCAATACATACTAGTTTTAAAAGGATGATGTGATTAAATTTCAATTGAGTTTCAATAAATAAATGTGGATAGTTAATCTTCAAACATGCTCTAGAAGAGATTTAAAAACTCCAGCTACTCAAATGTGTAAATATGTTTTTTTTTATACAATAAACCACGTGTAGCGAAAATTTTATTTCATTCTGACAGGAAATTTAAGACGTTTCAGTTGCATCTTCGCTCATTCATTCACTTAAGTGGTTTAACTGCCTAGTACAGACATTGACGACATGGACTTGCTAGATTACTTCGTTTGATGATACGTCGAGAACATCACCAACATGACCTTCCACAACACCGCCATCCACCGAATAGTCGCCGAGCTCTCGTCGGCGTTTATAAAATAAAGCATGCTCTCAGTTCCGAACCCGTATTGAGGCGGTGACTGAGGCTGAAAGCGGCTACATTGAATAGATGTCAGCTCTACGACATAACCAAGTTACCTGAATTAATTTTTTCAATAAAAGTTTTAAAATAAAGCTGTATTCTTGTTTTCTTTATGGCGACAAATTTATCGTTCTCCCTGTACTATGCATACATAGCATTTAATGTAGTGAAAAATGGTTCTTATTAACATAAGATCTGGCCTTCGGGCCACGATCACAGTGTAGTATCTGTTCTGATGCTGCATTTCACCTTTTCTGTCCTCGGTCAGTGGAGGATATATCCTTCATGACTGAAACAATTCAAATTATTGTTTCTATACAGTTTGCCCCTTTTGGGGAGCTGGATTTTCCCCGCAACAAAAACCGACCTTGTGTCTAACTCTGCCTTGTGAGGAGGCAAATGAATAGTAGCCTAGGTTAAAATCGTTCACTTTAACCTAGTTCACATTGGTATTAATTTTTTTTTCTGTACAAACAAGGCATATTGTCACTGGGAACATAAGAGGTTACAATTTGGAATAGTGCCTAACAGGGAACTCTGGAGAGTTGACAAACGAGACATCTGCGTACATTATATTTTAACGTTTGTATGTTAGTAAATCAATGAAGCAGTAAATATGGAGGGAGTTCCAAACCACTTATTTGCAAGAAAATATTAGAGTTGAGGATTTTCAGGCATCTCTGGATCTCAGCAGTTAAGAGGTGGGAGTTTGCTGCTTGTCGGTTTAGTCCGACGTATTTACGTAAAAAAACACAAGTAATATGAGTTTATCGGAAAACATTCCATTAAAGGATTTGTAAAACAGTCATACCCATGCGATAAAGCCGTGATGAGACAGAGGTTGGAGCTTGGTCAATAGTATGGACTCTACTACATTAGAGACTCTTTTTTTTAATCCTTTCTAAGAGTAAGAGACTGTCCTGGATATGACCTTAAACTATATCCGATGGTGATGCCCCAGCTTGCGGGCTTTGGGGAGTGTGGAGCCACCCTTTAATTGCCATTGCTCCCAGGTCCACTCTGACCCGGAGTGGTAGTACCTGTTAGGGTCCCAACTATGGGTTAGATAGAAACCGACTTGAAAAAAAAAATTCTATTTAAAAAAGATTCTTCAAAACACTAGATTTGGCATTAAAAACCCTGAAAAGGGTTGATATGCCGTAAAACAAAAACAACCAACCAACGTCCAAGAGTAAGAGACAAGTTGTAGATGCAACGTGAAAATAAACGGATATCTTTCTTTTATTTAATGCCTAAGTTCTTTGTAAAGAGACTGTCAACGCCAATCGCATACACTTGCTCAGTGAGTTAATATTTTAAAGTTCTAAAAAAACATTCGATTACTCGGCGTTGCCTGGTCCTAATCATAACGTTAAATTTCTTAAAAAATTTTTTTTTAAACTAAAGAAACCGAGACAAGCGTGTGAGTATTATATTTTTTTCTAAACAGTTAAATTTTTATAAATTAAAAATAATATTCAAGCTTAAATCGAAACCAAAACCTAAAGCCCGTGAGTCAAATACGATAATCATTAGGCCAGCTTGATATGATCTTTAAAAAGGTTTTTCAAACATACTTTTTTCTTAACATAAGGATTCTGTTATGTAAACCAGTCACGCATTCATGAAACAGATTTGTAAAAATCCAATGATTCCCTATGTACTAATTGTTTAACGTTGACCCCTTAATAGTCTTTTTTATGGAAGAAACACGATTAAAAAGTATTCCACATATCTGAATACTCTATATACGAAATTTCAAGGTTGTAAACTAAATATTCGTTGAGTATATAGGTTGAGAAGTAACTTTCACACACACGTTCTTACTTTTATCAATATTTATCTTAAAATAATGCAGCTATGTACACAATATTCGTTTCACTTAGCTGTTGGTCCTGGGTATGACCTTAAAATACATGCAGTGAGAACGCGCGATTTGGACGCTGTCATAGATGTGAGATTGCCCTTTAGTTACCATTCTTTCCAGGGCTACTTAAGCCCAAAGTAGTAATACCTACTATAGACTCTGGTGCTACCAAATCAGGCTGTCTGAAGATACTGGCTTTCTAACCAAAAATATACCCAACATTGATGTTACTCCTTTTTTTTTTACCTATCCCTTTGAAAAACTCACTCATACTTCGCAAGTCAAGAACAAAAACAATTTTCTTTTAGAAAACAATCAAACCAAAGACCATAAATGAAGATGTAAAGAATTTGAAGAATATATTTTGTGTAAAAGTAGTGGATTCGTAATTGGATAACCCGAAAGGGGTTGATATACTGCAAAACAAAACCACCATACCAGATCAATTAGCTGTATTCTAACGGTCGGTTCTAATTATTGTACATCAGTCGATTACATTTTTCATTTAATAGTTATTCTACTCCGGATGTAATATGCTGAGTTACGTCCCCTTGTGTTATGAATTACTTATAAGTATAAACCGAAGAATAATGAGTATTATAAATAAAAAAGATAATATACCGCATTCACTGTGAAGCTATGTTAAAAGAGATAAGAGTAGTGGTTGATGGGTAGAAATCTGAAGCCCACAGTATTAATGCTAGTGTCCCTCAAGGGTCCATCCTGGGCCCAACTCTCTTCCTGATCTACATCAATGGTCTCCCAAAACACATACTTAAATCATTCGTTGACATTTATGCTGATGACACGACCATATGTGGCAACACATAAAAGGCCTTAAATGACAAAGTTCTCTCTGGTTCTCTCTCCTCTGATCTTGAGCGTGTGGTACAGTGGGGGGAAAATGTGGTTGGTTACTTTTAATGCATCTAAAACCAAGCTTCTATCTTTACATTATCAACACTCTGATCCCCATCTGATATCAATTGAAATGGATGGATCTCGTCTTGGGGAGGCTCCATGTTTTGACAAGCTTCTGGGGTTGATCTTTACTTCTGATCTGAAATGGAACACGTACTGTTGTCAAGGTCGCTGGGAAAATGGTGGGATCCTTCTACCGCTCTAGTAGATATCTCACTGCTGATGCAATTCTCTATCTGCATAAAAGCTAAGTATGTCAAGGATGGAGTACTGCTGCCATAGCTGGGCAGGAGTTGCTAAAACAGCCTATCCTGCCTTGACAGAGTACAAAATAGCCTTCGTAGCCTAGTGGGGGATGCGCTTTTCTCTTCCCTGCAACCTCTCTCCCACAGAAGGGATATTGCGAGCCTTTCTTGGTTTTATCGTTATTTCCATGGGAAGTGCTCGTCTGAGCTCCAATCTCTGGTCCCCTCCTCGCCAATCTTTCACGAAAAACACCCTCCAGCTGAACCCACTGTTAGTAATTTTCTCCACTTTTTATCTGTGCCAAACGTAGATTCCATGAACAAAGCTTCTTTCTTAGAAGTGCACGCTTGTGGAATTTTCTTCCCTTTGTCTGTTTCCCACCTGACTACAACGTGGATGTATCCAAGTCAAACATAAACAAATTCCTGATAAACCGCCCCCTTAAGTAAGACACTTTATCAGATCTCGATTACTAACGATTACTACGATATTGTCTCATTGATTACTGTACACGCAATAATGTTATCCCCGAGTGGCCCCCGAGCCTTGGTAAGTGGTGACTCCCATGTAAAAAAAAGCATTATAAATGTAGCGGTGTTGGTATTTTTTTACACCCAAGCAATACACATTACTGTTGTTATGTATAATTGTCCACCCTGAATAAGCGGCCAGATAAGGTATCCTTAGTTGAGCATTTTTTCTCGAAATATTTGTTTATATTACATTTATTATTTTTCTATGTTGGTACAGCCGGGAAACATAGCAGAGAGGGAATTTCAAAGGTAAACTTTTCGAATAAAGAAAATATGAGAGTCAAAACAGGACTAACTCTACAGTGGAGGGTTGTATTTAGCTACTTGTCGGGTTGTTCAATGATATTTACGTTAAGGAAGCAGAAGTGCGACAAGCTAATCGAAGCACGTTCCCTGGAAGCGCTTGCAAAACAGGTTCAGTTGTGCAGCATTACCGCGATGGAACATGAATTGCTGTTTGGAAGACCCTGTGAAACTTTAGATTAGGAGGCTCTCTTTTAGACCTTGTCTTAGAGGGAGAGACTAGTAATTCGCACACCAGCCCAGATATGCCAACAATATAACGTTGTAAACGTTTACTAACGCGTCAACAGGTAGACGCCCAGGAACCACACGTTGCAGACTCAGTTGCAAAGAAGACAACGGATAGGAAAGAGGAAAGAGCTTCAACTCATGTTTTAGGTTTTCAGAAAATACTTGTATTCCTATTCTCGTTACGGCTGAGACGTCAACCACGTCTCTACAGTGATGGTCTTCTCTAGCCTATTCTCTCTCCTTTTTATACTCTTTTTTACTTTTCTTTTTCCTCACCATGACGTCATTTCGCACACAGGTCGGTATTTTTTTTACATAGGAATCAACACTTATCAAATCCCGGAGGCTACTCGAGGATAAGGGTTAACCGTATACATTAGTCAACGTGATTACAGCGTAGTAAATATAAGTAGTGGGAATTTTTTAAATTGGATTACTTAGGGGGCGGTTCATCAAGAACTTGTTTACGTTGGACTTGAAGACAATCAGATTGTAGTCAACTGGAAAGCAGGCAATCGGAAGAGAGTTCCACAGGCGTGCAGTTCTAAGAAAGAAGCTTTGTTCATGCAATCTACATTTAGATCTAGGCACAGACAAGGAGTGTGGGAAATTATTGATAGTGATTTAGGTCAGACGAGTGTTTTTCATGAAAGTTTGGCGAGGGGGGACCATAGATTGAAGCTCAGATGAACACTTGCCTATGTAAATAACGATAAAGCAGAGACAAGCTCGCAACGTCTCTTCTGTGGGAAAAAGGTTACAGGGAAGAGAAAAGGGCATCCTCCCCTAAGCTACGAAGTTTATTTTGAACTCTATCAAGGTACGATAAGCTATTTCTAGCAGCTCCTGCACAGATGTGGCAACAGTACTCCATCGTTGGCCGTACATTGCATAACACAGCCATACGCACTCTGCTACAACAAAATTCCAGGCATAACGAAATGCTGACTTTGTAGAGATATAACATATATTCAAGTGTGAGAAGGTTTCTAGTCAGCGGGAGATATCTTCGTCATTTTGCAGCAGACTTGGCAATACATTTTTATGCATTCATTTGATTTATGGCACGTGTGTATGTTAGGCTGAAGAGTTTTAATTCTCGTGTATGTTGCCATTGGCCCATAGCAAACTATCGATGGAAAGTGTCTTTTAATTATTAAAATAAACGAGTTTTATTTTAGTAGCGTTAAATGTAGCCATTTTTTTTTGTCCCATTCCACTACAGACTGAATGACATTTTATCAGAATTCGTTCATTGCTATGTGTGCGTCTTATTTTCTACATGTCAGGAATAAAGTGTGATGTCATCAGCAAATATTCGATATCATAATATGATAGCACTTAATGTAATGAGAAAACGTTTTTGTAACATTATCAATAATAGTTATCTACTTTATGAAGAAAAAGAAGCAATTCGCACAAAAGATATTCGTTTTGACGTGAAAAAAAACCGGATGTGTTTATTTTGTTTATTTTATTTTTAGATTGCTTGCAAAAAAAACACACACACACACACAAAGATTTTGATTATTGTTATTTAAATTGTGAGACTTCTTCGCTGAGTGATTCCGTCTGTACAATTTATTAATCAGAGACATTTTTTATTACTGTTTTCTGTTTATTTCTTGATAATATATAAGATTGCAGTGTTGAACAGTTATCACTTTGCATAGAGTGAGAAAATATTAATCTTAAGTCAGGATTTCGATGACGTCATCATGACGGTAAATATTCTTATTTCCAGTCAAATCACGGGTCATGAACGCCATTGGACAAAAACAATTCCGATTTCGGACAAAAAAATAAATAAATAAATAAAAGCCGGAATGCTTAGGTTTTCTTAAGAATATGTTTAATCCCAAACCATCTTGATGGATAAGCAGTTTTTTTAATAGAATTATTAATCCTACGTTTTAAAATCTGATATGCCGTGTATAACGTTAAGCAAGCGGTCAATGAGCTATCTGCTCATATGTAAATTATATTTAATTTGCATATCATTACATCTCCCTATAACGTAGGGGCTTGAGATGAGGATAAGTTATTCGTATTATTTAGATTCATCAGACTACTGTTCTCATCCTGAATGTAATTTTCACAACGTTTCTGTTGATGTAACCGCCGACCTTCTTCATGTGTATTTTGTCGATCTCGGGAATTTTTCTATCGAACTCGGAAACGAAAACCTTTATTTACTTGTTCCGTCAGCATATGTTGTAAAAAGAGATATTCTCTTGAAAACTGAAGGCCCAATTCTCAGTGTCAGCGACCGAAGCATACAATTGCAAATTACTTAGGACCTCTATCCAGTTCTGGCTGACGGAACAGAATCATGATACCCTCGTGAAATAAATAAAGGTTTCCGTTCGAAATTCCCTCCAAATTTCCGATTCTGACAGAAAACTTCCCAATTTCGACAATATACACCGGAGGAATGGTCGAACGTTGCATCAACCGAAACGTTGTGAAAACCATACTCCAGATGAGAACAGTAGCCCGAAGTATCAAAATAATTCCTAAGTATTTGCTAAAATTTAAGAAAAATTACAAAATGTGTAGTATTTTCTTTAGTATACACACGAATAGTATACCGGTTCCTTCAGTCTTTGACAGGCTATGGATACGCACGAAGGGGTGCCTTCGCGTGAAATTTTTGTTGTAGGAGGTGCGCAATCTCCAACCACACCTCTCATGAGTCGACATTGTTAAATACCAATGGCAAGTGAAGTCCATATACAGGGCGACTGGAAACAAGTGCCGAGATAAGCAGAGATCACATACAGCGCCTAGAATTCCCAAAATGGTCACCTATCTGGTACTAACCAGGCTCAACGTTGCTTTACTTCAGTGACCTTATGAGAACCGGTGTGTCAACACAAGTTGTTTTTAAAAACTTAAAAAAATAAAATCTTCTATAAAATTTAATCGATGCTTATTGATTTTGTATATTAGAAATTTGAACTAAAAATTTAAAAATAGTCTATACATGAGAATTCTTGAATTAATCTCGTTTCTACTATTTCTACACTGCTTGTCAAAAATTTAAGACCACATAAAAATCTTTAAAAAAAAAACAAACGTTTTTTTAAGAATAGATCTTAAACTCTTCCGACTTAAGGTTACCAATACTACAATCTTAAAGGTTATAGAAACAAAATACTACATTCCAAACATTTACTTTTAAAATTCACATTTTTATTAAATTAGACTTTGAACAAATGATCAAAATTATAAGACCAGAGACAAAAAGTCTATTAAATTGTACAAAAAGTGTATGGAAAGTGTATGAAAAAAAATCAACAATCAAACTTACTTAGGAGTTCTCTCCACTGCTTTTGATGACTACAGAAATTCCTTGGGGCATGCTAGAAATAAGGGTTTCCATTAAGGTGTGGAGGATCCTGCTCCAGTTTCTGAAGATGGCTTCACGAAGTTAATTTTTTGTTGAATATTGTTTGCCATTTCGATAAACCTCTCTTGTCATCCATCCCCAAGCATTTTCAATTGGGTTCAAGTCCGGTGAGCATGCAGGATGTCCCAAGAGATGGACTCCATTTTCTTGTGAAAAACGCAAGGTCCATCTTGCAGTGTGGACTGCAGAATTATCCTGTTGGAATATCCATTCATCCCCTACACAAACGAGGACCTTTCATCATCAAAGATGCTTTTTGTAGCATGCTAACATAACCAGCTGCTGTCCGACGAACTTGCTCCACCTGCAGCTTCATCGTCCCTCTGTAAGGAAAGGCACCCCATACCATTACGGACCCTCCATCACTATGATGTGTTGAAAGAATTTCAAGGGGCATGTTTTTTTTTCATGCCAATATCTCTGGAAGCCATCAAGACCATATAAATTGACTTTTTTTTCATCAGAAAACAGGACTTTCTTCCACTTCTTATCGTCCCATGTTTGGTATTCACGACCAAATCTTAAGCGGCCCACTTTGTGACGTGGAAGCAATCGAGGAATTTGTGTACGCTTTTTATTTACGATGCCTTTTTGTAGTAAGGTTCATCTGATGGTTATTGGCCTGCAATCAGCATCTGTAACCGCCTTAATTTGACTAGAACAAAGTTTTCTGTTATTCATAACAACCCGTCTGATTATTCTACTTTATGCAGGAGAAATTTTGGGGTGCCTACCAAAGTATTTTGCTTTTCCATAATTCACAACGTTCTTTAGAAAGTTGCAAATAATAGTTTTACTACGATTTACCTTAGTTGCTATCGCTCGCTGTGACAAACCTTGCTTATTGAATCCTAGAATTCGAAACCGCTCAACTTCGGTTAGTTTTCTTGCTTTAGGCATAGTACACTTGACACAGTGATTGCTAATTTTTAACGGAACTAAAATCATTAGAATTACCAAAAATTTAACAATTTATACCCTTGGTCTTATTATTCGGATCATATGTAAAAAGCCTAATTTAATAAAAATGCAAATTTTTGAATAGACTTTTTGGAATGTACTTTTCGTTTCCATAACTTTTTAGATTATAGTATTAGTAACTTTAAGTTGGAAGAGTTTAAAATCTATCCTTAAAAAAGGTTTCTTTTTAAAGATTTTTAAGTGGTCTTAAATTTTGGATCAGCAGCGTATGATTCGTTTGTGCAACAAATTTAGTTTCAGAACGATTTTTGTTCGAAAACCTAGATTCCCCTGTATAGCGTCTGTAATGAGCGTCTGTAATATGCGAACGAAATTACGTGATAAACGCATGCAAAAAGGAGAAAGCAGAATTTTATAATAGCAATTTCTATGCAAGACACTTTCAGATGTTGTAACCAATTTTGTAATTCACATTATTAATAGTGAAGTATGTTCTTCTATGTAAAGATCTTTCAAAAAATGTTAATATATTGGTGTTAGTACTCTGATGTATTATTCTAGTAATGATAACTACGGACGTATCTTAATTGAGAAAGGAGACTGATTTTTTAAGTCTAGGAAACTGGGGCTAATGTCGGAACGATGGAAGATGCGAATTCGTAAAATTATTGTGGTAATGAAACCAATACAACAGTTTTATTTCTGTACCCTTGTACACTTTTACACACGTTGTAGCCTCAGTCGCAAAGTGGACAAGAAAATAGGAAATTACTCCGACTCGCTTTTTTGATTTGTACAATTACTTTGATTTCCTCGCCGTTACAGAAGTGACGTCACCCAATTGATATAGAACCGTCTCCACATCTCTCCCGAGATTTCAAATGTTATCTCGTCTCTGTCTTTAGATTTCTTTTTTTATAGCCCTTCTCCCTCCCGCGTACGTCTCATGGATTTATATACGCGCATCTGCGATCTCTTGCAAAGAAATTTCAATTCTCTGTATACTTAAAAGTATACACCTTCTGTTCGTTTGACACACCGGGTACCGCTAGATCACCGAAGTTAAGCAACGTTGAGATAGGTAATTACTAAAATGGGTGACCATTTGAGAATTCCAGGTGCTTTGTGTGCTCTTCGCTTATTTCGGTATCGTTTCCAGCCGTCTATCACTTCTTCTTGCCATTGGACTCAAGCAGTGCCGATTTACTAGAGGTGAGGTTTGGAATTGCGTAACTCTTGCCTCACAATTATACGTGCAACTACTCTTACAGGAGTTATCTATTGTCTCTAGAGAGTTAATGGAGGCATCTAGATGCCCAAATAATAAAACTCTATCCATTTCATACATCGTATTTAAATCATCTTATAGTTGTATTCATCATCAAGCTGTCCATCGCTTGAATCGTTATTACTAATTAAGCACCAAGCTCTAATAAACAGCGGTTCGTTAGTAACAATAAATATAATAAAATTTAATTATATTGATATGTGTGTTCGTATTGCTTCAAGGCTTGTTCTAAAAGTAAAGTCGCCCATGTTTTGTTATCTTAAAACGTTTAAGAACTACGAAAACCGGAGTGCCACCATTAAAAAAAGTGAACTTTCTGTGTTCCAGAATTTATTTTTCTATATAATCACTGTTAGTTTCATTGCACTTTTGTCAGCGATGAACATAGTTGTTTATTGGCGTCCGGAGTGCGTTTTGTCATACGAGTGTCATTTCAAAAGTAAAGTCTCCTATATTTTTATTCAAACAGTTGAGAATCTACGAGGATAGGAAATGGTTCCATAAAAACGAGCGATTTCTTGTGCTACAGAATATATTTTGCTGCATAGTAACCACCATTCTGCGTGCATTTTTATCAGGAATTGACGCACAGGGGCTGCTTACTTAGTCTAACACAGTAAATATCTGAAATGAATATATTAAACGCGTAGGTCATGCTTGTATCACTTCCATGTTCACCCTCCTTCGCCAAAGACGCCTACGCTAAATAGGCCATGTGCACAGCATAGGCAATAGGGAATCTCGAAAGCATTATCTACGGTGAACTCACCACTGGCAAAAGAGGAAATCGGTCGTCTTTATCTCCGCTATGTCGATGTGTACAAACGCGACAAAAAAAATGTGATATTAACCCTACCAGCTTAGAGCCCAAACCTAAAGTCCGCAAAATCTGGAGAGAAACGGTAACCAAAGACCTGACTACTAGAGGAAGAGCCATCGCAGAATGGTCAAAAACCAAAATACTATTCAGGAAGGACAGTAAACAAAATTCAAGAGACCACCAATATGATACACCGACTTACACCTGCAATTTATGAAACCAGCAATATAGATCAATAATATGCTTATTCAGCCAAAGAAGACTGTGTTCAATCATCTCTACATGTGCAAGTGGATCTCTGTTCTGTATCGTAATCCTGCGGTAGCGGTGCAAGTCAACGGTAGGTTGTCAAAGTCGTTTGGGGTATCTCGGTCGGTGCTTTATGTCCTGGCGTTTGAGCCCTTCCTTCGCAAGTGAAGGGACGAGCCGACGAGACCAGTCCTGCGCGGCATAGCTCTTATCTGTGGGCAAATGTGCCAGGGTGTCCGCGTACGCAGATGGTATTTATTTGCTCCCCCACTGAGCAAATTAGGCACAAGGCCGTTTTTAATGTGAGGTAAAAACCAGCTCCCCTAAAAGGGGTCACTCTGGTTACCAAAAATAATAATTGTCCCAGTATAGAGGGTTTCCCCTCCATTGACTGGTACAAATTATCTTAAGTGCAGTATCTGCCGGAACAGATGGTATTTATTTGCTCCCCCACCGAGCAAATTAGGCACAAGGCCGATTTTTAATGTGAGGAGTGAAGGGAGGGGGAATGGAAAAAGGGGACCAGCTCCCGAGAGGTGGGAAATGGGAGCTGGTTAATGGTCAGGCATGTGGGGTTTCCCCCACATCTGGTCTTTGCTAGTCATAGCTTGCAGTATCTGCCGGAACAGATACTACACTTTGATCTTGTCACCCGGACCCCCGAGGGGGTTGCCGATGACTGTGTCCGCGTACGCAGATGACAAACCGTATTAGTCTCGCGACGTATCGACATAAAAACTGTGATTAAGATGATCGCTGAGTATGAAGACGTCACAGGGGCCATTGTCAACCGTAGCAAGTCCGTTGGCCTGCGGTTGGGGGCCTGGTCGGAAGCAAACACCCTTCCAGGCGATTTCTGCTGGACAGACGTCCTGGTTCGGATTCTCGGAGTACAGTTTGAACCCGCCCTCCAGCTGAGTAAAAATTGGTCGGAGGTACAAGCTTAGGTCGAATCGTCTGTTGGAGTCTATATTTGTAGGAAATTGTTTTTGGAGGGTCGTGCAGAGAACTGCTCTACTTACATCTTTGCATTGATCCATTACCGTATGTCTGTATTTCCTCTGCCTGTGGACCGCCTTAAGGCTTTTGAGCAATCCCTCTTCTAGACTGACGGAGGCCAACATCAACAGCATGCATGCATAATACTAGTCAGATAGCAATATAATTTGCAATTTTTTTTTAATTCATTCGAACCGAACACTAAACAAGGAAATATTACTTTTGAAGCGCCCCACATATAAATTATTTGAACGAAAGCACCGACATTATTCCAATCATAATAATCTTCGCAACATGCTAAAACCTATTTATTACTTCCGACGTTTTGTTTCGATTGAATAAATGTTCGATTTCTTTGAAGTTTGTTCTAATCTAAAGTATTCAGCTTTCTAATAAATGTGCTTCGTTCGTGAAACAATGTAGTGCTAATATAAAACACATCACACATGAAATTGAAAAAAGAATACATTAAAAGATCAATGAATAAACGCTGTCTATTTTGCTTGATGATCAAATATTTTATATCAAGTAAAAATAGAGACGGTTTCGATTCTGTTATTGTCTAAATAAATCTCCATCCGTAGACTTGAAGTTGAATACCTTTACTTGATCTCTCTCTCTCTCTCTCTCTCTCTCTCTCTAAATATATATATATATATATAATATTATTTCTCTCATACTTTGAAGTTTTACATTTTTGTGCTAACCAGGAAATTTATAGCTAGTCTACACAAAAGGTGTTTTGCTTCCTGTTTTTCCTCTGAGAAAATAAGCCATTCTTTGTAACTCAAAGCCATAAGAATATAGTTTGCTATTTTTCTATTCCATATTCGAATAATAAATGCTGTAAATTATAATTCGCAAAATTCTTACATTGTTTATATATATATATATATATATATATATATATATATATATATATATATATATATATATATATATATATATATAGCATTAAAAAATGATTACTAGTATTTGTAGTATGAACAGTATATCTATGTTCTCTTTACGGCGGGAACCTTAGACACCAAATCATGAAAGTATGAATTTAAAAGCCAGCGCGTTAGAGAGAGAGAGAGAGAGAGAGAGAGAGAGAGAGAGAGAGAGCACTCTAGTAAAACTCGAAATTGCCTGGGCAGTCCTGTAGACATTTATCGGTGGGGGCGCCTTATGTCATTAGTAATAAAGAAAATCCTTGTCAACAGGGCGAAAATATAAAGTCTGAAATGCTGGAACTAGAACTACACAGGATTATGTATCAGATCGACAGAAAAAAAGGCATATCTTGCCTCAGTATGGAGTCGATGTTGGCTAACTGGTTAATTATACAGACTGAACACATGGGTGTGTCAAGTTCGAGCCAATTCTTTCCACGAAAATACTTTCATCTATGGATTTTAGCAACCGTTGGATCATTCTACCGCTCTAGAAAGTATCTCACTCCAGACGCAATCCTCTTCCAATATAATAGTCAAATACGTCTTAAGATACTATACTGTCGGCTCATCTAGGGGGGGGGGGCTGCCTAGAGCAATTTTCACTTACTGCACAGGGTACAAAATCCATTTCAAAATCTGATAAGTGATGTCCTTTTCTTCTCCTTGCTAGCTTTTTTCTCACAGAAGAGACGTTGCGAGCATCGTAAATTTCATAGCATCTGCTCAACTGAGCTTTACTCTAGACTTCACTGTAAAACATTCACAAGAAACACTCCGCTAGCTACAACTATTATCAGCAATTGAAATTACTTTCTATGTGTACCTAAAATTACACGAAAATTTCATGAGCAAAGATTTTTTTTTTCAGAATTATAAACGTATAAAATATAATAGCCGGAGCTGCTTTCCAACTGACTATAACATCGTCGTTTTAAATCTAACGTAAGCAAGTTCTTTAGGCTATCCTCTAGACTAATTACTTTCTAACGAAATTTTATTAGCAATTAGAATAAAGTAAAAAAAAGTTACTCATGAAACCGGAAGTAGGCTTGTCATAATCGACAGCCATTAGAGTATTCAGACAAACATGGTGCATGTTGTTAATTGATCACTTTATTCTAAACGATATTGTCCGATAGATATTAATGATTTGTTATAACTACAAAAATAGTATCATGCTTATGCAATTATTAGTGCAGAAAGTGACAGAGAACTTATATTAAGAAGAAGTAGGTTTGAAAAACCTTTTTAAAGATCATATCAAGCTGGCGTAATAGGTATTGTACTTGACTCACTGTCTTTATATTTTGGTTTCGATCTCAGCTCGGGTAGGATTTTTACTCACAAGAAGTGTTAGTCGCGCGACTCAAAACCAGTCAACAACATTTGCGTTGTTAGCTAACGTTCTTCCGTAGGCCACTAGAAAGTAATATTTAAATGGGAGCAAATTGAAGTATTTACAAAACAAATTCACAAAGCATGTATATATATATATATATATATATATATATATATATATATATATATATATAGCGATGTATGTTCGTTTTCCCTATAGAAATCAATATATATAAGAATGTGTATGAGGACAATTCTCAAACTATATAATCAAGAGATTTTTAATTTACAAACTTGAAATTTGGGATAAAAGGTATTTAGACCAGAGGAAAACATGCTAATTTGTTTTAATTCGGAATAAAGGGCTATTAGGGGGTAAACATTAAAAAAAAATTGCTACGTGGTGGGTCATCTGATTTTTATCTGTTCGTCAACTGTTTCACGAATGTCACGCGGGAGTCGTTCACATGACATATCACTTATATTAAGAAGAAGTAGGTTTAAAAAAAACTTTTAAAGATCATATCAAGCTGGCCTAATTGTTATTGTACTTGACTCACTGTCTTTAGATTTTGGTTTCGATCTCAGCTCGGGTAGGATTTTTACTCACAAGAAGTGAACTATTAAGAAATAAATAACACTCGCGTCCACATGTCTCAGTTATTTTTTTTAATCTCTTTTACTTCATGTGTATTTTCTTTTAGGTATTTGACATTACGTTTAATACCTACAGTGTTTCTGATAATTATAAGATCAAAGTTCTACATTAATTGAAATATAATATAAATACGTATTTTATGACCAGGAAACGCTGGACGACCTACTAGTATATATTTGTGTTTTCTTTTCCGATTAATAAATGCGTACTTAACTCTTGCTTAAGTGTTTCTCAACAGATTTTGTTAAACCTATGTACTTATATATATATATATATATATATATATATATATATATATATATATATAGAGAGAGAGAGAGAGAGAGAGAGAGAGAGAGATGAAAATCTTTCTAGTAAATACACAAAACCATATGGGTCCGTTTTTATTGGAATTGTCATCTTATATCGTCTTGATCTCCATTTTATGTATGTGTATTCCAAGAGAAGCACGCATGCGCTTGCTCGGTCATATATATATATATATATATATATATATATATATATATATATATATATATATATATATATAATGCATCTATTATATGTCTAAATATATTTTTTTGCTTACTGCCGTCTTGTTTGTAGATATATTGACAAATTGATATTAGTGTCTCATGGTCTCGATGAAAAAAAAATGGGAAAAAAATGAAACTACTTCAGTTTATGATAAACATATGTTTTATTATACAAATATAGGTATGGTTACCCATACATATAATCTATATACACACACTTGAGTATATGTGTGCGTGTGGGTGTGCACTAGACAAATGACAGCTGCACCGAAAAGAATTGTGAGTGTAAAGAAAGAATTATCACGGGCAAAAAATATCGCAATAAAAAAAGCATCTGCTATCGTATAAACTAAGTAATTATTTCATACTTTGACATTTTCGTGCTTTTCTATCTTTCAATGTATAGGCTTCAAAACTACTCGAAAATATCACAAAAAAATATTGTATTTAGTATATTTTAGATATTGTGCATGTTATCCACGAAGATAAGACGAACACCTTTAGGTCTCTAACAAATATTATTCGTTCTACTAAAAAATGACGATCTTCATATTGCATGAACTGAAAGATTCTATTGTTGGCATAGGTTTCCCAGATATTTTTATTTCTATTTCTGAAATGGACAGATAAGAGATCGAAACACTTCGTTAACATTCAGATATCTCTGATTTTTGTGTATTTTTTTTAAACAGAAAGGAAACATTAAATAGTACTCCGTTAATTATTTTTTCACGTTGTTGATGTATGAATTCCTATCAGATCACAGGAGTTAATCAATGATAAGCCTGTCTAATACCAGATGGTTGACCATTTGGGAATACTAGGCGGTGTAAAGGCTGGCGAGAAAGCATTACTTTCAAAGGAAAGCATTTAGCACCTCCTTATCTCCACTATTCTGTGGGAGATCTTGAGCAAAGTCGAGAACCAACTTCAGCCCCTGACCAGGGTGACGTAAGGTCATGGAAAGCGGGTAACTGGTGTTATACGGAATCAATAAGAAATAATTATGTTCATTAATTCGTATCTCATTGGAAGAAGATTCTCTTTGAGTACAATAGTCAGACAATCGCCCGGTATACGCTCTGCTCGGAAAGAAAGAAACTGCGGTCTACTGTCTGTATAACTGCAAAGAAATGTGTGGTAATGCATCAAACACTTTCCAGAAACAGCGTGAATGGGATTGTAAATGATGACCAACAATGAATTCATGTATGCTTCGAGGGAAATTGATGAATTTATAGTTGGCAATATCTGAATGAGGCGGAACAACATTTGAATGAGTGAATATGAGTAAAAGCCGCCATTGCAAAATTCAGATATCTCCGATTTGCAAACATTTTTTCCAGGGCCATTAGATTCTAATTAAGCAAACCTTCTTGAATTGTTATTGTTTTTAAGTCTCCTTAAGCTTACGTCTTAAATTTTAAATGGTCTATTATCAAAACCATGCAGTAGATTTTGATCGGAATTGGATTAAGGATTCTAGATATAATGCGTAATAGCATTGTATTTTGATTTTTATCTTAAAAAGGGACACATTAAATTAGAGTATAATTGGGAAATTAATTTTCCTCGCCCTGGGACGGGTATATTTATAAATTTCAGAGTTAAAAGCATGAAACATCTTTATTCGAT
The DNA here is from genome assembly GCF_053919585.1 of Euprymna scolopes. Lineage (NCBI taxonomy): Eukaryota > Metazoa > Mollusca > Cephalopoda > Sepiida > Sepiolidae > Euprymna > Euprymna scolopes. Next base: position 78,207,490 of record NC_136487.1, on the reverse strand, counting down.
TCCAGATGAAATGAACACATATCTAAAATAGAATGACATCAAATGTAACATAAATGAGTAGCGACAACGGAAGATGGATAACACAAAACACAGCTTTAAAACAGCTAGAACGGAGAAAAATTCAACAAATGTTCAGATTGGCAATGAATCCAGTGAGTGTATATGTATTGTTCACAATAATATTCCAGGAGGAGTTTCATTCGGACTACACTCACTGCTTCACTTTTCAGTAGCTCACATACGCGAGCGATCGAAGCTTTGAAAGTTTCCATGGCAATAGCTTACATCGATCATTCACCCAACCACATAGGATTTAACCTTTGACATTTGTGCACTAGTCGCCTTCCAATTTATTCGTAACGGTACACGTTTACACACGGGATCTACACGTTGTATGCAGTTTACGTCGTACGGAACATAAGACGTAATAACTCGACTCCTTTTTTATAAACAACGGCATTCTCCCGCCAGGCGTACTTTCTCCTGAAGGATGTGACGTCACCCACGTCTCTAACGTGATATCTCTTCATTTTTTATACTTTTCTTTCTTCCTTACCGTGGCATATTTTCATATAGCTGTCAGACGCGCGTCCTCAATCTGTTACATATTTTAAAAATAAGGTCAGGATCTTTTGACTAACACTTCGTATTAAGCATGTTCTCCCAAGTAAAGTCGGTAAGAGATATTTGACGAATTTGAAATGTGCCAATTTAAAGAGGCTGTAATTAGCTAATTATAGGGCGAAACGATAACATTGTCGCCATAGAAAATACGACATGATTCCAATTCTGTTTGATGAAAACCGGTTTACTGTTTTTGTTGTTGCAGACCATCTACTAGTTGGCCGGTTCTGTACAAATCCCAAAAGCGACAGAAACCTTCTATCATGTCTGAAAGTGACACAATGTTCAACAAGCGAGATCGGAGATGCGTCACTGTACAACTCATACTCTACTGATTCTAGTTATGATAACTGAACCATTACCAGCTCCCTCAAATGCGTCACTGGATTGTCATGAATAACAGGGATGTGTTCAGGGTGATGAAAACAGAGTTTCAGTTATTGTCTTTGGTGTGGGTTCAAGTGAGGGGCACATCATGCCACTTCACAGCTTCGATGTCGGCTTGAAAGTAAACACAAAAGTTACCTGAATCTGCTGAAGAATGTGGTGATCCCCTGGTACAATCAAGTGATCGCTGGCAGACTCTGCGCCGGCTCACAAATCCAAATAAACCCTTTAAAAGAAGTGCGATGATATTGCACTCTTGTCTAACTGGCCTCCTTTCCTCCTTGACAGGTACTCGCTGAACTACTTGGTCATACATCGAAAACATCACCAACATGACCTCTCACAACACCAACGCGAACCTGGTCGCCGCCCACCGGCGAGTATTCGCCGATTTCCCGCCAGCGCCTGTGGTAAAGGCATGCTACCTGTTGCAGATCCATATCGAGGCGGTGATTTAGGCTGAAATCGTCTACATTGAACAGGTGTCAGCTCCACTACATTATCAAGTTACCTTAATTGATTTTTTCAATAAAAGTTTAGAAATAAATCTGTAGTGTTCTTTTTCCTTCGGACGACAATTCTATCGTTCCACCATGTATTTCACTATTTATTTTGTCTTAATTACTAATGTCTCAAATTATTGGCTTGTCAAAAAAAAACGCTGCCAGTTAAATGAATCTCATCACACTATAGAAGCAAATGATACCCATGTTATATTCTTACTTGGCTCTGTGTGTCGAAGGCATTATACACGCATGCCGTCCTCATAAATGTAGGATTTTGCTTATTTATGAATACAAAACAACTCGTGGGTCGATATTCACTTATGGAAATTGTAAGGTTGTCCTTAATATGTTAAAACGTTTACACACGGAACCCATGCGTTGTATGGAGTCTACTTCGCAAGGAATACAGAACAAGTAATAACTCAACTCCTATTTTTTACCATATATCCAGCTAGCGCGGTCGTAGTCGAGATTGAACTCACGACACGAGTTTATAGTTTAATTCAAATTTTGTCGATAGTTGAATACTTAATGTTTCACCAGGGCTATCAAGAGTATTTCTATAGTGAGGGCATCACTAGACGGGGTGACCTACTACGGCTTAAAAGAGTCCCATCTACGCTCGAGAGAAGGATAGACCGCATCAATTTTCCAACCTGGTATTTTCCCTCGCGGTACACACAGCGCCACGCCTTCCCAAATGGTCACTCATCTGGTACTGACCAACTTCGATGATCTGGCGAGAACTGGTGTGTTAACGTGGTTGTGCCGTATAATTTTTTGTAACAATGACGTTAATTTCCGTATACTTTCCCGAATAAAACGTGACTATCTCCTCTGACGCCTGTCCTCTCGAACGTCGTTTCGAACGCGCTCTCATCTGTCTCTTGCACATATTCGCTTTTATAATATATTCTTTTTCCTTACAGTGAACCTCAGTCATTTTGCATTTCGAATACATTTACATACGCGCGTCCGCGCTTTCTTACAGAAATAAGAAATCCTCACAGAAAAGGTTGGAGAAAAGGATTACTTATACATGCGTTCGAGAATAAGAAAAAATTAAACAAATAGCTAGAAGAATAGCTCGTATAGCGTTTGTTCACATAGCCTCCTTCATCCATACATTTATATACATCCCCATATTTCTTTTGTACTTTATATATCGCCAGACAAAAAATTTCTCCCTGGAATTAATTTGTTTTCGCGACTTCCATTTGGGGTTATCTTTGAACCTAAAAATGTCACTAAAAATGTTGGATTCAAACACACACACCCTCGTTATGTAACATATATATTAGATCCGCCCGAGCATATCTATAAATGGTGTTGTCTCTGGCGTTTTCGTCGGTGTCTCCCCTTAATGGGCTGAGCCGACTTCTTTCGCAGGAAGAACCTTGATGCTTATGTATGCAAACATACTAGTGAAATATGGCACTTAGAAACCGCGACAACTATAAAAAAAACCGCGACAACTATAAAAATTCTTATAGAAAAATATGAGTGTACACCGAAAATTACTTAAACTATTGCAGTAGATGTTTAATTTTTAAAATAAATAATTTATTAGCTATTTTATCGTGATAGACGTTAGTGGGAGATAATTAGAGAATCACTGACACTAACTAAGACAAAAATCTATAATCACTAAAAATTAAGAACTTGGAATAGTATTTGGATTTCTTGAATAAAAAGTAAAATACTCTATCATGGTACGCATATTTTAACGTACGCTAATATATTTCAATAATAAATAAGTATTTCTTTAAAGTTTTCAGTTAATCGGTTTAGTAATTTCATAAAATTCATTCGAGTTTTTTACATACATGCGTGCCGGAGGTTTTTAAAGAATATTAAATTCATAATTGGTCCCTAGTTGCATTTATATCTTGCTCAGGGAAATGGCGGTGTAAGGTTTAGCAGTTCCTGCAAGATGTGGGAGTTCTTTCATATATAACGCCCAGTATTGGCAACAAGACACCCATCTAGTGCTGGTCAGATAAAACGTTGTTTTACTTCAGTGAACCTATCGAGAATCGGTGATACAATAGGCTATATTATTCAGCTAGCTGGTCTATTTGTCTGACAAACTTAAATTTGGAACTGCATGTCTATTACAAAACTCGTAGATTGAATGGACGCAAATTACATGGTGAAACGATAACATTGTCTCCTTAGAAAAGACGATGTGATTTCATTTCCGTTTGATGAAAACCGGTTTTCTTTTTTTGTTGCTAGCCATCTACAAGTTGGCCAGTCGTGTACGAAACTTAAAAGCGATAGGAGCCTTCCATCACGTCTGAAAGTGACACAATGTTCAACGGGCGAGATTGGAGATGCGCCGCTATACACGCTCTCTAGTGATCCAAGTTATGACAACAGAGTCATTGTCAGGACAATGAAAATGCATTGCGTGGTTACCACGAATAACAGGGATGTGTCCAGGGCGATGAAAACAAAGTTTCCGGCTACGGTTATGGTTTTTGGTTTGGTGGTTTCAAGTGAGGGCCACATCTTGCCACCTCACGGCTTCGAAGTTAGCTTGAAAGTCAACACCAATGTGTACCTGGTGCAATCAGATGGCCGCTGACAAACTCTGAGTGTGTCAGCATAACTTGGCGAGTGCTATGATTTATACCCTTCTCTCACTGACCTCCTCCTCCCCCAACCATAAACCGCTGGACAGTATAGGCATCGTTTAGTCATACGTCGATAACTTCACCAAGATGACCTACCACAGCCAGCCTGATCGCCGCCATTTGCCGAATATTCGCCTAGCTCCCGCCAGTGCCTGTAGAAAAGTTAAGCTCACAGTTTCGTGTTGATTGAGGCTGAAGGCGGCCACATTGAATAGATGCCAGCTCTACTACATAATTAAGTTACCTGAATTTATTCTTTTAATAAAAGTTTTAAAATAAAGCTAAAGTGTTATTTTATTTAAGGCACAATTTTATCGTTCAACCCTGTATATTAATTGTTCATCTTGTATACAACTAAAACGCCGCAGATCTCTTTTTCTACCTTTTTTTAATATTGTCATACTCATGAATCAATGATGAACTTTTTTTACAACAAAATAAGGTTTAAAGGAAAAATCCAATGGACTAAAGGGAAAACCTGATGTGCTAGACACTGATGAAGAGTTAAGGATTAAAAAATCGGTGATGTTATCATGGATGTCAGAACAGCAATGCGATTAACTGTGGAGGAGGCAACACAAGCTCTACAATAAGCAATGAAAACCCATAATGCACATGTGAAGACCCATCAGGTGTGATGCAGGACAGATTGTAACAGGAGTTTCTGAACGATAAGAGATTCACAGTCGAGCCTTTGTCGTCAGATGGGCTGGGCATGAAATGAAGTTATTCAATCGATACGAGTTGTGGGCAGGATGGGGTGTACAGACTTAGACAACGTTGTAATTGCAACCTCAATAGAACAATTAAAGTGAATGAAGCTTATGAAACCACTAAATTGTCTGTCCTTATTAAAAGAGATGACATGACGACAAAAATTATGCTGTATATGTAAACATCTCCACATGCCGACATGAACACAAACGAAAGGTAATATACACCCGAACTGTTTTGTTATGCATGCATAAAAAGACAGCGTGCAGTATGATATATATACATGAGAATCTGACATTATGAAACTTGATGTTGCATCTGAAAATGCAAAAAAGCTGATATGGCGTTAAAGAGACAGGCAATATGCAGCACAAGATTGTGTTAACTTTTAAAACTCTAAGAAAATCATTCCTGAAATGTATATTTAAAATTTATCCCCCTTGTTAAAACTTTATGATAAACAGGCCATTCGTTAAGATACAACTTCAAAATCTTTTTGTTAAATAAAGGCTTCCTTTCTTTTCAGATAATTATTTCCTAGTTCTAATTGTTATTTCATGATTCATATCGATTTTGTTTTCTTTTACATTTTTTTAATATTTATTTAACTGATCTGTGTAATCGACCAACCTTTAATTTGTTAAGTAATTATTTATTTAGTATTAATGTATTAAGTTTTTTTTGCTTTTTTTTTTGCATCGTATTGCAAAACTTGTTATGATTATAAAGCGTTCCTCCATAATCTGTCAAATTACCAAGAGAAACCATTTATGAGTGTCTAACTTTCAATTACATTCAAGGCCATTTCTATGAAGTTTCATTATTTATCAATTTCCGCCACAGACATTCCCAATTACTGAATTCTTCCGAATAATCAATATTAATGGATATTTGCAGAAAGAATATTTCATATATAAGGTTGGTGCTAAAATAATGTTGTTTTTTGACGTTCAACTTGAAAAGATCATAACTCCTTTTATAATAAACTTTATTAATTGAAATGAGAACCATTAGAATCGACATATCTTTTGCTAACAGGAAACATGTTTACTTAGCGCATTAGCAGAGAAATTCGGAGTTCTGGAAGCGATGAAGTCATTGAAGGCATCGTCTCGGATTTTAAAGTATTTTACACGCAGGAGGTTGTCGAGATACTTGAAAAAGATACTTGAAAAAATGATAATCGGTTAGCGAGAGGTCCGGTGAATATGGCGGACAAGGCAGAGTCTTGTAGCCCAATTCGTTGAGTTTTTGCAGGGTCAGTTGAGCAACATTAGGGCGAGGGTTGTCATGGAGGAAAATTGAAAAATTGGTGCCTTCATATTAACCAATCACGGACACATACGTTGAAGATTCTTGTGTATTTCGTCGATGTGTCGGCAGTACTTCTTCACCGTAATTGTTTCGCCCAGATTCAAGAAACTGTGATGGATGAAACCGGCCGCAGTTTTCGTAGAAGATCCACTTCTCATAACGCGTCACAATCTTCTCGAGAAATAGGTTGTTTTTGTTGCGCAGAAGACACCTCAAAACGACGTTTTTTTTTAAATTATTTTTATCGTTCAATTCATGCGTCACCATTTATCTAACATTTTTTACTCTCCTATTTGCTTTAAATCGCGAACGACTGTAGAGTGGTCGACCTCGAGTTCAACAGCAACAGTGGTTTTGCGAGAGAAAAATAAAATGAAAGAATCCAATGTGTAAAATTTACAGACACGTTCAATTTCAAAGACGAAAATCTATCATATTAATATTTTCTCAAATTCATAAAACAAATGACGAGAATAAAATCGGCGTTGATGAGGACAAGAGTATTGATAATGGTGACAGCGATGATGATGCTGTTTAAGCCTAAGATTCATCACAACTTTACACCAAAAGAAGTAGAAACGACCCGAATTATTTGCGGTCGACAATTTGGAATATTACTAAGTCGATTATTACTATTCCAGGGATAATTCGCCAAAAAGGTTTAACGAAGCAATTAATTCAGAACATTCTCAGCAATAGAAAATAGTAATGAAAAACGAAATAGATGCTTTAACAGAAAATAATACCTATTCAGTAGTGCCTTTTTCAAAGGATAAACGTGTCATTATATCAAGATGGATCTTTACAAAAAGACTACACTGTCAGGCGGTGAACAGTACAAGGTTAGATTTGTTGTTAAAGGATATATTTTTTTACGTTTTCACTGACTACAAACTTAACAAAAATTTTATTGCAACTCTTATTACAATATAACCTTAACTTAGACGTAAAAAAATGCTTATTTTAATGTTCCAGTAGACCATGAAATTTATATTACCCCTACAGAGGGACTCATAATGAAAAATATAGTTGGGCGTGGAAGCTTAACTGTACGGTCTGAGGGAGAGGAATTGATGCTGAGATACAGTATATCATAATTATATGATCGAACACCAATTCAAACAAAGCTCATTGGACCCCTGTTTGTATACCCAACACAAATACAATAAACTGCTGAATTTAGTTTCATGGGTCCATATTTTAACCTCATTAAATTGTGGCATAATGTTAGCCGATATTAAAAACATATATAAAAAATTCAAGATAACCGATCTTGGCAAGATATCATGGTTTCTGGGCATACAATTTACTCATGAAAAAGGAATTATTAAAATGAATCAATCGATGTACATTGATAAAATCCTATTAAAGTTTGGAATGCAAGAATGCAAGAAACGCTCTATACCGGTCGAAATTGATATCAATAAAATTACTAACACAGAATCTGAAATAAGATGGAGAAAATGAATGTATTTGAACATACACGTGCAAACAAGCGCACACACACGCACACACACACACGCGCACACGCGCGTGCAAACACACAGCCATATATGTGTGTGCCATTTTTTGACAGATATATGAATATATATACGTGTGTATGCATGTGTGTGTAACTTGTTTTTAATATTGCTTGGCTATATTAATTCACACGTATATAAAAGAAGTATACAAATAAAATTGAGCCTGATTGAAAAGATAAAGTCAGATGGAAAAGATCAGTTTCTATAGTTTAGATTTTTTTCTCCATATTTGAAAATTAAAACTAAATGAAGCTTTTGACGATTTATTGATTTCGTTTAGCATAACGGATACGAACGAAGACCAAATTGATTTCATATCCTAGCAAATCTATTTCACTACCTCATGCACTTTTTTTCAATTTAGACACATATTGACATCTTCTTTCCACTATGGATAAAATGAATATATATATATATATATATATATATATATATATATATATATATATATATATATATATATATATATATATATAATGCCCCAATAGACTGTGGAATTTATAATTTATTATGCCTTTTAGGGATTAATCATGAAACAAAAGTTGCGTGCGGAAACTTAACAAACCACTGTACGGTCTGAAGTAGAGCAATTGATGCTGGAAAACAATATTTCATGATTAAATCATTGAACAACAATTCAAACAATGCCTAGTGAACCCGTTTGTATATCCAAAACAAAGACAATAAAGTACTGATTTTAGTTTCATGGGTCGATGATATTTTAATCGCATCAAATTATGTCACAATGCTACAATATATATATATATATATATATATATGTATATATATATATATATGTATGTATGTATGATATACTTTGAGAGAAAAAGTATGTGCAATCTAGAAGAATAGTGTGGCTTAGTCTGTTAAAACGAATACCTTTAACACAGAGTAGAAAGTGAATCTTGGGTTTACTTTCGACTGTCACCTAACTCCTTCTTCCTTTTTTTTTTTTTTTTGTTCTTTTGTCCTCACATTCCATGAGCGATGTTTTTGATAAAGTGGAAAAAATTGCTGTTTTCAGGGTCTGAATCGATTCTATCTAACACTTATCGTTGGCAAGTTTTTTATCTTGAAGTAGTATGTTTTATTTTTTAAGTCTTTTCATCAAATGGCTTCAGGCCTTGTCTGGAGCGATTACCATAAAGAAAGAACAGTTTCGCACCAGTTTGATTAATCTTTACAAAAAATTTAAACAAATATCTAGGATCCGTCTCCCAACTTTGAGCAAATTCCATTACATTATTTTGGTTTATCAAAATATCTAACCCTTAAGGATGGAAGCAAAACCTCTTAATAACAATTTTAAATAATAAAATATCGCGAATGCAAAGCTGGATTATTTTAATTTTTACATGAGATTTGACCATATTATACTCCCCAAAATCCTTTTGAATCATCGAAAAATCTAATAGCTGGATAATAGTTATTAATTGATATTTACTACCTATGGTTATCATTTCCCACCGAACCGGGTGTGGCATTGCAAGCAGATATAACTCGAACGTACCTAAAGTAAAGCTGGAATAAAAGGGACGAAATTTATTGCAATTTTAATCGTGATGTCACAGCCATTCGAGATATTCCCTGACCAATCTTCAATATACATCACAAATATTTTATCTACCCGTCTTAAAATTCATGTATTGATAATTTAAGTTCCACTTGATATCTACTTTGTAAAAGGAACTGCATGCAGACTCAGCATATGTGCCGAAATAGCTTGTATTGAGGTTTAGGTTGTTTGTAAAATAAATGATTTGTTTTATTTTTTCGTCTTAAAATTTGTAATTGAATTTAATTATTGACAAATTTTGTTTTATTTAATGATAGACGATAATTTATGCTTGCTTATTAATTCTTATGATAATTCTAATGATAATTATAATGATAATTTTTATAATAAGTCTTACGATAATTCTTATGATAAGTGCATTAAAAAAGAAAAGTTGCTTATAGTTAATTTTATTACAATTTGAAATAAGAAACTTAATTTTTCAGGTTGAGGACATTAAAATAATTAGCCCTTTTCGCTTGTCAGTCATGCGTAATAATATTTAACGTGAGATAAGTAAGAAACATGGTATAGGTTAACGATTTGCATGTATTGGAGAGGATTTGATTACATTTTGAATTCAAAGCAATGTTTTGTTTTTAAAGTTTGGGACTTAGAAAAGTCGGTAGATATTTGTGAAAATCAATATTTTTGTTGCTTAATATAATTTAGTTTGGCGCGTATCTTCCATTTATTGGTCATTTAATGCTAAAAAAAGTGGTCAAACATAATTCTATATTCTAGAAGACTTTGCTATTGGGAAACATTATTCTGAGAAGAAAATTGCATAGGGGCTACCATCAAAAGCAAGATAACGGGGCACCGAAGTCGGGATGTTGTTTGGCTGTGAAAATAATTATATATTCTCTCACATTTTGAATTTTCTGTTGGTTATTGTTCGTTATTGTTGTGATGACACACTTAGCGAGTATAATATTCCAACTAGCAAGGCATCGACTTGGGTTATAGCTGGTCGCGACGATCACATCCCTTGTTCGGGACGAAAGTAGGTTTCTTCCACTGTCGGATTTCGTTGCGGTTTACTTGATCTGTGATAGTTAAGGTTTTTTTTTTTTTTGTGCGGCGCGTTTGCTCAGTTGGTAGAGTGCTTGCCTCGCATACAAAAAAAACTCGGGTTTCGAATCCTGAGTTCGGATGTGTCTAACCAATGAGAGCGAAACTCTAGTCTTAGACTTTCGCTTTGTTAGCGTTCATGCCTCTTGTGAGCTGCAACATTTTCTGACTGATATATATTATTCAATAAATATATCTTGATTTTTTTCCAAGTGTTTGTTTTCTACCTAGTTTTGTATGTTTTTAGTAGTTCAAATCATATTCAAGAGGTTAGTTAGTTAAAAAAAAGTAATGTCGAGTGTTACATTTGAACAAAAAATGTCCGTCATAAGAGAATCACGTCTTAGGAGTCTCGATAATCGGTCCAAAATAGAAAATTAAAAAAATACTTAGGTAGATATAGTTTTAAAACGAGCCTCCCTCTTCAAAAAGAAAATAATCTTTTATATTTTTAGTTAATGTCCAAGATAACTGCTCAGAATACATCGACATACCGGAAGTGGATACGGTTGATTATGTAACGAAATTGACTGACGACACGAAAAACGAAACCATATATTTATTTTTTAAAATTACGTTCTTTTTTTAACATTGTTTATGTTATTACGAAACGAAAAAGTAAGAAAACACTTTTGTATTATCAAATAATAAAACAAAGGTTTTATTTAGAAAAATTTAGTTGTAACACTTTCAGTGTTCACAGAAAAACAAAATACATTTCTCCAGTATGGTGCGTTTCACAAAGCTCTCGTTAGATGGCGCTTCTCAGCCAAAAACATTTAAATTATTAATTTGTTTTTGAACCTTCAAAGTTGCTTTAATTTTTTAAAAAAATGTTTCATTTAAATTATTTATTTCTACGGAACACAAAAAAAAGCTATTTTATTTTATAAAATTCCCATGTTTTTATTACAAAAGTGTTTTATTAAAATTATATTTTCTTGCGCAGATTTTAAATAAATATTTTTACAATTATATTTTGATACAATAAATGTTTTCGTTCCAAATATTTTTCTGTTCGGAAAAAATATTGTGATGCTAGTTCACTTATTGATCCGCGCTATTTTTTAAATAGCATTTTCAAGTTTAATTAAAGTTTTACGAAATCTGTTCATATTAAATTGTTAGGTGAAAGTACATAATATGTACAAAATACCTTCCCATCCCTATGTTCAGATTAGCTTTCTAAATAATAACGTTATCATTCCAGCACGGATCAATAAGTACATAAGTACCAACCCTGTTTGTAATAAGAATTGTTTTAACTACATTAATTCTTCTGAATAAACTATTTTATTTCTTTGATAATACACGAGTGATTTTTTTCTTTTTTTTTTTTTTGGTTTCGTAATAATACAAAAGTATTTTATAAATAAATATATGGTTTTATTTTCGTGTCTTGACTCCGTTACTTCGTGATTACGCGATCGAGTTTATTTTTTTAAAACAAGAGTAAACAATTAAAGACAAAAAATAAAATATTATGGAGGTGCGTAGTCATCTTTAAAACACTATCCCCTTAAAGAACGGCCCTAAAATAGGTTTTCAATCGATATTTATTCAATAATGGACCAGTTTTCCTACATAGCAAAAATGGACGAGTTTTTCGCTACGAGTTTTCCGGTACGAGTTTTCCGGTACGAGTTCTCCAAGTACGAGTTTTTCGGGGACGAGCTTTCCAGGGACGAGTTTTCCGGGCACCATATATAAGTGATCTTGTCTGCCTATTATAGCTCTATAACTCGTTGGGTAAAATGCTGCCTAGGTGACTAGATGAAGATACGAAGTTCATATTACTCAGACTACTCTGTTCATCTTCAATGTTTATTTTACAACGTTTCGATCGATGTAACCTCCGACCCTTTACAGGTTTCTCTTGCCGAATTGTGAAATTTTCTGTCCAACTTGGGAATCTACACAAAATTTTTTACCGAAAATGATTGAATCCACGGGGGTAGCATGTACTCGTTCCGCCAGACATAATTGGATACAAATCTTAAGTAATTCGCTTAAACGATGCTTAAACCTGTAGAACGGCGTCCCTTCCAACTTCATTTTGCCATGGTACTTAATCTGTTACGTCACGGTTCTTAGTGGATGATTATTTTATGAATCTTGGGACTTTCAAAGCTATTCTTACTTATAGATGTGCAATATTACTATTTGTCACTATAGTTCACTAATTAATAATAGAGTTTACTCTCTCTCTCTCTCTCTATATATATATATATATATATATATATATATATATATATATATATATATATATATATATATATATATATATATGCGTATTCTGCATATGTATACGGAATAATTGCGTTGACACACCGGTTCTCGTCAGATCACCGGAGTTAAGCAACGTTGAACCTGGTTAGTACCAGATTGGTGACCATTTGGGAATTATAGGCGCTGTATGTCCTCTCCGCTTATCTCGGCATTTGTTTCCAGTCATCCTGTACTTCACTTGCCACTGGTATTTACCAATGTCGACTCAGGAGAGGTGTGGTTGGGGATTGCGCGCCCCCTGCCACAAAGATTTCACGCGCCAGCAACCCTTTCTGGGTATCCATAGTCTGTCTAAGACTGAAGAATCCTGCTTTTTTTATGTACATAGACATGCTGCAATAAAATATCTACACTAACGCAGTAAATCAATATAGAGTAGAATAAAAAATAAGGTGACTTTTCATTTTATACAGAATTTGAACATGACACTGCATCGATCAGAGCCGCCATGTACCGACACTTAACGACAGTGATAGAGAGCTGTTAAGGCAATCAGTGCCTACAAGTGCCGTTAATACATTAGTGCCCACCAATGCTCGCCAGTGCCACAAATGGTCTGCTATTTACCACAGTGCCCATCAAGATCCCACCACTGCCGCAAAGTGGCCGCCACTGCCCAAATGAACCCGCCATAGCATAAATATCCTGTCAGTTTCCAAAAGTTTCAACCAATTTGTCAACGTGTCCACCAGTGCCATCAAAGTAAAGTAAACACTTTAAAAGAGCACAATCTACGAGTTTCCGCCGATAACAGTCATAACCTCCACTGGATGACAGTGCCTAAAAATTGAAGACAGGCAATTTTATTTCGGAGCAGTCTAATTGAGGTTGACTATAGTCGTGACCGATAATGACTGATTGTTGCAGAGGCAGCCTGTGCCCACAAAACGCCTTAAAACACTATTACACGCTAGTGGCCTCTAATGCTCACCACTGGCATCGATTGATAACTAATTTCATTTTGGAGCAGCGAAATTTAAAAGCCGATATTGGTCAATGAAAGCTAGTGGATACCGTTAACTGCCAGTTCCAGACAATGCACTACAGTTGAAGTCAGTGTCGACAATTTTCCAAAGCTGATTGACTACTACTAGCATCCGCCACTATCTTTCTGTGTTTATATTTTTTGCTGTTTATGTATAGTCAGTAATTTATACGATTCAGATACGATAAAGCACTAGATAATCATAGCTTGCTTATCTCTTGTGGCATTGGGGTAGATTTTCACTCCACAACGCCGGTAGACGAGTGCTGCAGTTTATAATACAATAATTAGAAAATATGGAAATGACAAAAAACCAGATAAGTCTTATAATACGGTGTTCAAAAGCACGAAAAAGGCATAGCAACATACTTTCGAGCTTTCCTGTGCAACGCCGGACTGCCTTTCAATTATTTGCAGATGCATTACTGCAAGCTGGTTTCAAGATATCTCTCGTTGCAGCTGCAGGAAATCATTGGCGAAACTAAGTTAAATATATCACCTCATTTAAAATCGGTTAGATTAAATTATTTTTTGTCGATATCTCCACTGTGATCACTTACTGCCTATTGCTTAATATTCGAATCAATTTTATTTATTCTCGGTGGAGGGGGGGGTAGAATAAAATGGGATACGTGGCCTCCAATAATCGATTATATTAAAAACATCTCGAATAAATTCGATTTCAATAATGCAGTCATTAGATTACTCATCAAATTTCGATTCGAATTCTCTTTTTTTTTTTTCATTGACTGGAAAACTATTTGCAAAAAAGCATAAAGAAATAAATGTTGCACACAATTATTTTTTCGAATCTCTATATTAAGATTAATTTTAAAAAGTCGGACAAGATATTGTGCGTCAGTGTTTCCTGACGATAAGTAATTTTAATAAATCCACAGAATTATTTCCTTTCTTAGTCATTAATTCATAATATCACTCTATCTATATATTTATTTATATCTCTATCCATATATCTATCGATTTATATATATATACACACACACACACCTATATATATATATATATATATATATATATATATATATATATATATATATATATATATATATATATATATAGGGTGGGCCAAAATAAGGATCCTATCTTTAAATATAATCATATATATATATATATATATATAGGACCCTTATTTTGGCACCCTGTATATATATATATATATATATATATATATATATATATATATATATATATATATATATATATATGGAGGTCAAAAAGATAACGCCGATCATCAACTTGATGATTGTAGATTCTATTCCTGGCTTAGTCTAACAGCAGTGATGAACTGTGATACTTTTGCTGTGATCAAAGTGTAGTATCTGTTCCGGCAGATGCTGTACTTTCTGACCATTGCACTTGTGGCAATTGGTTGTTGGTACATGTAGGGCAACCCTACATGTACCATCCTCTTCTACTCTCCCCTTCACTTCAAATACAAACCGAAGTTGAGTCATATTTTGCTTACGTGGGGAAGCAAATAAATACCTACAGTGAAACAATCTGTTTGTGGAATATATATATATATATATATATATATATATATATATATATATATATATATGGAGTCAGAGATGGCTTCTGTTGCCGGGTTCAAATCTATCGACCGGTGTTAATCGTGATACCCTGCACTGATGATTCTCGAAAGGATGAAACACCAGTGTCTGTCCGTAGGTATTTAATAATCATTTTGGTAAATAATTATGTTAGCCTCTTTAGGAAACTCGTTTTGTTTTTGTTTAGTACTTTCACTTGAAATAAATTAATTTAGCTCATATGCACAGAATATCATATAATGATTAGATCACTCTGACATACGTTAAAAAAAACATTTAAAAATAAATGTTTAAATTTCAACAGTATTTCTTGCAGTTATGCTGGCCGAATGGATTAAGTCCTTTCTAATGAATCCAGAGATGGCTTCTGTTACCAAGTTGGAATATATCGACCGGTGTTACTCGTGAAAACCTGCACTGATGATCCCCGAAAATATGAAAAACTAGTGGCTGTAGGTATTTAATAATTATTATAGTAACTATTTGTATATATATATATATATATATAACTATTTACTATAATAATTATTAAATACACACACACACACACACACACACACACATATATATATATATATATATATATATATATATATATATATGAAAATAATATATATATACGAGGTGCCTTAAATAAGTTTCTTTCTTCCTATTTTTTTCTTATGGGCACTTTTATAAATAGTACATAGAGGGGACATATTCACCTCGAAGTAATTTTCCTCGGCTGCAATTCACTTTTTCTACTTAATTTCTGGAAGGTTCCGATAGAAGTTATTGTGAGTAAGCGTGTCAATAAGCCCCGTCACAGCCCCTTTATTCTTCTCAATTGTCTCATAACGCCGGCCTCATAGGTTTTTCTTTGAAAAGGGAATAATCAAAAGTCACTTGGATCAAAGTCTGGACTATAGGGACTTGATGAGCATCTTGATCACATCGTCTGTAACAAGGGTGTTGTTGTGGACTGGTTCATTGTCCTGGTGGAAATGCTACTGACCCGATTTCAAGAGTTCTAGCCGCTTTCGAGGGAATCTCTTCCTAAACTCTCTTAAAACCTCAACATTGAATTTTTTTATTGTTGTTGTTGTTGTTGGTTTTGGTTTTGTTGTTGTTTTTGTTGTTGTTGACTGCCTGTCCAGTGAGAATCCAGTGCAAGTATTTCATGCCCGTGTTGTTCAAAAAAATAAATAAAATAAGTTCCTGAGTGAAATGCTCGGTTTGACCTTCTTCGGTCTGTTAGAGTCAGCAGGCTTCCACTGGGTACTCTGTTTTCTAGTCCCTGGGTCATAACGGTAGACCCAGCTTTCATCGTAGGTCACCAGAGCATCAAGTATTGCGGGACCTGAATTGATCAACTCGACCATCTCCCTGCTGTTATGATGTCTTTCTTTTTTATATTCTCTTAGCACCCTTGGGACCAACATCGTGCAAATATTCCGCATCTTCAGTTCCTTGCAAATAATTGTGTACTGTCTCTATACTGACATCAAACTGTGCACTTACCGTTTCTATAGACACGCGAGCGTCCTTATCCATGAAATTCTTTTATTTGTGCATGTAGTGATAACTTCTTTACCCTTCCGCATATCTCATCATCAATTACAGACTCCCTGCCTCTCGTGAATCTTTTATGCCCCTCTTCAACTGGTACTCGATTCATGCAAGATGTATCAAATCAGTTTGGAACATTCTATTCGCTTCTGCTGCTTGTTTTCCACGTTTAAAACAGAATTTTATTGCATCTTTTTCTTCTAAAGTGTCTTCCCGTCCAGATTTCATTTTTAAAATGCATCAGTTGTAACGATCAGACTTTAGTAGGGTGTATTCCAATTCTTGCTGTAGCTGTTCATTGAACATGAAATTATAAAACTTGTTCAGTCATCTCCTAAATGTATGGAAATAGCATTCTGAAATTTCAAGAGTATACGACAATATTAAATGCCTATACAATATCCCTGTACAAAAAAGTCTGGAACTGCAGAATACTGCTTAACTGTATCACAGCTTATCACTTTGGCTAGACTAGTACCAAGCCAAGCATCTTCTAATTTATTTACTACCATCAAGTTGATAATTGGTGGTTGTAAATTATAGCTCTAATGACTTTACATAAACATTGACCTCCACTCATATATATATATATATATATATATATATATATTTATATATATATATATACTAGCAAAAGGACCGGTCGACGACTGGGTTCAAAATAGCCTACAGAAAATGGACTCTGATTTATGAAAGTATAATAGGTTATGAAAAGGAGGGGTTGTAAAGATATAGGTTCGAATTTGGGGGTATCAAGACCAAAGCAAAATATGATAAAAGTAAAAATAAAATAGATAAACCCCATAATTCATTATACCATAGCTGTTCACACTGAAACACTAATCACAATATTCTGTTGATCTATATGAAAAAAACATTGTTAAACTTTGTGATATATTTCCATTTTATGGAGGTCAGGCGCGAACTAATACCCCATAATTTTATTATACCATATTTCGTCAAACTGAAATATAATTATCAAAGTATACTTACGCAGATAGATATGAAAAGTCTTTATTAAAGTTTGTGCCTATTTCCATTCTATGGAGGTCGCACACGGACGCAGACCCCACAATTGTATTATACCATCCCTATTTAAGTTACAACATACTTATCAAAGTATTATTATGTATATCTATATACAAAACACTTGTAAACGTTTTTTTTTAAATTTTAAAATTGTTTATTTCCATACTTTGTGGATCAGGCGCGTACGCAGACCCCACAATTTTAATGAATCATCATTATGCCAGATCAAACATACCGGTTCCTGTGTCTCAATACATCTTCTACCTTTATATGTGATCAGTTTTCTATAATAGTCAACCATATAGGAGCCTATTAGAGACCAGACACGTACACAGACCTTCAGCTTCTATATATAGAAGATATATATATATATATATATATATATATATATATATATATATATACAGTAGCGTACAAAACTAAGGGACATAATTTTAAAACCTAATATTTGTTAGAAATAACAACTGTGAAAAGCTGAAATGTTGACAACTGGTAGTCGTTATCATCCATAATAACGTACTAAAATTTGAATCATTTGCAAAGGATATAAAAAGAATTATAACAATTATTTATTTATTTTCAAAATAGGAATGTCCAAAAGTAAGGGAAAACTTTGAAAAAAAACAAGACCATTCTTATTGCAGCTTCACCCACAAATCCTCTATGTTAGTGGGATTTCATTCCATAACTTTCACTCCAAAGGTCTTCCAAAGATTATCTATTGGATTTAAGTCAGGATTTTACGTCGGGCAATCCATAATTTCGAAATCTTGCTCGCTAATGTTACTCATTACCACCTTTGCCCTGTGGCATGATTCAATATTTTGCATAAAGGTAGCCCTGTCGAAACCTGAATTCTGTATAATTGGCACAACATGATATTGAACAATGTTTTTTTATAGATCTGCACGTTTACACGTTTACAACCGAACAAGAGGCGTTGTACCTTGGCTAAAAAACATTCTAAACAGTTTTCTTAGTACACTTTGCACTTAATCTTTCACCAATACGTCTCTTTACATTGTTTTTCCCCCATCATTTCCAAATAAATCAAACTTGCTTTCATCACTGAAAAATACTTTTGCCCAATGTTCATATGTTCACATAACATATCTCTTTCTCTTATTCTTCGAAGTGATTTATTCTCCTGGGTTCGATTAAACAGCCTTATTTCTTGCAGTCGGCTAGAAACAATTTGTTTAACACATGAGGTACTATTCATAATCCTTTTAATTTCCGTGCAAGACTTAAAACGGTCCTTTAATGACATACGCTGCATTATTCGATGTTCTCTTGCCGAAGTTTTGCGGGGTCTGCCGGATTTAAAAGCACTAACTATTTTGCCAGTATCATTATAGGATTTAACAACCCTTCCTATAACACTCTTGGAACGTTTCACTTTATCTGAAATCTCTCTAATGGTGTGCTTTTTCTTTGTGTAGCTTTACCATAGCTTGTCTCACAGAGTAATCAAGTTTTGGGCGTCTCGCCATGGTGCCGACTGATACAACCTTTACAAACGTCTAAGTAAAATTTATTCTTTACAGGAAATCAAAAGATTTGAATAAAGCATACTGTTTACATTTGTTTTCTCAGTTTGGTCCCTTACTTTTGGACGTTCCTATTTTGAAAATAAATAAATAATTGTTATAATCATTTTCCTATCCTTTGCAAATGATTTAAATTTTAATATGTTATTATTGATAATAACGACTACTAGTTGTAAAGACTTCAGCTTTTCACAAACAGATATTAGCTTTTTAAATGTTGTCCCTTAGTTTTGTACGCTACAGTATATATAAAGAGAGAGAAAAGGGAGATGGAGAGAGAGAGAGAGAGAGAGAGAGAGAGAGAGAGAGATGAAGCGAGAACAAACCAGGCCATGTGTCCATCAGCGTTTCATCTTTATTGTAAGTTTTCTTCTGGATTAATAAAATGAACAAAATGTCCTGAAGAAGTTTTACAATAAAGATGTAACGTTGATCAACACATAACTTGGTTTGTTCATTTTTATCCCTCTATGTTGTCGGAATACTATTTCTATTATTTTCATATATATACATATATATATATACATATACACACACACACACACACACACACACACACACACACACATATATATATATATATATATATATATATATATATATATTCATGCATATATAGACTGTATCAAAGCTCTTTGGTTTCGCAAGACGACATCAAAATTCTACGGCGTAGATTAGAAACGACGCTTTTAATTCTTAGCAGTTATTGAAAGTGAGATCTAAAATGATAAACATTGTCAAATGTCAGGATCTCAATTTGTTTATAAAAGAAATTATGCGTTATACGCTAGTAAGAAGTTGTTCAAACCAAAAAAACGAGAAGAATTATTGCACGCGTTTTATTTACATAGGTTACAATTGAGATTCTGTTGCAATGGTTCCAAAAATGAAATTTGAACTAGCCCAAGAAATAAAAACAACGGGTCAAACCTCCATTCAGTGGAGAATATAAGGAGTTTTAAATAGAAATGGGAGGAGATTACTGTTGTAAAATGTTTACTTTTCTAGAAATTTTGGTAGTGAGATTTTGACTAACAGAGACCATTTCACAGGAAAACAAAATACCATGGCAGAAAGAATCCCAGTGTTTGGCTTAGTCTAATTGAGAGTGACAATCTTCAGCGTACATATTACGAAGCAAACATTTCTTTTTCACTAAACCTTACCCTAATCTAGCACGGAACTAAGTTTAATTTCAAGCTTGCATGAGTGAAGCCAGGAAACATATTCTAAAACATTAAATATAGTTTCCGCGCTTGGTTTTATTATAGTAGAAATATTTTTTTAGGAAATCGCTTTTTAGTCGATACTATTATTATAGTCCAATAATTATTTTACATTTTACCAGGGTTACGCCTGTACACTGCTCTTGCTAGTATATATATATATATATATATATATATATATATATATATATGTGTGTGTGTGTGTGTGTGTGTGTGTGTGTGTATATATATATATATGTATATATATATATATATATATATATATAGAGAGAGAGAGAGAGAGAGAGGAAGATATAGGGAAGGGGGAGACGAGAAAGAAGGGGGTAAGTGAGATGTAGGGTGATGAGGAAACAGACAACATAAACAGGGAAAACATGAAAGAAGAAAAATGAAACATAGGGAATAGACTGGAGAGATTTCTCATTAATTTGAAATCTTTACAGTTCCAAGATTTCTTTGAATGCTAATCTTTGATCTTGCTCGATTATTCTGCAATATTCTATAGAAACTGCCGATCGGTTCCTATTGTCAGCAGTCACCGTTTCTATTCCACTAATTTGGTTCCAGCCAACAATTTCTTCCAATCCACTCTACAAGTCTAATGCTTGCACACAGAGTCAGAATTCTTTTGTCAGTTTCTTATTTTTTCTTTCATTTTTGTTTATTCATTTTTTCAATTCTTCAGATTTTCTTTAACATGTCTTAGCATTGCTATGTGAGGCTCAGACCGTCAGTCTGTAAGTCGTTTGGTATGTCACCTGTTAGTTGAAATATCATTTCCGTTGGTCTGTACCGTTTATGATAAAAATTGCATTTTTATTGATCTGCCGGGTTTAAATATGGAAGAGCACATTTTAGTTTGTCAGCCTAATTTTTTAATAACACTTCCATCGTGTAATTTTTAAGTTTGAATTAGATTTGATATCTGTCTGTCTCGCTTCGTTGTTTTCCTGGTCTCTTACGCTTTAATTTCAATGAAAGATCTTTGGTCTGTAATACCCAATTTGAAAATTTAATTTTTATTAGTCGGAAATGTACAAATTTAAAATAAAATCTTCGTTGGTCTGTCATAGTTAAGTTTGCAATAAATTTAACAGTAATCTCACACTTAAGGTCGAGATAGTATTTTTCTTGGTCTGTCATATTTAGATTTTATATACCACCTACTTTTATCCTCCACATTTAATTTGGAAAACGCATATTTTTTCATCTTTCACAGTTATGTCTGAAACTGAATGTTTGTTGATCTTTTACACTTAAGTTTTAAATTGTATAGCTGTTACATAAGGAGCTCGGTCGGCATTTCCCGATAGGAGCTACTCATGTTATAAGCAATACACTAATCTTTTCTAAAAGCTAAAAATGTAAAACCTGGGGGAATAACTTCATAGAACTGCACAGGACTTTGACCATATCTCAGTCAACAAGATAAAGCCATCTTAACAATGGAAGAAATTCTGATAGTTTGGATGTGCAAGGGTATACTCAAAGCGTCTGTAGCTTTGTCTGAAACGTTTAAGTTATAAACAGCAGATAGTTAACGGACGTATTTGAGAACTATGAGTTCTTGTTCGTCTGGTGGGTAAACGGCTATATGTCTGTCGGTCTGTCTGTCGGCCTGTCTCCATATTTTCAAATCTATCTCCTCGGAAACTTAAAGTCGCAGAGCGGCGCTAGGGGCCTCAAATGATTGAGCTTTTTTGTTTTGTTTTTGTTTTGTTTTTTTTTCTTTTTCACATGCCGTTCTTTTCTTGGCCTTTAGTCGGTTAACATTCTTTTTATAGGGGTCAAAAATGTGTCTAAATTGAAAAAAAGAATCGTTAAACATGTTGTACATTCATCTTAGTCTATATTTAATTGTTCATTTTTGTATCAGGTTGGTACAGTGGTAACGCCGCTAACATTGAATGCTACAGTTTCAGTTTCGATTCCAGCTGATAGCATCTAAATATATATTTTTACTTTTGAAATCACGATTTTATAATAATATATACGAAATCTGGACAAATTAAAATATCACATTTAAGCGTAGTTTAGGCTGGTGCAAAGCCGCGAGCGCCCCCTATTGTTAGTTTATTACTTTTGTATCTTAAGGTCGCAATCCTTTGAAATTCTGCAATAGTTTTCGGTTCTGTGGTGTTTTGTCATGGAAGGAAGTTAAGTAATTCCTTAAGTTATAAATTGTATTAAAGTTATTTCATCGCGGTTTTGTTTGAAATTGTATTATTAATCGTCTATCAATGTTCAGTTTGAAGTAGAGGCTTCATTAGTCTGTCATGCTGAAGTAGTAAAAAGCTTTTATTTTAGTCTGTCACACATCAGTTGTAAAATGTATTTTCTTATCTTTCATATTTAAAAGGTCAAAACCATTTTTTAGTCTTTCAGGTTGAAATTTTATAAAGCACTGTCTTCAGTCTCTCACTTTCCTGTGTAAAAGGCATATTCTTAGTTATCTGCGCTTAAGTCTTCAAAGTATTTTCTTTGATCATTCACGTTTATGTTTACGAAGTCTTTTCTTTTCTTTGTTTACATTTAAGTTAAAACTAGCAGTTTTGTCTGCAACGTTTAATATTTAAAAAGCATGCTCCTTCCTCTCTAATGTTTAAGTTATAAAAATAATTGGGTTTATGTCTATAATGTTTAAGTTATAACAGGAATTTTGTTTTGTCTATCATGCTTAAGTTATAACAAGAATTGTGTTTGGTCTATCACGCTTAAATTATAACACGAATTGTGTTTGGTCTATCACGCTTAAGTTATAACAAGAATTGTGTTTGGTCTATAACGTTTAAGTTATAACAATAATTGTGTTTGGTCTGTCACGCTTAAGTTTTAACAGGAATTGTCATTGCTTGAATGAACGTATTTCATCTTCGATGCGTTCAGTTATCTCTGCGTGTCCGTCGTTCTATCTGGTACACTTTAATTAGAAATACTTTTCTTAGTTTAAGTAGATGCATCATCTTTCAAATGCGCCAATCTGTTTATCTGCTCTAACTCATGACGGGATGATGTGACACAAGGGTCGGGACTTGCATTTGAAAACCAGGGCCTTAGAAAAAGGTCAACAATAAAAAAAAAAATAAAGCGTGGGCAACCCGTTGGCGATTAGCAATAAATCAATTTCTTCTCAAAGGCGGAGAAGATAAAGGCTGGGAGAATGACTTTACATAACTTTACATGACTAGAAGTATAGCTTAGTCAACAAAGAAAAAGCCATATCAAAAACGGTTTAGACTCTGGTTGCTTTGGTACCGAGAAGAAAATCCCCGGCGATATAGGTCCTGAAACATGTGTACCGTTACCCAGCACTTTATAGCCTCAGTTGCAAAGTATACAAAGAATAGCAAAATACTTCAACTTCTTTTTCCCATTGTAACAACGACATCCATTTACTCATTCACCCGCCCCGCGTGACTTCTCGTTACATCTGTGACGTTACCCACTTCTCTAATGTGATCGTATTCTGCAACGTGCTCTTTCTTCTTTTTATTGTCTTTTTTCTTCATCGGTGTCGTAATTTCGCTTGCATTTGCATACGTGCGTCCGCACTCTGCTACACATAAAGACACCAACATCACCTAATAAGTGATAATCGTTTTTTCTGAGGCGCAACTAGACTTTTATCCCCCTGCCGAGATGAGATGGCCTGACACAATGTTTAGAAAGTAGGATTGTAAAATCCAGAGCATACAGAATAGAGGAAGAGCACCCTGGACTGCACAGATATACATTAGCAGCTTCACTGCCATTTCCAGATAGGAGCTCCTTGTGCGATTGGCAATACACCAATCTCTTCCAAAGGGTGAGAAGGTAAAGCCTGGGAGGATAACCACTATAGCAGCACATAAATTGGATCTTTCTTCAGTCAATAGGACACATCTTTACAATGGCAAAAGTTCTAGTGGTTTTGGTGTGCTAGGGTATGCTTATAAGAGGTTACACCAGTCGCTTTGTCTGTCACGTTTGAGTTGTAAATAACATAGAGTCAACAGACGTATTTGAAAACGTCGAGTTCTTGTTAGTTTATTATATTAGTTTAGTATCTTAAGGTCGCAATTCTTTGAAATCCGGTAATAGTATTCGGCCCTGCGGAGTTTTGTCAGGGAAGGAATTCAATAATTCTTCCCTAATTACGTGTTTATGCGTGACCCGTGTGGCGATTTGGTATTAACAGAAGGGATAAAAAAAAACAGTGGGCGTACCTTACACAAAGGCTCTTTTATTTCTTTTCAAAGTGCTTCTCTTTATAGAACACCAATTTCAGACATCGCAGCATCGGTTACATTAATTATTTCGTTCAGTAATCCTTGTAGTAATTTTCGGAAATTGAGTGAAATGTGAAACACACAGGGCGTTACTGACCTTTATCTGATTTAACGAAAGATAAAAAAAAAAAAAACACCACCGAAAGAAATATATTGAAGTAGAATAGGCAATCTGAAGGAAATAAAGATTGGATGCAACAGCGCAACCTTTATTCGAATTGCTTGTTAGAATTTTCTTTCATGGTCTGTCTTATTTTGTACTATAAAGACAATACCAGTATTAATCGGGAAGAAATAAAGACCTCCATGTACCTCGGCACTCAGCGATTTTTGTATTTGTCTATAATTAATAGAGATTGTATGTGTTTTTTTAGAAGCAGAAACTATACTATAACAGGGTGGGAGCGACTTTGTTCAGGATTGGATGATGATCAACGAATGTTTCACACTTCCATATTTTTATCATCATCGAAATCGAGTAAATAGCCCATTTTCCAATAAAATCGATTGATTACCTTCTCTAATTGAGGACCAATTGCGATATACCTGGAGGAAGCTTCGCATGCCTATTGCACTGTAAAGAACCTACTGTTGATTTTATAAAATTATTTTTATATATATCTTCAATTAAAGTTTGAAATGTAAAAGTCAAGTATCATGCTTCAGTTGTTCTGTAAACCAAAACATTTATTTCGGACGCGCTTTTGTCATATCAAAGAACTTACTGTTGAATTTAAACGCATGGCCTTACTGCTTTTGCGGTGGTAATTGCTTGGATTTAAGTGTAAATATAAAAGCAAAGTATCATGATGAAAATATGCTTTAAACAGAAACATTCATTACGAACGCGCCCTTGTCACATAAAAGAATCTACTGTTGAGTTTATATTTTGAGTCCTTCAGTTTGTGTGATAATAAAACTTCTCAAATGCACGTGTGGTGTTAGGATGTGAAAGATGTCAACTTTAGTTAAAATTGCCTTCTTTCATCGGATTAGTTCGAATATCGATTATCGGTACTTATTGAAGACATTCTGACCCAAAGCCTTTCTACAGACACTGCACGGCACGTAAAATGCCTTTGTGTAAAAATTTCAGAAAAAATCGAAACAGCCGTTTTCGAGTCCATAATAAGGAACAGACTCATAGACACGCAGACACAGACACACGGGCAAGGCTCGTTTTATATCGTAATAGAGATAAGTTACAATCTTATTTCTATTACTAAAGCAAATTTGGCATCTGTGTGGAGCTGCAACTGTACTATTGCTTCTATATATTTTACAAAGAAACCACCTCTTATCAAGGCCTGAAGACCACTGGAGGGTAAGGGTTAATAGTAGTACAGTATTCTTTGGGACACTAGTATAGTAATCGTTAGTATTGGAAATTTGGAATAATTTGATTACTAACGGGGACGGCTCAACAAGAACCTTTTAACGTTGGACTTGAAGACGACTATATTGTAGTCAGCTAGAAAGCCGTCCAGTTGAACAGAGATTTATAGGCGGGTAGATTTTGGAGAGAAGCTTTGTTCATGGAATTCTCGTTTCGGTTTAAGCACATATAGAGAGTACGAGGAAATTATATAGAGTGGTTTCAAATAGATGAGTGATTTGGGGAATTTTTTTTTTTTTTTTTTTGCAAAAGCTTCATATTGATTGGAGCTCAGACGAACACATACCAGAAAAATAACGATAAAGCAGAGACAGGCCGTTCTATTTAATTTACTAAACTATTTCAGACTAATGTAATACCTTTGAAGTCATGTTGTGTATGTGCTGTTGTAATAATTGTGTAGACAAATACAGTGGTATATTTAACAAAAAGTGTATTAGTAAAAGTGTGTCAAAAGAAGTACACGTCATTATTCTTGAGCCATGACTGCCACGAATCGCCACATAACCACGTGTAAAATGCTATTGTATAGGCGTCCATTGTTTCTTAAATTTGTAGATTACTTTATGTCATAACAAATACCATTCTTTATAAGCATTCCCTTCTATTAAAGAGGTAGTTCAATATATTTTTGTTGCTATGATATCATCTTTCAAAGTATTAAACTCTTCTTTTTTAACGAGGGGCATATATATAACAAAGTTGTATTTTCTTTTTAAATAAATAGAAGAAAGGATTTTTAATATGAATATCAATACACAAAAATATTATTAGTGTATATATGTACTTATATTGTCATATAATTTCGAAATGTACATAAATGTAGATATGTTGCTCTTCTTTTTAGCATATACAAGGCCAATAGCCATTAGTCGCGTGCTCTCGTGTAAGGAATGTATGCGTGAATGTAGGATTGACATGAAATTCTTAAAGATAAACTAAAATGACCGAAAAATGGGATGAAATGAGTTAAATAAATAACATGTAAAAGACTTAGACTGACTTTAATGAACTTTAGAATGAATTGAATGACCTTAAGAATGACTCGAATGCTTAAAAAATAACTGGAATCCTTCAAAAACAACTTGAATGATCTGGAGAATTACTTGAATGGCTTTGAGACTGACTGGTTGTAAAGTGGCTGGTCATTTTACATTAAATTAATACAGAAAATCATGTCCCACTTTATATCACAAAGTTACAAACATAAGTACAGCATGTAGTAAGAACAGATACTACACATTGATCTTGGCCAAAACGCCAAGACAAGCTTAAAAAGATAAGAAAAACATCTATTAACAACATATCTTTGATCTTAACCAAAAAGGCCAATCACAAAAGAGTAACGGACGGACCGACAGACCGATCAACCGAGTGACTTATAGAGTCACTTGCACGCGATCAATAATTCTAACTAGTAATTAAACTATTCCCAAGTGAAGAAAATACATTGACATTCAGATGTTTTTAATGTAATACTTAATGTACCTTCCTTTACTGTTCAGTGTGAGTTTTATTCGTATTGATATTTCAATCAGGATAGTGTTATTCTATAAAAGAAGGTGTTTTAAGGTATTTAAGTACTATTCCGGTTTCCTTGATTTTGTACCGTCATTAATCTCGAACACAACGAAAAGAGAAACGCCCTCAAATATAAACAAGGTTCGGAGCCCGCTTGTCTGTGGAAACGATGCATTGGGGATTTTAAATCTTTCTCCAACACGTCTTCTTAAACGAATTTTCTCACTTATTAGCAAAGCAGCTAAAAAGAGATTCATTGGAGAAAATCACTTTTACCGTCTTTCCACGATTAACTTTTTTAGGAATCCGACATGAATTTAATCGACTTTGAGTATTTTTTCGTGTCAAAAGTCATTTCCTTGCAGGCCTCTTTCTCATTTATCTTTTCGCCAACAACCGCTGGTATATAATGCGATTTTAAATTTCTGCACCGCAACGTAATGGATCACTACTTCATTAATTATTGATTACTAACTTCTTGATTAGACAGAGAACGTCGCAGAAGGTGTCGGTCATACAAATTTGTGGTCAGTTTTGGAGGTCCAGTCCTTATTCTAGGTTCAACTTTTCGGTTTTCCTCCACTTCAGAGTATTGCATTTATCGGTGATGCATGAACGTTCTTGGGTTTAACAATGTTACGAAAACTAACTTGGATTTTGTGATACTCTGCGATTGTGGAAAGATTTGTTTATTTTTGTTATATAGATGATATTTGAACTTGACATTTGCCCACGTTTCGCCAATCTTTCACGAGAAACACCTGTCTGGCTGAAACCACTCTCAATATTTTTTCCCACTCTTTATCAGTGCCTAAATCCAAACGTAGATTCCATGAGCAGAGCTTCTTTCCCAGAAGTGCACGACTGTAGAACTCTCTTCCGTTTGCCTGTTTCCCACCTGACTACAACTTGGATGTCTTCAAGTCCAACATAAACAAATTCCTGACAGACCGCCCTCTTAAGTAAGACACTCTATCAAATCTCCAATACTAATGATTACTACAATACTATCTCATTGATTACTGTACACGCAATAACTCTTATCCCTGAGTGGCCTCCGGGCCTTGATAAGTGGTGACCTCCATGTAAAAAAAGATGATATTTGAAATTGATCTTTACCCATATAGATGATAATTGAAATCAGCGCCTTAACTTTTTAAGCGTAGTCTGATCTTTGGGCATATAATACAATGAAGTTCAGTGAGTAAAGTTCATTTTAATTGTATCAAAGTTGTCATTTTTTCTTTACTAAATTGCTATGTTTACATTTTTATTATTTTAAACAGATTTTACTCCTTTTCATGAATGGAATATATTGTTTCCGCACAAATAATTAACAAGAACACGACAGTAAATGCATACAATAATATATTAGGAGGAAAAGTTGTATACATATTTACATGTCTTCAGATATACTTCAGTTGGAGATATTCAGGCAGGTGGCGTGTTGCATGTTTTACTGGAGCCAGCATAAGCGTCTTGCCTATTTGACGGTCTTTGCCGGACTTCCCCGGTATTAGTGATTGATACCTTTATATATCTCACTCACCCGCCTATGTTAATTAGTGGGCGTTGTTGTAAAGCGTATGATCGGGGTTGTATAGTGTTATAGACATGGTCGAATAGAGTACTGACCTGGCTAGCGGAGAGAAAGGTAAAGGAAATATAGGTAACTAACGTTGTTTTGTGGGGTTAATCTAAAACAAATTTCTCTAGTCAATGAGTCGGGTGTGTAAATATAGTAACTTCGTACACTTGTATACTTATCAGATATTTTACAGGAAAATGTGAGGTACTCTCAATTTGGAAAATAATTTATGAAGATTAAAAAGGTGTAAATTTATGGGCTATGGTTATATATAATGCTACCAAGACTAAGATTTTTAAAATATTATTAGAAAACTACAAACCGCCATTTGTGATGGATAATAGAATACTTTCGAGTATCCAATATTGAAACTTCTAGGCTTAAAATTTACATGCAGTGTGAACTGAGATAAGGGCATAGTAAATAATGTCAAGTTTGCTGACATGAAAAAAGAGACTCCACCTACAAAACTTCCCACACTTGCTAGTATCTTATATCTCTACAACCACTAGTCAATCACGATTGGATTTTGGTTTTCAGATTAAGGGTACTGTATTAAATACTACTTCTTGGGAAAGTGTTTTAAAAGTGTCTAGCTACATAGGTCACGCATAGGTGTGGCTAAAAGTGAATTGAAATTCATTTCAAATACACCAATTATTTCATCAGATTGTGCAATCCTTGTGGATCCCAACTTAGCTTCATCTTGCTTTAGCCATAGGCAGTTTCAGAAAGATGTTCACTGGTAGGACCACCGACAATGTCTACATACATTAGGACCAGATAGTACATCAAATACCGTATATCCAAGAGCTTTATGCAAATAAAAAGCCAAATATATATATATATATATATATATATATATATATACAAATAAATAGCCAAATATATATATATATATATATATATATATATATATATATATATATATACAAACGCATTCATTTACATAAAAACATTTAACTTATGTCACTATATATTTATATGCACTTCAGATCCATTATTCCAGAATACGGTCTAAAATAAAAACAACTTATACTACTTCTTATAATATCAGATTATCATTATTTAAACACTTACCATTAATGATAATTGTAAGGCAATTTCACAGTTTTAAAAAAATCCCATTTCGGTCACGTATTACATTTTTATTCACTTCATACAATCACCAATATTCATTATTGATAAGTAAAAAATCAGGGTTTGTATTACTGTACACATAGATTCGAAAAAGTTGTCAAAAAAACAAATATATAACAAATAAATGTTATCAAAGGCAAGATAAGTTACTTTTCTACCAAACTGGATATAATTTTCGTGTTTTTATTCAATTTAACATGTTTATTCAGCTCGAAAAACATGCAGTGTTTACCGATGTATTTGAAAATTCAAGATGGCGGCCGATTCCCCCGTTAACACGGTAAGTTCAGGAAAAGGTGTTATAAATAATAAACTAGACAAAATACTATTAAAAACCACCGAATATATGTCAAGTTATGTCACTGTAACATATATTGAGCGAGTTTCTAACAGTATTTTGTCTAGTTTATTATTTAGTACACCTTTTTCCAAACTTACCTTGTTAAAGAGAGAATTGGCCGCCATTTTGAATTTTCCAATACATCGCTAAACAATGTATGGGTTTCGAGCTGAATAAACATGTTACATTGAATAAAAACACAAAAATATATCCATTTAGGTAGAAAAGTAACTTATCTTGCCATTGATAACATTTATTTGTTATATATTTGTTTTTTGACAACTTTTTCGAATCTATGTGTACAGTAATACAGATTCAAAAATCAATTACAATGTTTTAAGTCCTTTTTCAGTCAATTCTACTACGAAACGATTTTACTGGTGAGAATAGGTTTCTTTTAGGGGTATATACATTTGTTTATGCCATAAAATCATATTTTTTTCTAGTGTTTCGGTAAAACAATTCCAGCGATGACTTTCATTTATTTTTCGAAGTTTACATGATCTGATTAATAAATACCTAAGTAACCATTTAATACATATCATTTCTCTGTGTTCACATTTTTACCAGTTTATCCACAGTTACTATTTTACAAGACTCGCACATCATAATTTTATTTGGAAGAGGTGGAAATTCTCTTACCGAATCTGTTCTGGCTTTGTGCCATGATTCAAGCAGATAAGGCTGATACAAGCGTACTTAACAATTCAAAAAGTATATTTAATAAGATTTTTATATAAGATTGTTAGATGCCCTCGAGCAATGTCGAGAAACAGGCCCTGCTAGTTTTTTAAAAATTTTATTTAGCATGCTTTATTAAATAAAATAGATATCCAGTTTAGATTAGGATACTACTTCTACTACTACTACTACTACTACTGCGACGACGACGATTACTACTACTACTACTACTACTACTACTACTAATAATAATAATAATAATAATAATAATAACTAGCGGGACCAATGGAAATTCCACAGCAGCATTTTTCCTATGTAATATATTGTTGCTGGGCATGCTGTGAGCGTTCTATTCAGCATGAATGAAGGCACAATCATATTCTAGTATTTTTTTTTATTAAAACTGTACTGCCCCCTTACTAAAATAATAACTTTGATATTTTTCATGAGCTGATTATTTCATTACAAACACACCGGTCAATTAACTCATATTTTATCATTTTTCATAATTATTGAATATGTTACTAGGTTCGACAATAATTTTGCATAATTGCAACCCACATTATCGCCTAACTTTCTTTAGTTTATATAGATAAAGGATCGTTTAAAGTAAAGAATTGGATATTTAGAATATATGTTTATAATATTTTAATTGTCGACTTAGTATCATTAGGCTGGCTGACTTATTTGATATGAGGCTGCTAAAAACCTACGCACATATATTAGTTAGATTAAAATAACAGTAATACTAACTTCGCATTATATGTTTTTAATACTATAATATATCGTTTACAATACTAGCTTATATAATGTGATTTTCAATACTAGTATTAGATAATATAGGTTTTAATACTAGACTTGCATTATGTGGTCTTAAAAACTAATATTATTCAATGTGGTTTTCATAACTAATATAAAATAATATATTTTGGAATACTGGTATTTGCATAATGTTGTTTTGCAAGCAAAACGACGTGTCCACGTCGCTGATTCACAGATTGAACCTGTTTCTCTCAAAGACAGGATTACAAAACGGTGTATATTGTAAGAAACGCATCTCTCTCACATTGTCTTCCCATCTCAATGGTCATTGATTTGAGTTAAGGATCATCTATAATATAAATATTACCTGTCTGTTTAAATGTATGTATATATGTATGTATGCCTAAAACTTTCGACAGAGGCGACGAAATTTTACGAGATTGGTGTCGTTTTGAAGCTCGACTCTTCACACGACAAATATCGAAAAGTTGGCTAAAAATATTTCTTTCTTCACCCTCAACTAGGCACTTTTCTACAGGGAGGGGTCGCTTTGTCGCCTATATTTTCGAAAGGTATTCGCTGTTTTCGATTGACTAGCCTTAATTTAAACATTCGTCATTTCCAGTTTGGACATGAACGCAATATCAAAGACGTCACATTTTTTTACACGTTCTTTTCTTCTTCGCGGTACGGGTTCGAGCGTGCCTGCCTACTACCACTTCTTTTTTTGCTCAACGCATACCTCCAAACACCCGGGCAACGCCAAGCACCCAGGCTAGTTGAGGATAAACACTCTATATCTTCCAACAATCAATAGTGTTTTGTGGGTACGCATACGGTGCTTTAGTTTCAGGCAACATTTTTTTTACGAAAGAGTCACTGCATATCAAGGCTCAAAGGCCACTTGAGGAAACCGGTTAACTGTTTATCAGAAGGATGGTGAGACAACACCGTTATTCTGGATAATAATAATGGTGTGTGGTATGAATTTGATTGGTCAATTTGTTTACATTAGACTTGAAAGCGACCATTTTATAATCAGCTAAGAAGCAACCCCGCGGCATTGAGTTCCACAGATGGGTAGGTTTAAGAATGAAACATATATAAATTTCCTTTATTTTTAGTTAGCGAGAGGGCGACAGAGAGAGAAAAGGAGAGAGGGTGAGACTATTGACAGTGGTTGTAGCTGGATGAGTCTTTGTAAAAACTGTTTTTCGGCAACTTTTTTTACTTGCAGCTGAGTATTCTGACGAAACGATAAAACGTACACTATTATAGGCTCGTAATGTTTTACGTTATTGCAAATATATTTTTATTTACTAAAATGTCGGTCACGAATACTCATTTTTTTTTATTTTATTTTAGGACTGTCATGTTCAAGATATTATTGAATTAGAAGACGCATAGACAGAATATCAGTCATATATTTTTTTCTAAATATTAATGGCATATCAGTCTATGGGTTAAATACCTTCTTTATTTATTTCTCATCGATCTGGAAACGTAGTGTCAATGTCGATTTCAAAAACCAATAAATAAATCGATTAACAAATTGAATTATTTTTTATCCTAAGAGAGAAGTATATTTTTGGAACAAGTTGCCAAACCGGATTAAGAGCGGAAATAGCGTGGAATATTTTTTAATGGAATCGGATAAATTCTGAAATAATGATAAAAAAAGAAAATAAGAGACCATTTATATGTAAGGACTAGCACATAAACAATAAGATTAACCTATATTATTATTACGGCCATGACAACAGCATATTCTTTTCAGGTTTTTGACTTTCAAGTATATATCCAACACAGTTAGACAATTAATCAACCGAGAACCACATCAGTCTATATAAAATCGTATAAGCTGTCAACGGATTCATACTCGAGAATCAAAACAATGAAAAGGGTATGCGGTTTTCCTAGCCTTAATAGTTATATATCAGGTCGGGCAAACGTTTTTACCGATTTCAAATTTACCCTTGAAAATGAAAAAGGGTGTGCGTTTTTTTTATCTTTATTCGTAATAAAAACGACTCTTATTCACTCTAACTTGATTCCATCTGTCAAGGAGTTTGTAAATGTTTCGCTTGTAAAATCCATTAGGTTTGAATGCAGAAATATGAATCTTACTCGTGTTCAATATCCTCGTGTGATGTCTATCAAAGGCCATCTAAATAGTTTTGTAATCATCAAAATAAGTGATAATCTGAGGGAGCTAGGTGAGCGGAATATGAAGGATGGGACAGGATTACCTAAGCAACCTACGGGATCTTTAGTAGTGCTGTGTGAGGATGAGTATTATCATATGATTCACTTTCTGTTGATTAAATTATATCGTTCTAATGCCATCATAAATAAGAATACTACAGAAAAATATGAGTGTTGCTTTAATAACGAAAAAAAGCATAACTTAATCTTTATCACCGAGAGAAATGAAAACATCACAAATGAGAAAGTTTACAATTACAATAGTTTACATTACTCCTCTAAGAAATCTGCAAAAACTTTGTGCCAACGTCAAAGTACGAATGTAAATACATCGTAATGATGTTTCTTTCATACACCTGAAATATTACAGCAATTACCCACCTATTAAACAAGTTAGTAACCTTTTGATAAGTGGATCTTATACTTGAGATCAATCTGTATAATTTACGCGTGACATTGCATAATAGAGTTTGAAATTTAAACCCAGTTCTTTTATAAGAGTCGGTCCTGTATATGACCTTAAACTATATCCGATGGTGAGGCCCCCATCTAGCGGGTTTTGGGGTGTGTGGAACCATTTTTTAATTGCCATTGCTCCCAGGTACACTCTGACCCGGAGTTGTAGTACCTGTTAGGTTTCCAACTATGGGTTAAATAGAAACTGACTTGAAAAAAAAACAACAAAAAAAAAACAATTACATTCTATTAACATTTTTCTTCAAAATAACTGGATTCGCCATGAAAAGGGTTGATATGCCGTAAAACAAAACAACCAAACCAACCAACTTTATAAGAGTCATAGAATATAAAGTAAATTAGATTAAAAATGAAAGGTGAAGCGGAGAATAGTAGAATAAACAGGGCTAGTGACTGTTGGCTTGATTGTTTATGTAATTATGGTTAATAGTAAAAACCGTATAATTGAAGAATAACTAATCAATGATACAGTTTCCACTTTTTGATCCGATCTTGCTTGTCTCACACGACAATTATAACACACTGGATGTCCAATTTAAACCTATTCGCAATGGAGGAACGGGCACTTAACTTTCACAAAAAAACACTCGTCTAGCCAAAACCACTATCAAAAATTCCACCTCCACTCTTTATCTGTGCCTAAACCTAAACGTAGATTCCATGAACAAAGCTTCTTTCTTAGAACTGCACGCCTGTGGAACTGCCTTCCGTTTTCCTGCTTTCTATCTGACTACAATGTGATTTTCTTCAAGTCCAACGTAAACAAGTTCTTGATGAACCATCCTCCTGGGTAATCCAATTTACAAAACTTCTCCTACTTACGTTTACTACGCGATAATCACATTGACTAATGTATCTCCATTAACCCTTATCCTCCAGTGACCTCCGGGCTTTGATAAGTGGTGATACCTTTGTAAAAAAAAAACGTCAACTCAATGACACTTCCACTGCTCTATACAGGTTCACTCTCATCATATTAACATTACTTTTGCACACCTAAATTCACATAGCGCTTGGTTGTACGTAGTAATTAAAACGCCTCGGTTTATTTTTCAATAGAACGTGGTGAAGTTTGCTCAGTCCCCAACCGTACTGTTTCTGAAACAGTCTTGCTTGAGATCAGCAGGAAAGAGAAATCCAGGAGGGTTCGAAACAATGCGGGGATATATTATCGAAAGAGGTATAGACTAAGAGGTTTGGTGGTTACAGTTTTTAATAACCTGTTTGTCTCGTATCATAATTTTTTTTTTAACCAGATGTAGGTTTCTTCATTTTTTGATAAGTTATCATTAGGACTATGACAAGAGAATATTCCTATCATTGTTTTGACTCTCAAGTATATATCCGACATAGTTCATCAATCGAGAACCACTGTTACATGATAAGGGCTGCCCCCCTTTTCATGTAAGTATAAAAATAGAGAGATTTAGTTAAAATGAAAATGAAATAGAATAGACGAAATTCGAACCTCGTTAATTAGGTTTAGAAATAGATTACGAGAGAGAATTAGAAAATGGAATGTAAAACAAACCATTGTTTAGCTTAGAGATAAAATAGTTTCAAGAAAAGAATGTGCGTTGACAAGTCTATTTATGAAAAATTCAATTGAGGAATGCAACTATACAAGATAATTTAATAAACATGTTTTTAACATATTGGAAAAATAGGTTATTGGGATTATAGGTTAAAATTCCTTTTGTAAACAAAGGAAAAAGTTTTAGACACGCATGTCCAGAACACGTGAAAGAAGACACACGTTTTAACATGTGTATGACGTCATGGAAAAATGGGAAGTTCTAGATATAGTTAGAAAACTTTAGAGTTAAGCAAGGAGAAACTGGGAGAAACTCAGAGGGAGTTTGAGAACGGCAGACGACAGTCCAGTTGGGATTCGAACGTCTAGAAGCGAGACGGTCACTTTTGAAACTTAGAATGTGCAGCTTTGAATCCTTGATGATGAAAACCACGGCCGGTCGTGAGAAGAAATAAACCCATCATGTGTTTTTATAAACGTCGTCTTTGTGTTCTGATTCTACCAAAAGGTAAAGTGAAAATTGTTATTATATGTCTATATATCTGTCTTTACATAGACATCTCATATCGACAATGTGAAGACTACATCTCATATCTACACTTCTAAGTATGAACATTTTAATATATATGAATAATGTCATAACACGAATAATCTCTTCATAACAGAAACAACAACATTCATTATAAAACGAACAATCTCTCTTACAACAAAATCCCTCAACAACATCTCTCTGTAAGACTCTAAGACTCTAAGACTCTCACTATTAATAACAACAAGAACAATAATCATAATAATAATAATAATAATAATAATGAAACCTTTATATAACACCACGTCACTCTATTTAAAAACATAAAATATCAACAGATATATACTCGCCAGTCCAAATAATGAAAAGAATATTCTCTTATCATAGCCCTAGTTTTCATTATAACTAATATTAGATTTTTAAAAAAGGGGGGAAGCAAGAAAAAAAAACGAAATAAAGGGGAGAGGACAAAAAGGGGAAATAGTGTTTGAGAGAAAGGGAAAAGAAGAAAAAAATTGTTGATTATATGTGAAAAAAAACCCCACATAATTAAGAATTCAACTCAGAAAAAGAGAAATTACTATTTGGGATTACCTCCCTTGAATGTGATGCGTATTTCTAAGAAGTTAAAGAGAGTAGGATGCTAAACAAGGAGACTTGAATGAGTGATTTCTAAAGGGCGTCCAAACACTCTAATCATTCTGTGATGAAGTTGTGTTCTTGCCTTTAAGACTCACCTGGGTTGTTAATGTTTGTGATTAGCAGTAAATTTTTAATAAACCCACGTCTTTGTAGATTTTTAACTTATGAAATTATATTTTTCTTATAATTCTTTGGTATGATTTATGTGAGTTAGTTTTAGCGGTTCCCTTATCCATGGTTACCCACTTAAAAGTAGCTCATAAAAATGTAGTAGAGGGGAGGAACATTCTTTTCTTGTTTAGATTATCTGTAGCATTGTCTACACAACTTGTATTGCTATAAAAGATGGTGGAAGTGCTCCCCATTGATAACTATTCATTTCTGTCCACGTTTAACAACGTTTGCAGATACTGCCTGTAGATCTTCTTTAATGATTCTCCTGATAGCGTTGGTAAGGTTCTCCTTTAGTTGGTCTGAGTTGTGAAGATTATTTGCATAAACATTTTCTTTTAAAATCCCCCCAAAGATACAAATTACCTGATGACAAGTTCTGGGGACGTAGTGGCCATAATCCTTAGCTTATTGTTCTCTCTTCCGTAAACATGTCATGAACTCATGTCAGTGATTTTTGAGACGTGTGGTATGTAGCGCCGTCTTGTTGTAAAGGGAATTGCATTTTGTCTTGTGGTGTCAGCTGGTCGGTAAGAGAAAGATTAGATAGGTCGGGCTACTTTTAAGTTCAATGCGAGAGCGGGTTAAAAGATTGTAACTACTTAGCATATGCGCCGCTTTTGGGGTGGTCTTATTTTCCATCGATCTTCTCTACTATAATGTAAGATGGGCGTCTTTTTTTCTTAATATGTGGTTGACCATTCAAAACTGTAATCACAACTTGTGTTTAATTAATCATGCATAAAGTGTTTTAAATGCGCATTGTAGATTCTTATTAGAAAAACAATTGCATCATAATTTATATGCCGTAATTCAGGTAAACAAAACGAAGCCAAACTATACAACCAGATAAAGTACACGTCTCCAAAGCATATAAACTACGGCAACCACGTAACCATTTATTTCAACATTTTCTTTAAAACAATTCATTTCAACTTTTTCTTTAAAAGAATTTATTTCAACATTTTCTTGGAAATAATTCATTTCAACATTTTCTTTAACAAATTAATTCCAATCTTTCCTTTAAAATAATGAATTTCAACCTATTTTAAATACAATCCTTTCAACCTTTTCTTGAAAACAATTCATTTCAACATTTTCTTTAAAATGATTAATTTTAACATTTTATTTAAAATAATTCATTTCAACATTTTATTTAAAGCATTTATTACAACATTTTCTTTAAAACAATTTATTTCAAGATTTTCTTTAAAACAATTCATTTCAACATTTTCTTTAAAACAATTCGTTTTAAAATTTTCTTTAAAACAATTCATATCAACCTTCCCTTTAAAACAATTCATTTCAACATTTTCTTTAAAATAATTCATTTCAACATTTTCTTGAAAACAATTCATTTTAGCATATTCTTGAAAACAATTCATTTCAACATTTTCTTTAAAACAATTCTTTTCAAAATTTTCTTTAAAACAATTCATATCTAACATTTTCATTAAAACAAGTTATTTTAACATTTCCTTTAAAACAATCCATTTCAACATTTCTTTAATATAATAAATTTCAACATTTTATTGACACAATTCATTTCAACTTTTTCTTTAAAACAATTCATTTAAACATTTTCTTTAAAAATTCCTTTAAATCTTTTCTTGAAAACAATTCATTTCAAAATTTTCTTTAAAAGAATTTATTTCAAAATTTTCTTTAAAACAATTCATTTCAACATTTTCTTTAAAACCATTTATTTCAACATTTTCTTTAAAAGAATTTATTTCAACATTTTCTTTAAAACAATTTATTTCACCTTTTTTTCTTTTAAACACTCCATTACAATATTTTCTTTAAAACAATTTATTTCAACATTTCCTTTTAAACAATCCATTACAACATTTTCTTTAAGAAAATTCATTTCAGCATTTTCTTTAAAACAATTCATTTCAACATTTTCTTTAAAACAATTCATTTCAACATTTTCTTTAAAATAATTCATTTAAACATTTCCTTTAAAACAATCCATTACAATATTTTCTTTAAAACTATTTATTTCATCATTTTCTTTAAAACAATTTATTTCAACCTTTCCTTTAAAACAATCCATTGCAATATTTTTAAAACAATTTATTTCAACATTTTCTTTAATACAATTTATTTCAGCATTTTCTTTAAAACAATTTATTTCAACATTTTCTTTAAAACAATGGCAATCTTGTATATCCCTTTCCGATTAGTGACACTGCAACATTTCTTTTTTTGCTTTTCATAGATTGTAGATCAATTGTTTTTCGAGTTTTTTTATCGTCATCGAAGCCCTTGGCGACAATACTTTCACGACACCGTTCTTCAGATGAGACTTACGACGCTGTCTTTATAATGGCTCAAACCTCTTCTTCAAAACCTTCGAACCTCCGATTGAAGCCATTGTGCAGTCGTCACCTCACGCTGTCACCTTTTTCCTTTCATTGTGTTTCTCGTACAACCAGTAATGGACAGCTGTAAAATATATTGCCTTCGTTGAAAGATACGACACAAAGGATTCAAACTTGCAATTGATGTGTCGTCGTTCACACTTGGAATAAAAGGGACTATTTCTCCATCAAAGTTATTATTGCCTAAGGTTTTTCCTCGTTTCAAGTCCAAACCGTTATCACAAGACAATATTAAAAATGGCGCGAATTTGACAAATTTCTTAAGGTGATGCGATATAATGAAAGCAAACTGA
This sequence comes from Euprymna scolopes, assembly GCF_053919585.1. NCBI lineage: Eukaryota > Metazoa > Mollusca > Cephalopoda > Sepiida > Sepiolidae > Euprymna > Euprymna scolopes. Next base: position 78,167,019 of record NC_136487.1, on the reverse strand, counting down.
ATACTTATAGAATTTCTAACGTCCATTTAAATCTCTTATGTAATACTATCAAGGAGACCGACATTGCTCGGGATTTAATTATAAAATACTACATTATGTGCATAACATAATATTACTTGAAATGTTCTGTGTAATAGTCCTAGTTTTATCAGTAATAAGAATAAGAAGCACAATTACTTGTATTGATTGGCCTATTATTCTCATGTTGAGTTTTATTAGTGCAACGTTTCGGTTGGACTGTCCATCGATCTTCAGCAGGTATGTTGGTTGTTACTTGGGAAATAACAGATAAAAGTTACTAGCTCCGTAAATATTTTCGTATTTCTGTGATCAGTCTCCATTTTTTTGTTCATTGTTTGAAATCTGTGAGAAGAAAATTGGTTGCCAAAGGGGAGGCAACTTTAATAAAGATCGACAGGAAGATTATCTCCCTGCCAGCACCACAATTTTTAAAGTGAGCAATGTTTTGTTTTTGTTTGTTTGTTTTTTTTTCTACAATTTGAGGCTCCCAGATGTTACTAAATTCTAAGCTTTGTCCGCTTAAAAAATGTTTGTTTTTATTTTTTAGCATATGTGCCCCCCTTTGAGTCACTTGATCCTCCAATTTACATCTCTGTCAGCGCAAAATTTGTTTATGATTTATTTGAGTAAACATCGTTTTGTCTTTCTTGATTTAAAAAAAAAGTGTCACGTCAATAATACTTTTAATTGCTGACCGGTTTGTTGTATCACACATTCCGGGATTCTATCTGTGTTATACTGACTTAATCACGTGATTTCGGTTCACGTCTACTTAAGAAGATCGAAAATGTTAGTCTATAGATGAAGCTACAAGGTGAAATCTTAGCAAAACATTAGCGGTTTACTTCCCAACTCAATTGTTTCTACTCATCACGGACGTTTATTATTGGAATTATTGGAATAAATCTATTCTATATTTCTATATATGTGAATTGTTTTTTTCACTTGATGATACAGCAGATCTAGTGACGAGGGGTATGTCGTGCTTCATCCTCGTCTTGTAAAATGGGAGGAAAACAATGAAATCCTTGCGTCGTATGGTAACTGCTTTACGACTTGTTGGACAAAATTTTTGGAGATTGCAATAAATAGCCTCGTTGCTTGCAACGTAACCTCGTTCTTGTAATTATAATAAAAAAAAGTAGTATACATTTTATCTTAGGAAATACAGGCAATTGCTTAGGTATCCGCGATAACTAACAAACTTTCTAAACAGAAACCTACAGTAACGGCTACAGTAAAAAGGAGAGGAGAACCGAACTAAAATTGACTTAGCACAACCAATGGATCGACTATAATGCTGACTTAATAATCTCTGTGTCGATCATATTACAATGTTTTCACATCCAATCTGCATGGCTGGACAACAAACGGACACTTTAAAATCAGTCTATCCAGCAGTTACCTCGATTTCTTGCTTGAACGACTGCCACACTGAATTTCCTCGCTTCATCTCAAGTTTTTGACGAGTAAAAAATGACTGCAAAGCACACTCACATACATACATACATACATACATACATACATATATATATATATATATACATATGTATATATATATACATATACATATATAAAAACTGTGAAATTGCCTTACGATTATCATTAATGGTAAGTGTTTAAATAATGATAATCTGATATTATTAGAAATAGTAGCCGTTGTTTTTATTTTACACCGTATTCTGGAATAGTGGATCTGAAGTGCATATACATATATAGTGACAGAAGTTAAATGTTTTTATGTAAATGAATGCGTTTATGATTTATATATATATATATATATATATATATATATATATATATATATATATATACAAAGTTGCATCCGTAAAGAATAGAGAAACTTTTTCATAAAATCGTAGGAGAGCCCAACGTGTACCAAAGAAATAATATTGATAAAAAAGAGGAAGTAAAACAACTAAAAATTCATCCACATATCAGTATAAATTTATTTTAAACAAATATGGTCTTTTCAAATGAGTAAGCTATTTAAGCGTTTTTGATGATGTTACTCATTTAAATGGCTCTATTCAGTTGAAATTAATTTATAATATCGTTTTGGCTAAATATTTGTTTCATATATATATATATATATATATATATATATATATATATAGTAATTTATAAAATATATATGGCGATTAAGCTACACTGAATATTCCGCGTCTCATTCACTCTAGGATTCTTCAGGCTTATGCGCAAATTCTGTGGTTGTTTATCGTTTTTATATGCCCCTCTTCTATTGAGATTTTAGTTAGCGAATCCGCTTTCTAGTATCCACCGCGCCCTTCCTATCAGCCAATAGGCATGAATTTTATCGGACAAAGGATCTGTTTTAATATATATGTATGCACACACACACACACACACACACACATACATATATATATATATATATATATATATATATATATATATATATATATATATATATATAAACTAACAATAAAAAACCATAACCTAATTTTAAAACAGATCCTTTGTCCGATAAAATTCATGCCCATTGGCTGATAGGAAGGACGCGGTGGATACTAGAAAGCTGATTGGCTAACTAAAATCTCAATAAAAGAGGGGCACATAGAAACGATAACAACCACAGAATTCGCGCATACGCCTGAGGAGTCCTAGAGTGGATGAAACGCGGAATATTCAGAGTAGCTTAATCGCCATATATATTTTATAAATTACTAACTAGCTCTACCTACGTATTGAGCAATTTTGAAGTAAATACTTAAAGTTTACGCATAAATCTATCCTTCCGTATATTAATTTTATGTGAGTAAATTAAGTAGTTATATATATATATATATATATATATATATATATATATATATATATATAGTATGTAATCTATCCTGGGTTACGTCGGCATGTTAGAAATTGTGAGCTAGCTGTTTAGGTTGGTTAGTGGAAAAAGAGTTCAAAGGGTTAATTTTAAACTGTGTCAAACGGTGAAGCTATGGTAAGCGATAGCACCCGGAATGTCATTCGATTCGCGTGAAAGAAACGTGGAAAAAATAGAAAGAGAGAGCACATAAAGGAAAAAAGGAATATATTTTTTCGCTCTCATGCAAGTGCAGTCTGGTATACTATTTGGGCCGAAATAGACTCTCGATGGACGCAGAAATGCGTCGAAGAAAGAAACGCAAAAGCGCTTGAGCCAACAATGCGATGGCATTCGCTAATTAACTAGTAAGCGAAATAAAATTATCTGTGCCATAAAATCGGCGTTATGCATTCGCCTAAGGTGTTCCTTGTAATTTATCGACCAGTAACGAGAAGAATTAATACCAGAGAAAACTAAGATAATATATAAAAAAAAGGTATGCTGAGCTTTATCACATGTATACACACACACAAAAAGGATAACGATCACATACATAGACACGAAATAAGAGACACACGGAATATTAATAAAATATAGTCGACAGACAAAAATCTTCTTCCCCGCTACATTACACACACACGCACGTATATATATATATATATATATATATATATATATATATATATGTGTGTGTGTGTGTGTATGTGTGTGTGTATGTGTGCGTGTGTGTGTGTTATACTAGCAGTTCATTGCTCAGGCCCTATATACCGTTTATAACGTTATGTACATATATATTTAACTAAAAAGTTTGTTTCATGTCTAGTTAACCTACATCTAAAATTTCAAGTATTTAGACCCAACATTAGTGGAGGAGTTTGGTAGAGTCTGATAAGGGCAACTCTGTCAATTTTGATCTCCTGGCACCAAATTTTCGCCCCCAAAAAAAGCTTGCTGAATGTCTGAATATCGTTTATGTAAAATTTCAAATGTTTAGACCAAAAAATAGCGGAGGAATTTGGTAGTCTGCAGATGTAAACTATATTTAAATTTGACCCCTTGGAAGCAATATTTTCGGCTAAAAACCGATTTAAAAGCTGGCACTCTGTCTGAATACACTTCATGCAAAATTTCAAATGTATAGCCCAAACATTGGCTGAATAATTTGATAGAGACCGCGGAGGTATTTTGTTTAATTTGACCCGAATTTTTATCACTTAACATGTATTGTTTTGGGCTCAAATTGAATTAAAATGTTTGATCCATCTTCATATAATCTACATCTAAAATTTCAAGTGTTTAGATCCAACATTGGTGGAGAAGTTTGGTAGTATTTTCAAAGGTGAAATTGTTGAATTTTGTAACCCTTAACAGCCAAATTTCTGGCCATCAACCGATTAAATAGATTTCCCCACATCTCAAAACCCCTTATGTCAAATCTTGGGTCTGTAGCCTTTAAATTGACAGAGTAGTTTGGTACGGAAATGTGCATACACAGATTCACACACAGACGATTTCACCAATTCTACTTTATATATATATATATATATATATATATATATATATATATATATATATATATATATTAGTGCAACACTTTGTTTAAATTCAAAGACTTTTTTTTTCTTTTTTATAACTTTCGTTTATTTTCTCCTGGATTTTTTTCATTAGGACTGTTTCGTTAGTGGGAAGGCAATTTTACGATTTATGTGTCCATAAAAAGATCCTGCCGACACCAACTTCTTCAGATGATTTTTCCATTTGATTTTACCAACAAAAAGTATATTTTTACACGATAATATGGTATTTGGGGAAAAGGAATTCCAAAGCCATGCGCCTATTAAATAGATACATTGAGCTTACCTCGAAATTAACGGTGACTTGTTTTTAACATAGCAATCTAAACCCGTTAAACGAAAACACTATACATTGAAATTAACGATATTTCAAAAATAAACTTTAAAAAAGAAATATATGTATATATATATATATATATATATATATATATATATATATATATATATATACAAATAATTTGAGGTTGCTATTTACAAATGAAATATAATGAGGTTGATACAGGAGTGCTCAATACGGAAATAAAGCCAGTTACATTTTCAATTTGTCTTTACATAAGCAGTAATGTGTTGCTACACCTATGAGCATGTTTCCGTCTTCTAGTGTTTAGTAACTAGAGATCTCTTCAGGAAACAAACACTTATTTCCGAAAGCGGACTTCTAAATGAAAACCGAAAATCAACTTTCAGTAAAAGAAGGCCTTTTTTGTTTAGCTTTTTATTAAAGGTCATTGGGGTGACGGTTCAGCTGTGCGGAGAACAGGGTTGATTGGGTGCGAATTTGTTAGTTTATTTATTTTTCTATTTGTTTATTCACTTATTTACCGTGTCTTTACGCAATCATTTCATGTTTATGTTAGAGAATAGGGTTTGTAAGGCTAGGGGTTGTAAAAGCAGAGCTATGTAGATGTTATCATAAACAAGTATGAGCTTAGCTTTAATATTTCTATTTTTCTCTGCTAAAACATTAGGATGTACTCTGATCTGTTGACCATTCCTAGGGCTTCTAGTGAACGGTGGAGGGGGCGAAAGTGGGTGAGAGGCGTAAGAAAGAAAGGAAAGAAGAGGGTATGGGGGGAGATAGAATAGGGAAGAAGGAAAGAGGGTGAAGAAGAAGGCCGAGAGAAGAAAATGGTGAAGAGGAGAGAGGGGAGGCATCATTTGTTTGATAGTGGTAGATTTATTTTCTCTCATTTAAACAAAATCGGTTTTTTATTCTTTATTTTTTTTTTTATTTTATTTGACAATAGTATTTATTCCTATTTACTTTGTTTATTTAATGTTGGTTTATTAATTAGTGTCTTTGTAAATTTGTTATTAAAACTTTTCATAATGATAGTAATTGCAAAATTCAGAATATATGTAATTATTAAACTTATGATGGTTAAATGCAATTATTTTTATTTTTATTTATATAATTATCTAATTTTTTATTCTTCTTTTTATTTTTATTTTCTATTTTTATTTTATTTTCATGATTTATTTATTTTATCATTTTTTAAATATTTATTTATTGGAGGTGATAATGATTATTCAGCTAGAAGGGTGATTCCTCCTAGTTATTTGCTACTAATTTGCACTGATATAACTTTACTGGGGGTTATATTAATTATCTGTAAATAGTAGTACCCATCAATATGATGCAAGTAGAAGACTATGTATGCATACGTATCTATATGCTGATATGTTATATAATCACTAGGAGTAGATGTATACAGGTGTTATCTGGCGTTATTTTTCACCCTTTATATCATATGGTGTCGTGCATTATCTATCGTTTAGATTACGGTCACACTTAGTGATTGTGTTATATAAAAGATGTGTCAAGATTGCTGTTAGCAATTTTAAAAACTTTTATTAGAGTTTTTATTAGAGGAAATAGCACTGTTGGCTTTAGGGATACTAAAGATAATGCTGGCAGTGTATGCTTTTAGTTACTAGATAATTGTTCTTTTTTTTTTTTACTTTTGTTATTATTTTACTTATTTATTTATTTATTTATTCATTCATTTATTTATTTATTTTATATATGTTCAGGTTGTATCAGCTGTTATTCCATTTTTGTTAGTATCAAATTTAACAGACAGGCAACTAGCAGAGCAAAGCTGAATAATAGATTGATATTTCTGTTGTGGGTGAATATTTTTAAAGAGATTTTAGGGGAAAAGGATTATCAGGGGTTCAGCAGACATGCATATGCCGAATATAATATCAGTACTTAATGGGTGGATTCGGTGGGAATATTAAGTAATTTATAATATTGTGGAAAATTTGCTTTTTTTTACATAGGCATCACCACTTATCAAGGCCGATTGGCCACTCAAGGATAAGGGTTAAAGAGTGTAGAGTAGTCAAAAGGACAATATAGTAATCAATAGTAATGGAAGTTCGGTAAATTTGTTTACTTAAGTGGAACGGCTCATCAGAAACTTGTTCACGTTGGACTTGAAGACAACCATATTATAGACAGCTGGAAAGCAGGAAAACGGAAGACAATTCCACAGGCGTGCAGTTCTAAGAAAGAAGCTTTGATCATGGAATCTATGTTTAGGTTTAGGCACAGATAAAGAGTGGGGAAAATTATTGATAATGTTTTCAGCTAGTCTAGTGTTTCTTGTGAAAGTTTGGCGAGGGGGTACCATAGATTGAAGCTCAGTCGAACACTTTCCATGAAAATAACGATAAAGCAGAGACAAATTCGCAACATCTCTTCTGTGAGATAGAGGTTGCTTGCAAGTGTTAGGTGTGTGTGTGTGTGTGCATGCCTGCATATCTATACACCTCTCATATATATATATATATATATATATATATATATATATATATATATATATATATATATATATATATGTATTTTCTTTCTTTTTTTTCAACATTCACTAAATCCAAAACGACACTCTTTCTGGGAAAAACCGCGCATGGAAAAAGAAAAGAAATGTATATATATATATATATATATATATATATATATATATATATATATATATATATATGTGTGTGTGTGTGTGTGTGTGTGTGTGTGTGTGTGTGTGTGTGTGCACGCACACACACACCTAACACTTGCAAGCAAATTAAATGTATGACCTGTATTCGTCTTCGGTCGAGATGGATTTTATTCATTCATCCATTACAATGAATTTTGAACTTTGTTTCGAAAACTGCAAAATGTGAAGAAAGGAATTTCTCTCAAAATCTAATGAGTATTTATAATTTATTAGTCACGAAAAATTCTGTTTTGTATAAAAATAAACGTCTATTGTGTGTTATAACTGTCTTAAACTTATATGAATGCAGTAAATGTTTCAGGAAATTTTTTTCTAGGAAACAACAAAACAGAACCAGGAACACGCAAGCGAAAATTTTTATCAGAAAAATAGAAGATAATAAAAACACAAGCATTTGGAAATTTTACATTTTTTGTTTGAAGTTGATTATTGTTTATCTGATAGATAAATGAACGCATACATATGGACATGTTTTCGTATATGTGATGTAAAGTCCGCCATTTTTATTTCTCAATCAGAAACGCTCGCATTTGGAAACGTTATTATTTATCAAATCGGTTAAACAACAAATATGTATAGATATGCATCTGTATATGTGCGTTAACCTCTGAAATTCTTGTGACCTTATAAATTAAGAAAAAAACAACGTCTGAAATTGTTAAAAAATGAAAGAAAATGCTTGCATTCGGAAACGTTGGAATTTTTTATACTTGTGTTGTGTACGAAAAAATAACCTTATTATTTAGTAAGCCATTTATAACATGCAGAGGGGATCTTTTAAAGTATTTTGCAATTTCACCTAACAATTTAATAAGAATAAAGATACTATATAAATTTAATTTAACTTTGAAATGCTATCTAAAAAGTAACACACTTTGACATTAAGTTAATTTAATCGGTCAAAGAATATTAATAAAAAATAGAGAGATAATTAATGTCTGGAATGCTTATTTTATAAAAATAATGAAAAACGCACGCATTCGGAAGCGTTAAAATTTTTAATTTGAAAGTAATATTTGTTTGTCTAATCGATAAATGTATAAAGAAAAAGATATACAGGTTTTTCTCCATATTCACGAATTCAAAACTGCGAGTAAAATTTACGTATTATTTCATTTTTTTTTTTTAATACAAAGACATGAAAAAAAAATGATCGGTATCATTAGCTAGAATTGAAATCAAAATATTTAGTGTTCCAGCCTGGTGTTGTTTTCTAAACAACTTGACGGAATGAAGCAAATATGCGCATGCGCATAAAACCAAATGTCGGCTTGTTGGAATGAACATTTTGCAGGTATATTTACCGATGTCTGTACGCGCTATATATGTATGTAAACAAATACAGTTCTCGCTATGAATCTTTGGTGCATGACTATTATTTCCTGAGTATTTCAGTGTTACGTAACCAGTAGTTTAAGAGTTTACCTATTAGACATTTACACACGTACATGCACTGTTTTATATATATGCATTATATAGGATCCAATGTATAGTAATGATTTTAAAAGATTTTTAAAAGACACATGCGCTATCACTGAGAATCAAAACCACAGCGTTTAACTTTTACGGTTTACTTTTTCTTTTTGCGTTAATGCCTGAGCTATGAAGAAATGTTTACTGCAAGGCTAAAAATTCAAACATGAACCAATAGCTATTGGTAAGGCCGTCGTTCGACCTTCCCCTGACAATTTTTTTTTTAATTGCCACACTTTTGCGCCGATTTTCCCCCGCCAAAACCCAAATAGAAAGTTTCGTATACGTTCGAATACTAAGTTTCATGTCTGTAGACCAAAAAGTGATTGGGGCGTTTGCTAGGATTTTGTTTTAACAAATATATACCCGCATACATAAACATATATAGGAAGAGGTTTGTGTTTACTATAATCTTTTTACGCAAATATTATGCAAGTATAAAGCATGTAGAATATCTGCATGAATATAATTACACGTAACATTTCGCTAAAGATGATAATCCCGTAAGGAAACCAAAAACACTTACAGGGAACTAATTAAAAGGAATGCTTAAAAGAATATGCAAATGAACTAGATCTCTTTTAGATGAATGCAATTACATATATTACAAATAGACGATGGGCCAGCCCCAATTTTCGTGTCATTCCGTCGACGCACAACCTATATGGAAATATTTCACTTGATTCTGAGAGATTCGATGTTGTAGAGTCTAAATCTAAAAAGATATCCAGGTGAACGATGCGCATTTTTTTAGAATTTGCAATTTAATTTGATTAAATTATTGCAAAAGTTGAGCATAAAAATCATGTAAGGGAGGTAATCATTTAGTAAATATGATGTTTTGTCGCTCAGTAGTTACCTCCCTTAGGTTAAAAATTCGAAAAAAAAATGAATACCCACAAATGTTTGTGCAATACAGTTTGAGTCAAATAATACGACTGAAAAAAAATTACTTCTTTTACTTAAATAACGTTGTAAAAAGTTTGTGAATATGCAAATGAATGGAACAATTTGGTCTGTCAGCAAGGTAATGTTGCTCATATGTTTAAACATTGCCGAAGCGAATAAACAAAAATCGGAATGCATAAAAAATGCTATAATCGATTCACAGGCATCGCAAGGTAATTTTTTTCTAGTAAATAAATAGACAGCATATGAAAATATCTTTTTCTGCCACCAAATCGTGTCTTGTTTCAATAAATCTAATTGTGAGTAGAGATATAATGTTTATGTGTGCGTGTGTTTGTCCGTGTTTTTTTATTAATCATAATTAATACATTTTTTAAAATAAAATCTCGTGACCATGGGTTTTACATTTGTTTTAAAATAATTCCAAGTAGAAATGAATGATATTTAAAATGTCCTCAGCTGTTAAAATAATCGGTTATTTATTTACATCTGCAAAATTTTTACAGCATTGTTTTTATCATTTAAATAAAATTTGTCGATCCTAGCTATCCTGGTGTGTTACAGGTTAGAAAAATTTAGGAAACGCAGAATTACAGAAATGAATTTAATATTCACTGCACCATCAAGCAGGGATGCAGAGCTGTAACCCAGTCAGAAAAGGATGAGGAACAGTAATTTAAATAAATCCATCTTTAGTAAAGATGTTCAAGCTACTCATTGTTTCTCTGTTTTCCCAACCAAATGCATATTTTGCAAAAGACAAAGTAAAGATTAAAAAAAAATATATAAGCATACTAAATGGGCCTGGGCGCCCTATAAGCCACAGCACAACCCTAGAATTGGACGCGGCTTTGGCCAAAAAAAACAACTATTGAAAAGTAACATTCCAGAGCGTTTTATAAAAGACAACTTTTACACATTTAGGCTGTGATAAAAATGACACTGGAGAAGAGACTGAATTGTAAGGGAACAACTCATAATGCAAATGGGGTCATAGTGCAGCAGCTAACTTCTGATCACTTATCACATATTGAAGATGTCACAATAGAAAAAGACAAACCCCAAATCATCGGGAGTAAGAAGCGCAGTGTGATGCTAAATGAAGTGCTTATACTAGAATATTATGTGGCAAAAAGAGTTAGCGCTTTACATTTTTTCATCACATTTTAACCCCAAACAAGGCACATTGCCATTTTGATGTAGGGGGCTACTATCAGGGACCTTAGCAACAGGGCTACTATGTAGGGAGTTGGGCAGCAGGATGTCGGTTTTCGTTACACTTGAACTTCTGCATGTCAGTACAGTTGGGGAAGCAGGAACCCGAAGGGAATTCCAAATCTAGCGGTTCTTGAGAAGAAACTACTGGAGTAGAAGGCTCTCTTAGATCTAGGGATCTCTACTGTGGAGGGATGGGATTTGGTTCTTGTCGGGTTTGTTGGGAGTATTTATGTCGAGGGAGTACAAGTGCTTGCAGTTCGTCAGAGTATTCACCATTAAAGTACTTGCAGAACAGGCAGAGGGATGCAACATTTCGTCGATTGGATAGAGGCTGAAGCTTAGATGACAGTTCAGAACCTATTAGGTTGGTGACTCTCTTTCGAACCATATCTAGGAGTGAGAGACGTAGCAGATACGGCAACCCAAATATGACAACAATACTCCATACATGGGCGAACGGTGGCCTTATAGATGTGCAGGATACTTTCAGGCATCAGTAGCTTTCTAGCACGGTAGAGAGAACCTACCTTTTTTGCAGCGGTCCTGGCAATGTTCTCAATGTAATTGTTTCAACTCGTATTTTCTGTGAGCGTTAGGCCGAGGAGTTTAAATATGTACTTTCAGATAAAGAGTCTTTTGCCATTGCTATTGGTGGTAGAGAAGTTTTCTTGTAATTATTGAAGGAAACAAGTTCAGTCTTAGCAGCATTGAATATGACCATCCATTTTTGCCCCCATTCCACTACAGATTGGAAGTCATCTTCTAGTGTTTCTGCCATTTCTTTAGATATGTGTTAATTTTTTTTCCTGTCGTGTCTGTTATAGAGCGTGGTGTCATCAGTATACATACTCATCTCACAGAAAATTTTGTCAGAGAGGTCATTTATGAATATTAAGAATAATAGAGGTTCAAGGATAGACCCTTGAGGCACTCCCGCATTTATATCATATTTTTTAGATGTACGCCCATCGAGGATAACCTGGGTTTTCTCTTACCCAAGAAGGATTTAATTATGTTAAGTATTTTCCAGTGATACTGTATGATCTGATTTTCCTGAGAAGACCTTCATGCCATACCCTGTTAAAAGCCTTAGATATATCTAGAGCTACCGCACTACCCTCCCCTGCATTTTCCAGTGAATGGTATATACGTTCAGAGATTAAAGTTAGGATGTCTGCTGAGGAACGGGCTTGCCTAAATCCATATCGTTGGTCGGCCAGAAGTTTAGCAGATGTAAGGTGATGGACTAGAGCTTGATTAATTTTGGACTCAAATATTTTTGCGAAAAGTGGAGGAGGCTAATGGGGCGATAATTTACTCGGTCAGTTCTTTCGTCAGAATTCTTAAAGTCTGGTACCATAGAAGCAGTTTCACAGCAGGCAGGAAAGCAAGATTCATAAGGCATTTGTTGTAAAATTTGAAGAGAACTGGAGCTACTTCGGTGGAGAACTTTCTTAATAGCACAGCCGGGATAAGATAAGGTCCACATGCTTTTGAAGTGTCAAGATTTTTATGATAGCATGCACCTGAGAAGGGCGATTTTCAGTTCGGCTAGTGTGGCGTCTGGCTGCAAAAGAAAGTCGGGGAGAGGCTGGGTAGCAGGGTCCAGCGTGGAGTTGGATGCAAACCGATTGGCAATCATGTTAGCCTTTTCGATTGCTGAGCAAACAACCTCATGATTGTGTGATAGTGGGAGAATCATTAATTGCCCATTACTACACTGTTGTAGATTGTCCAGTGCTTCGATGCGTTTTTTGGTGGTTTTAGTAAATTCTCTCTTAGCTGTCGCTATTTCATTCTTACAGTTACATCTGGCTCCTATATACTTCTGTCTGTTTGAACTGAACTTGTGTCGGTTAAATCTGCAGTACGCATGCTGACTTTGCGCAATGACAGCTGCACAAGTAGAAGTAAACTATTGGGGAGAGTGGGGCTTGCTATAAAATTTCCGCGTGGGAACATGTGCTTCAATTGCCGTTTTGAACCATTCAGTGGTCTTATATGCGCACTGTTCAGCAGAAAGAGAAAATATATTTCGCCATGGGGAATCTCTGATGAGATCCCTGGTGTTTTCCAGTCAGCCTTTTTATAATATCTCGTTGTTTTGAGCAATAGCTATTCAGTTTTGGCTCTAGAGTTTAGTGCGATTTCAACCATTACCACTGCATGATCAACGTTTCAAGTGGGCTGTGAGCATTTGTTACACAATAATCGGGAACTGTGGTCAGAAACAGATCTAGAAGTGATGCATATTGTTCTTCCTGGTCTGAGAAACGGGTTGGAAACGTAATCATCTGTGATAGGAAATGAGATATAGAGAAGCTATATGTAGTCTTACCAGCTGCGTTTGTGCGAGTAGAAAATCCAAGCCACTTTCTGTGGTAGACATTGAAGTCACCAAATACAAGCCCTTGAGCGCTAGTGTCGAGGGGAAGTGCTGTATCTATGCTGTCAGAGACTTTGTTTATTAGGGTACAGTCCTGGGTCGAGGGAGAGCGGTAGAGAAAATAAAAATAACTAGTGGTATGTTGCATGTTAAATCTAAAGCACATAAAGGCTTGATCGTCCGATTCTAGTTTAGTTTCTCTAGTCAAGAGAAGGGTGTTTCGAATATAGACTCCAAGCCCATGCATATGTCTGTCAGAGTCCTGGCCCTTTACTAGCATCAGTTTCAATTGACAGCATTCAAAAAGTTTTATTTAAATCATTTTGTGAGACCAAAACAAGCATTACTGATTTGTCTATGACCATGATCAATATTTACTGTGAAAGTAACAGCCAAAACACTACTTCAATTCCAGGCTGGACAGGTTTCAATATTCTTTTATAACAGGACCAAATAGCACCAAAAAGCAACATTGGATATTTGCCTGTAGTCAATGGTAACTCAACTGAAATAATTACTGTGAATCCAGTATTTTTGAAAAGTCTTGCAATTGCTGATGAACTTGAAACTGAATGCATTGTATTGACATTTGATCTTGCATTTTATGCTAAAGCACAGCAAATACGTTGGAATGATGTCATGTATATGCAAAGAACGGTTGTCAGACTGGGTGAGTTCCAGACCTGCATGTCGTTTCTCAGTGTCATATGAAAGCGATTTGAAGATTCGGGGCTAGCTGAAATTTTACTTAAAGCTGGAATAGTGGCACAAGGATCACTACCTGGAGTTATGAAAGGCAGACTATAATTTTTAAATTTTATTCGCGCTACAGGAACAGGAGATTGGGCCTTTCACGTTAAATCAGCAGAAGAAATTGTCCCCTGGTATTTTGCATGTTACCACTTGAAGTACCCTAGATATCTTCCTGCTTATATCTATGAGACGATTGTTGTTCCTATACACATCCTTCAATAGCAAAGCGTCTTGCTGCTGGGAATTTTGTAGTTCAAAAACAAACCCAGTGCCCATTTCGTCCGACGGCAATGGACCAAACAATTGAACAAACCATGAATAGAGATAGCAAGTGGGCGGATAGGATTTTCAAATAATCCCAATGCTGTTCATCGTTGGATTTTATCTTTCAATCAACGTGATCAAATCTCTAAAAACTGGACTGAAATGGCTGGAAAAGAATAAAAAAGACCTGAGTAATTCTCGATATCAAAAAGATGAAGCAGATATTCAGAGTGGCATGCAGACAATTGAGACTATGAAAAATCCATTTTCATATTATGAAAAAGCATTAATATTTCATCGGGCCAAGTAGCAGCATCTGAAATTAAAGATGACATTTTGACAGCACATAAACAAGGTTGTAATATTTCTAATAAGTTTGTTCAACAACGACTAAATTTGAAAAATGCGAAGTTGAATGCACCAATAAAATCAACGAAGATAAAAACTTTTAACTATCTTGAGAAAAAAACATTCACAAGAAAAGAGCAATACGGGAGCAGATTGCCTGAAAGCAGATAAAGACCTTCTCACTAGGCTTCTTATAGTGGCCAGAACCTGAAAATTTAATCTGGGAGAAATGTTTTCACATTGTCTTTCAGTTCCCAAACAGCCTCAGTAACATTGATGGTTCTTTGCAGCGTGCTAACAAAGCTGCTTTATTTCATTATTTTCTTGTAAAGTTTTCTGACATGAAAATTAATAATATTCCGAAAAATGCAGCACTAATTTTAGAGGGACTGTCATTGATACAACAGCTTGCAAGCCACGTTCCATCAAGGATGGTGAGCTAAGCATTTACATTTTTAGATATGTAATCAAGCTTGTCTTTTTTTTATATGCCATCAAGGGCAGACTTTCTCTGTGATAAGTACAATCCATGGAGTATTAAAGATTCTGAAAGAAGACGCTGTTTGATTACCCCCAGCCCTTTGTTACATGGTCTAAATGAAACACAAAAAACACCGGTAGAATTTCGAAAATTGCTCATGTCTTCTGACAATAAAGACTCTCTACTTTTATTTATGTTAATGCATTGAAAGAAATTGCCAGAAAAATTTCATGGAAAAACTGATTTCTTCATTTAGCCAAGGATGTTTCATGATGTGTCGTCACAGTGGCGCAAATGAAGTTATCACAGAAACTTTTCCAGAATGGACAACTGAAGAAGCAGATACCATTCTTTTGCTTCATGTAAAGCATGCACCAACTGATTTCTCTTCCATTATAGTTAAGACTCAAGATACGGATGTTTTTCTTCTTTTCTCAACAAAATGATTTATACTCTGATTTATATATGGCAACTAATACCAGTCGATCATCTTGTTTGATCTTTATTAAATCAATGTTGATTTTTATTAAATCAGTTTTGGTCTTTATTAAATCAGTTTTGATCTTTATTAAATCAGTTTTGATCTTTATTAAATCCGTAGCAGAGAAATGCGAATCTGTTATTTCAGGTGCCTTACTTTCTTTGTATGCAGTCACTGGCTGTGACACTGTTTGGTAGTTTTAAGAGAAAGGGGAAAATAAAACCATTTGAATTGATGAAAGAAACAGAGGAATTTCTTCAAACTTTCACACTGTTAGGCTGCAACAGGCATTTGGCTGACAATTTGTTCCAGCAAGTAGAAATATTTGTATGCTCTCGGTTTGGACAGAGAAATGTTTCTTCTGTAAATATTGCCCGTTTTAATATTTTTAACATTACTGGAAAATTTGATAATACTTTACCACCTCGTTAAAATAGTTTAAGATTACATACGGAAAGAGCAAATTATAAGGCTGCTATTTGGCAGCAATGTCTTTGTATTGATATTAATGATCTTTCAACAACAAACCAGGGCTGGAAATGTGAAGATAAAGCACTAGTTTTTCATTGGAGCAGCCTCCCAAAAACTCCATCAACATTAATCCACTTAGTAAAGCGTAATTGTAAGCAGAACAGCCGTAACCCCACGCGTTGTTCTTTCGTTCCTCAAACTCTGTCTTGCATCGATCTTTGCCAGAGTGTAGGTTGTTTTAATGTAGTTAAAAATAATAATGAAATGCAGCAGTTCAGTAAAATAGAAGATTCTGACTCCTCAGATGGTGAATGATAAGACAAGCTTTCAGGATAAGAGAACAATAAATTAGTTTTCAATTCCTTTTCTCAATGTATTACTTCATAACAATTTTTCAACATAACTTAAAAAAAATCTTATTACCATATTCTTATATATATATATATATATATATATATATATATATATATATATAGTTTAAGTTAGTCTAAGCATTAAGGTGTGTATGTATATCAGTCAATATGTTTGTGTGGCAAAATTCCATAAAAAGTAAATTGCCGTCCAAAATGAAAAATCATTTAATCACCAAAAATATTTGAAAATAGTTCTTCCATCTATAAGTTTTGAAAGGCACAAGATTTTGAAACATATAAATGCTTTGCGTGTGTTTTATCAAATGAATGTAAATTGTAATGTTTTATGATAATATTTTCAATTTGAGAAACTGATACGACAATAGAAAGTAACGTTTCCTTTGATATGGCGTTACACAAATTATTTTATTTGCTGAAAATTCCTAATTCGATAAATATACGCATCATATAAGAGAATAGACAATAAAGTTGTTGTTGATACACTTAACTGTGTTAAACAACTTATGTAAATTTAACTTTGCGTAAAGTGAACCATGAAAATGGACTTTTTTCCGTAAATTACACACTCTGTATGATATCCCTTTTTCTGAAGCAGTGCTCACATTTAGCCTAGAGATTTCTTCAGATTTTAAATCAGCAAAAAATTCCCTAATAATACTTGAAATTTTCTCATATGAATAAAATGTCTACCAGCTACAAAAACTAAGCCCTTTTTAGCCTCTAGCCTATAGCCTAAATGTTGTATTTTCTTTTTAAATAAATTGAAAAAAGGATTTTAATATGAAGAGTTGGCTAAATACACAGCCGTTCTCGAGTAAGATATTCTAAGATTACAGGGAATCGTAAAGACTGATCGCGCAAACAATGCATACGTGAATATATATATATATATATATATATATATATATATATATATATATATATATATATATATATATATATAGTCACCTATGCATTGTTTGCGCGGTCGATCTTTACGATTCCCTGTAATCTTAAAATATCTTACTCGAGAACGGATTTGTATTTAGCCAAGTCTGTGTTTCAAAATTACTGTTCCTTATCACATGATATATTCTCAGCCAATCACGGCTTTGAATCGCCCAGCTTAATTTCCAACACTGAAGGCACCTTAGTTGTGAGTGAACTTCCATTGATATCAATAAAATTATCGCGTGTTCCGGGTTTTAGATTATGCAATGCAAATCGATTGTATTATTAACGTTTCTTGTTTGATTATGAAAGCTATTGATAGTTTGATGGCATTATCGGTGATGACTGTTACTCTCCCCCGAGAACGACCAGTCGATGAGAAAACCGTTAGACACGCAGCTTTGCACATGAGAATTCTCCATTAAAAAAAATCGAAATCGAGAAATATTATCCAAGCAAATCCTTGAAACAAAGTGGACATTTGTATCTAACAAAACTAAAGCCCAGAATGGCATTAAACGAATTGAGAGAAGAGAACACGAAAACAAAACGCAGACAAAAAAATAAATATGTGTATTTAAAATAACTTTTTAAAAACGGAGCGCGTACTTTCAGCAAATTAACTGATTTTATCGGGAAAAATGTGTTTGCGAAGTTAGTTAAGCATCAACAAAAGAGCATGTTTACTCTGTCTCTGTCTCTGTCTCTCTCTCTCTCTCTCTCTCTCTCTCTCTCTCTCTCTCTCTCTCTTACTTCAATTAAATAGTATGAGTTTTTTGTGATTATGTAACTCTGTTTTAGAATTGATTCTTCGACTAATATTTGATCCTGGATATGACCTTTAACTCTATCAAGTGGTGAGGCCTCAGCCTGCGGGCTTTGGGGAGTGTGGAGCCACCCTTTAATTGCTCTTGCTCCTAGGTCCACTCAGACCCGGAGTGGTTGTACCTGTAAGGGTCCCAAACATGGGTTAAATAGAAACCGACTTGAAAACAACAAATATATTCTATTAATTTTTTTTTCTACAAGATCTTTGGATTCAGGAAAAGGGTTGATATGCCGTAAAACAAAAACAACCAACCAAATCTACTAATATTTATGCATTGCATTTGACTGCTTCATTCATTCATTTCGTGTGAAACACGTGATTGTATTGTTTGCATTGGTTTTACCGATATCTTCTTAATTATGAGGTGCCTTCAACAAGTTTCCAGACATTTTTCGTATGAGCACTTTTATTGATAATGCACACATGAAACTCTAATGTCTTCGAAATTGTCCCTTCCGGCTGAAATGCACTTAAATCGTTCAAACAATTATTCCAACGACCCTAGGAAGGCCTCTTATGTGAGCGTGTCAATGGCCCCCGTCATGGCCTCTTTCATCTCCTCATTTATCTGATAACGACATCCTCTAAGGTTTTCCTTGAGGTTAGGGAATAAACAATAGTGACAATGAGTAAGGTCTGACTATAGGGAGGATTAGAACTGTCTTCGTGCCCATGACAACGGCTTTCTTTCTGATGTCCTCCACGCACTCTTATGACAATTTCGCGCAAATTTTCCACATCTTCAGATTCCTCGCGAATAATTATGTGTACAGTTCCAACACTTGCATCACCTGCGCACCTTTTGTCTCTATAAACTGTTAAAATGTTTTTAATTACTGATGACGGTTTGGCTCCGATGATTTCGACGATCGTTTTGATAACCACAGTTATGGCAATCACAATGAGAGGTTTTTGACGCCATTAAAAAAATATCGGATTTTGGATTCAATTCAGTTCGCTGTCAAACCTCTGTCTTGAAACGTCTGAATCATGACTGCATTGGTTTTTCACTGCCATCTTTGTTACTAAGAATTACTCAACACTCGAGATCGTGACTGCATTGATTCTTCGCCGATTCGCTTTACTGCCGCCACATGTGTTCACTATAATGTCTCAACACTTAACATAGACACACGACGATCTTTATACAGGAAATTCTTTATTTGGCCAATTCACACAGGTTTCCTGACTTCCCTACTCCTCCCACACCTCTCATCATCCCTCACAGACTCCCAGCCTTCTTGAATGTGTTGTGCCACATAAAAACTGATGCTTGATTCATGCAAGGTTGTCCAAAAGCAGCCTGAAGCATACCATACGTTTCTGTGACATTTTTCCAAGTTTGACACAGATTAATTTTGCGTGTCATTCTTCTAACGTGTCATCGCGTCTACATTGCATTTTTGAAATTCACCAGCTGTGACTATCAGGCTTAAGCCGTTCATTCAACCTGAAATCATCAAAATTGGTCACTCAACTCATAAGATGTATAGAAATAACATATGCATTTTCAAGAGTCCGTAATAATGTAAAATGCCTGTACAAAAAAGGTCTGGAAACTTATTTAAAGGCCGCCGTAGATTTCTTTCGAAAACCACACTGCATAATTACAGTAGGAAACACGTGGATTTTGCCAACATCCCAAGTGCTAGTGTTTCTGTGGGACGAACTGGATGTGACCTTGTTACATCCGTTTATTCATATATATATATATATATATATATATATATATATATATATATATATTATATCTTTTTATATAAGCTCACATAATTACCTATCCATCCCTCTTTCTCTATCTTTGTCTGTCTGTCTGTCTGTCTGTCTCTCTCTCTCTCTCTAAATATATGTGTGCGTGCGTGTGCGTGTATACATACGGAGAGAAATAAATGAGTATATAAATAAGCATTTGTATGGATGCGTGAATGTGTGACATATGTATGTGTGTAAATGCGTGTGTATGGCACACTTAATCTATATTTTAATCAACACATATATAATCGTATAACAAGAAAATTGAATATTTTCCTTTTATTTGATCTCATAGAATCCTGTGTGGTCTTTGGGAATAATAGGTTTTTGAAACAGGTAGGTTAACATTTAAGAACATTATACTTTTGTACTGAGTATGTTGTGTTGTATTTTATCATTATTGGATAAAGTCTCAAATCATCTCTCTCTCTCTCTCTCTCTCTCTCTATATATATATATATATATATATATATATATATATATATATATATATATATATATATATATATATATATATATATATATATATATATATATATATATAGCATAATCGCGTTGACACACCGGTTCTCGTCAGATCACCGACGTTAAGCAACGTTGAACCTGGTTAGTACCAGATGGGTGACCATTTGGAAATTCTAGGCGATGTATGTTGTCTCCTCTTATCTCGGCATTTGTATCCAATCGTCCCGTACATGCACTTCACTTGCAACTGGTATTTAACAATGTCGACGCAGGAGAGGTGTGGTTGGAGATTGCGCACCTCCTGCCACAAAGATTTCACGCGCAGGCAACAATATATATATATATATATATATATATATATATATATATGGCACTCTAAATTTAAGTTTTATTCGACAAATACACGATACCATGAGAGGAAATTGGATATTTCGCGTTAGTTTTTACTTATAGAAACTTATATAATCTGTAGGAAAACAAACACAAAAGTAAGTAAACATTTTCGATAATTAATAACCTAACAAATTCTCCCTGTGGCATGACGCTATTCTGTCACCAGTTTAAAACAACAATTAATTTTTTCACCTATATAGAATGTTGGTTTACGGTATCTACAAATGGTCCCCACTCTAAGTACTAACCAAGTAAAACGTCTCTTAACTTTTTTTATCTAATGAAAACCTGACAATTTTCTCAGATTAGAAGTATGTGTTTATATCAAGAAAATAACCTAATAAGCCCCCACCTATCAGCGCCTGCCTATTTAACAAGTATTTTAATAGTATACGCTCCGACGAACTACAAGGATTTGTATCCCATCGACGTAAATACCCCGACAAATCTGACAAGCAGCAAATTTGCACCCCTACACAGTAGAGATCCTCAGATTTAAAAAAGCCTTCTACTCTAATAGTTACTTCTCCGGAACTGCTAGACTTTGAAACTTCCTCCCGCGTTCCGGCTTCCACCATTATACTGACATGCAGAAGTTCAAGTGCAATGTAAACAGACATCTTTCTGCTCAACTCCCTACAAAGTATCCCTGCAAATATGTCCCAGATAGTAGCTCCCTACATCAAAGTGGCAACGAGCCTTGTTTAAGGCGAAAAGACAATAAAAACAGTCATATTTAGAAACCACGATTTAAAAAAAATACGCTGAAAATTAGACGGTTACTTGCGAAAAATAAGAAAAAACACTGTACCATAAATTCCCGAGTACTCAGCCCTTTCTGTCCCTAACACGAGATAAAACAGTTATAAATGTCAAATGTATATGCGAGCTTTATTAAACACTAGCAGGGCGGCTCGACGTTGTCCGGGATTGAATGATGATTAACGAATGTTCCCCACTGCCATATTTTTTTTGTTATCGCAATCGATGAAATAACACATTTCTCAATGAAATCTATAGATTGTCGTCTCTAATTGAGGATCCATGGTAATGCATCTGAAGAAAGCTTTACATACCTCTCACAGTGACTAAGTTCACAATGTATTCTAGTCTACATTGCACTGTAGAGAATCTATTGTTAATTTTATAAAATTGTTTTTATATATAATATTTTGCATTAAAGTTTAAAATAAAAAAGTCAAGTATCATGCTTCAATTGTGCTCTAAATAGAAACACTCATTTCGAACGCGCCATTGTCACATCATAGAACGTACTGTTGATTTGATATGCTTGGCATTACTGGTTGTGCGGTGATAATGTCTTGAATTGAAGTTTTTGAAAAAGGCAAGTGCCATTGTGAAATTGTGTTTTAAACAGAAACATTTATCTCGAACCTCTCAAATCAAAAAACGTACTGATGATTTTATATGTTAGGCATTTCTGCTTGTGTAGTAATACAACTGCTCAAATGCATTTGTGATGTTAGGCTGTGTAACGTGTTAACTTTGCTCAGAATCGCCTGCTCGTTTCTCATCGAATTTTTTCGATTATTTACTAATCGAAGACATTGCGACACAGAATCTATCTAAGAACACTGCCATATGCATAAAGTACTGTCGTGTGAAATTTCACAAAAATCGATCCAGCTGTGTTTGATTCCATAGGGAACGAACTCACAGGCACACAGACGCACAAATTTCCTTTTATACTATAGTGGAGATACAGATAGGCAATTACACGCTGTTGATCTACTGATTAATGCATTGATGCATTCATGGTGCCTGTTACCATGTTTACCCGATGCTTGAAAAGTCCATGTGATTGAATAGAAATCTTCACGCTATATAACGTGTGCGGTTACGAAGAGAATATTACACCACGTGCAAATAAGTCATTAAAGATGAACACAACTTGATTTTAAATGGTAATTTTTAATTGCAATCGCTCCCAGACAAGGCATGAAGCCACTTGATGTATTTACACTTTAACGAGGAACAGAACTTGATTTCAAAAGTGTATTTTAATGGAAATCGCTCCAGGCAACGAACGAAACCACTTGATGGTTTTACAGGTTAAACAGGAACATCACTTGATTTTAAATGATTATTTTATTGGAAATCGCTTCGGACAAGACATGAAGCTACTTGATGTCTTTACACTTTAAAGAGGAACAGAACTTGATTTTTAATGAATATTTTAATGGAAATCGCGCCAGGCAAGGCATAAAGCTACTTGATGTCAAGAGCTATAAAAAATAGTAATTCAAAATAAAAAAATTAAATACAATCCTTGCCAACAATAAATCTTAGATGGAATAGCTTGTGGCTCATAAAACAGCATTTATTGCTTTTTTGTCATAAATATATCTCCTGACATGTGAGGACAACATAAAGGTAGTGAGAATTATCGGCTGCCTAAATTAAAAAAAATGGATTCAGTAATTAGAAATATTTATTTATAATTAGATGCAATGGATTCTGGTCTAGAAAAAAGTATGTCTATGTACTAAAGTAAAATAAAATGTGGAATCAATACTTAGAAATATAATGTAAACGTTGTTGGATCGGAACATTCGATTTAATTTTCCCATTCCCATAAAATTTAATTATATAGTACGTAATTCCTTTTTTCAAATATATATCTTAATCTAAGCTTCTGAAAAGTAATTCGTATTTATTTAAAAAAAAATTTCAACACAGAACCATAAACGACTACTATAGTATGGATAGGATTTATAAAGGAGTGCCCTGTCAGGGAGTTGAGAAGACAGTTAATTTTCCAACAGGATTTTGCATGAAGTTATATTGTAAATCAAGAGAACGGTCATTCTATAATTGTCTATAAGGCAAGAGCAGGGATCGAAAACGATCGGCAACTCTCTGAATCTTGGCGGAGAATTGTGAACCTATTAGATCATAAATTATTTTTGCATACAAAAGGGAAAAGTTAGTCCAACTATGATACATTACTCTATGTGAATCACTAATTTGATACATTTTTTTAATATGTCATTACTATGTTATGTTCTCTTGTTCACTGACTTATTCACTAACTTATCTAGGGAATAGGTACCTGTGGGAAACGATTAATTATAAACAATTTATTAAAGGCAAATTTTAATTTACCAAAGGCCGTAGTGTTTAAACTTTCCCAACTAGTATAGCAGCGACAAAGAATCAAATGGATCTGTCACGTTGCAGTTACAAAAGAAAGAAATAAAAATCCGGGTCGGCGTTTTATTTTTTTTTTAACACAAGCATTTATCAACGTTTCCCTTTCTTCCGACCGCAAACTGGCAACAAGCGACCCATTCACCTCCTCGACTTTGCACGTCCATTTTCTTCGACGCGCACTTTACTTCTCTGCCGAGCACGTGTTATCTTTTTTCTTTTTCTTGTCGCACCAACGCGCGCACACTACCTAATTTGGATATGCGCGTTTATCAGCTATTTCTGCTTATCTCTTCGCAAGCCAGCCATCCTTCGCTGCTGCTAATATTTTCCCACGCACTCATATGCAACAGGATTTGAATACACTTGATTCGAGAGGGGATCGAGAGTGTGTAATCTGCCTTAATATACTATTATATATACTATATACTTGATATGCTATAATCTGCGTTAATATACTATAACTCGCTGTTCATTGTACCCTAAATTTAGAACTATAAGTAAGAACTATGTATATTTTAACTGGAACGCGCTATTACATTGTTATTAAATAGAAAAAAAAACGTTATCTTCGAAATATCAAAAAGACAGTTGAAACCGCGGAACAAAGTAATAATTAAAGATTATTATCATCATATAGCATGAATCCAAATAATTCTAATGATTGCATTTTGTTATATAGGGGTTTCATTGAGAGAGTCTTAGGAAGAGATGCTTAGAAAGAGTCTTATTACAGTGAGGGATGTTGTAAGACTCAGAGAGAGAGAGAGAGAGAAGTTGTATAAGTTGTTGTACGAGAGACTTAGAGAGATTTTCATGTTATGAGAGATTCCTATATTTTAACTGTTCATTCCTTAATTGTGTTGAATGGAAGAAGAAGAAAGCTCTTTGAGTGAAGGGATATTGTTCAGACTGTTCGGACATGATGATGTTGAGACGTGTATGTAAGGATATATAACACAAATATATAATACAATTGGACTTTACCTTTTTGGTAAGAAACATAAGACACAAGACGAGCTTTACAAAAAAAACACTTGATGGTTTATTCTTCACACGGCCGTGTTCCATCACCAAGAATTCAAAGTCTCACATTTTTCCTTGAAGTGACGTCTCGCTTCCAGACGTCTGACTGTCCCTGAGTTTTCTCACTGACTGTTTTCTAACTAAAGTTTTTCTCTATTCCTAGAACTTTCTATTTTCCGTGACGTCATACACATGTTAAAACATGTGCATTCTTTTACGTGTCCTGGACATACAAGTCCAAAACTTTTCCTATTTCTACAAAAGGAATTTTAACCTATATTCAATATGTTAAAAACATTATCTTATAAGCTGCATTCTTTCAATTTAAAATTTCATAACAAACTTGAGAGTTAACATTCTTTCCTTGAAATATTTATCTATTTCTAAACAAATGTTTGTTTTACATTTTTAAATTCTCACACGTAATCTATTTCTAAACTAGATTACGAGGTTCGAATTCCGCCTATTGTATTTCATTTTCATTTTAAACTAAATTCTCCATTTTTATACTTACATGAAAAGGGGACAGCCCTTATCATGTAACAATTTGTTTTCCCGATATTTTCCCAGTCAGAATTATTTTCAAAAAGAAATCTGGTACTTCCGGAAGGAGCCTCGAAAAAGTTGCCAACATCCTAAATAAAAGTGATTTTTGTGGAACTGTCATACATAGAATGCTACTCTTCCTAGAACTGTCATAGAATGCTACTCTTCCTGGAACTGTCATAGAATGCTAGTCTTTCTGGAACTGTCATAGAATGCTACTCTTCCTGGAACTGTCATAGAATGCTACTCTTTCTGGAACTGTCATTGAATGCTACTTTTGGTAGAACTATCATATAATGCTACTCTTTCTGGGACTGTCATAGAATGCTACTCATACTGGAACTCTCATTGAATGCTACTCTTTATTGAACTGTCATAGAATGCTACTCTTCCTGAAACTGTCAGAGAATGCTACTCTTTCTCGAACTGTCATAGAATGCTACTCTTTCTCGAACTGTCATAGAATGCTACTCTTTCTGAAACTGTCGTACAATGCCACTTTATCTGGAACTGTCATTGAATGCTACTCTCTCTGGAACTATCATAGAATGATACTCTTTTTGAAACTCTTATAGAATGTTAATTTTTCTGGAACTGTCACAGAATGCTACTCTTTCTAGAACTGTCATAGAATGCTACTCTTTCTTTACGCTGTTAGGAAACTTATTCTACATTGCCTTTATTCTCTCCATCACACACTTACAGCAAAATGTGTTTTTCTAACACAGGAAATGCACTTAGACATTTTTGAAATCCATCAGAGATTGCAACACTACGGGTTAGCCCATGCTTATTTTTAACTGTCATGTTAACAAAAATCTTGTCATTAATCATCCATAAGGCAATTTTGTTCATTCTATTCTTCATTTACATTCGTCTCATAATATTCATCATCATTTAATCTCCATTCTATCAATCTCATTAAGCTTTATCCTCGAGTGGCTTTTGTTAATTGGTGATTTATTACTATGAGAGAAGTAATTACATTCAAAGTAAGCAAGGACTTATTTTAAATTAATAAAAATCAGATACTTAAAAGAGTGTTTCACAATTGGCGCAAAATAAAATTTATAGGAAAAAATACAAAAAATTTATATGAACTTTCAATTCATAATTTACTTTTAACTGAAATCTTGACCATTCAATGCTAATACTTGTAGAAATATTTCTGCAAATTAAAAAGTACTTTAAGAAGTCTATACGTTAACACATGGAACCGTTTGAAAATGAATGTTGGGTGTATAAGCAGTTGACTTGTGTGTAGAGATGACAAAGGTACCGCCCTTCAAAGTCATCTCTTTTAGGGGGAGATTCAGAGCTGTGCAACTTTAGAAGAAGGATCAAATCGCACAACGTTATGAAAAAGTTTTACCTTGCTCTGATTATCCTGTTGTCTGAGAATATGTATATTAATAAGGTTGTACCTTTAACGTATATACGGCACACTTATGTTGACACGTCGGTTCTCGTAGATGAACGACGTTAAGCAAGGTTGAGCCTTGCCAGTCCCAAATGGATGACCATTTGGGAAGGCTAGGCGTTGTATGTGCTTTCCACTTATCTCAACATTTATGTTCTGAACCTCCACTTGCCACCGATATTCAACAACATCGACTCAGGAGAGGTGGTTGGAGATTGACACAAATATTTCACACGCAGGCACCCTTACAGTGGGTATCCATAGTCTGTCAGGACTGAAGGAAGCATTGCTTGTACCTTTAACGTACGTACCTACACGTGTCACAGTTTCCAGATTATAAATTATTCGATCGGGAGATCCTATTCATAAAAGGGGAGGATAGAAGCTAATAACATAATACGAACCTTAAACTATTATATAGAAACGCTAATTTAATGTCCGTAGTATGTTATCGACTTATATCTATGTTTTAATAAATCACCGAAGACGCGTCGCTTTTGAGCCATGCGTGAAACTAAAAGATACTTTTTTGGTCTCATGACTAGAATCCAAGGATAGTATATGTTCTGTCTTATGAAAGTATAATAATATCGTGGGTTTCCGTTAACGTCGGGAGCCTACACAATGGAAATATGTCAAATGCACTTGTAATGATGTTAAAGATAAACCGTAATAACCAAGTATATTCTAGCACTACATAAACCAGATTACTTAGATAAATACTTTTACAGCTTTAACAAAAGAGCTTCAAAAATATCACGGGGTCTCTATTCACGCTGAACGTCCACAGAATGTCTAGCAAGAATATATTACATATGAAAGATGCCGCTGTGCAATTTCTACAGCTCCGGCTAGTCTTATTGATTTCCCTTCTAGTTTCGTTAGCCATTTTATCACGTGAAGCAGAGTATTTATTTGCTTCACCACTGAGAAAATTAGGCACAAGGCCATTTTTTATGTGGAGAGTGAAGGGGAAATGGGGGCCAGCTCCCCGGGGAGTAGGGAAGCTGGATAGTAACAGTTGGCATGAAGGTTTCCCCTACATTGACCAATAACTGATTGCCACAAGGCCAATGGTCTTATATGTGGTGTTGCACCCACATATTGTCTGATTGCAGTATCTGCCGAAACAGGGTATTTATTTGCTTCCCCATTGAGCAAATTAGGCACAAGGCTGTTTTTCAATGTGGAGAGTGAAGGGGAAATGGGGACCAGCTTCCCGGGAAGTAGAGAAGCTAGATAGTGACAATTGGTATGAAAGGTTTCCCCTACATTGGCCAAGGTCTTGTATGTGGGGTTGGTATTTATTCGCTCCCCCACCGAGCAAATTAGGCACAAGGCCGATTATTAATGTGAGGAGTGAAGGGGAAATGGGGCCCAGCTCCCCGGAGAGTAGAGGAGCTGGATAGTGAAACTTGGTATGAAGGATTGCCCCTACATTGCCTAACGTCTTATATGTAGGGTTGATATTTATTTGCTCCCCTACCGAGCAAATTAGGCACAAGGCCGATTATTAATATGAGGAGTGAAGAGGAAATGGGGACCAGCTCCCCGGGGACTAGGAGAGCTGGATAGTGACAATTGGTATGAAGGGTTGCCCCTACATTGACCAAGGTCTTATATGTGAGGTTTCCCCCTACATATGGTATTTGCTTGTAGTATCTGCCGAAACATATACTACACTTTGATCTCGGCCCGAAAGCCAAAAAATGCCAATTTGTCTATCGTGTGTAAATCCATTGTATGTTGAATACATGATTCTCATTGCTTCTGTTCAAATTATGTTCGTTCAACTGCTTTGAGACCTGTCTTAATTGTCAGTTTATGTATTTATACCGTGTTGTCGTATATTAAAACGACACTAATTCAATTTACGATCCAAACTCCAGTAAGTTCACGTCGCCATTTCCCGGCAGGTATAACATGGAGCCTGAACATCCCGAACCGAAGATTTACTATGATTTATTCAAAATGATGCGTAGTCCTTCCTCATGTTGAGACTTACCTTCAAATAATGGGAGATGGCAGACTACGCGTTGACATAACATGTTAAATGTCATATTCAGTTAAAAAATATTTTCTGAATTGAATGTCTATCATATAACGATGATTATTAAATGCCTACTATTTGATGGTTTAATGTCTATTATTTAACTATTTACTGTTTATTATTTAACGATTTGATGTATATTATTGAAGGATTTAATGTTTATCATTCAACGATTTCATGTTTATTATGTAACTATATAATGTTTATTATTAAAAGGTTTAATGTCTATTATTTAACAGTTTAATGTTTATTATTTAACGATTTAATTAGTATCATTAAACGATTTAAAGTTTATTATTTAAAGATTTTACTATATAACGATTATTATTTAATGTTTATAATTTAACGATTCAGGGTTTATCATTTAAATATTTAATGTTTATAATCTAATGATTTAATATTTATTATTTAACGATTCTATGTTTATTATTTAACGATTTAATGTTTTTCATTTAACTATTTAATGTTTATTATTTAACGATTTAATGTTTATTATTTAACTATTTCATGTGTATTATTTAACAATTGTGTGTATATTATTTAACGATTTAATGTTTTCATTAAACTATTTAATGTTTATTATTTACCGATTTAATGTTTATTATTTAACTATTTCATGTGTATTATTTAACGATTTTATGTTTATTATTTAACGACTTTGTGTTTATTATTTAACGATTTAATGTTTATTATTTAAAGATTTTATGTTCATTATTTAACGATTTTATATTTATTATTTAACGATTTAATGTCCATTATTTAACGATTTAATGTTTATTATTTAACTATTTAATGTTTATTATTTAACGATTTAATGCTTATTATTTAACTATTTCATGTGTATTATTTAACAATTTTGTGTTTATTATTTAACGATTTAATGTTTTCATTAAACCATTTCATGTGTATTATTTACCGATTTAATGTTTATTATTTAACTATTTCATGTGTATTATTTAACGATTTTATGTTTATTATTTAACGACTTTGTGTTTATTATTTAACGATTTAATGTTTATTATTTAAAGATTTTATGTTCATTATTTAACGATTTTATATTTATTATTTAACGATTTTATGTTAATTGTTTAACGATTTAATGTCCATTATTTAACGATTTTATGTTTATTATTTAACGATTTTATTTTTATTATTAAACGATTTTATGTTTATTATTTAAAGATTTTATGTTTATAATTTAACGATTTAATGTTCATTATTTAACGATTTTATGTTTATTATTTAACGATTTTGTGTTTATTATTTAACGATTTTATGTTTATAATTTAACGATTTAATGTTCATTATTTAACGATTTTATGTTTATTATTTAACGATTTTGTGTTTATTATTTAACGATTTTATGTTTTTTATTCAACGATTTTATGTTTATTATTTAAGGATGAAATGTTTATTATTTAACGATTTAATGCTTCTTATTTAACTATTTAATGTTTATTATGACACTATTTAATTTTTATTATTTAAGGATTTAATGTTTATTATTCAACTATTTAATGTTTATTATTTATCTATTTAATGTTTATTATTTAACGATTTTATGTTAATTATTAAAGGATTTAATGTTTATTATTTAACTATTTAATGTTTATTATTTAACTATTTAATGTGTATTATTCAAATATTAAATGTTTATTATTTAAGGATTTATTGCTTATTATTCAACTATTTAATGTTTATTATTAAACTATTTAATGTTTATCATTTAACGATTTAATGTTTATTATTAAACTATTTAATGTTCATTATTTAACTATTTTATGTTCATTATTTAACTATTTAATTTTTATTATTATACGATATAATTATTTAACGGAGATTATTTAATATCTATTTTTAAACGAATTAATGTTTATTATCTAACGATTTAATATTTATTATTTAACGATTTATTGTATAATATTTAACTATTTAATGTTTATTATGTAACGATTTGATTATTTAACGATTATTTTTAACGTCTATTATTTAAGGATTTAATGTTTATTATTCGACGATTTGATGCTTAATATTTAACAATTCAATATCTGATTGTTAACGATTTAATGTCTATTATTAAATGATTTAATCGTTTAACGATTATTTTTATGTCTATTATTTAACGCTTCAATGTTTTATGTCTATCATTTAACGATTATATTATTTAACGTTTACTATTAAATCTCTATTATTTAGCGATGATTATTTACCGACTATTATTAAACGATTTCTTGTCTATTATGAAACGATTTAAATATTTAACAATTATTATTTAATGTCTATTATTAAAGGATGATTATTTTATGCCTATTATTTAATGATTTAATGTTTATTATTTAACGAATAAATGTATATTATTTAACGAACAAATCTCTGTTATTGTACTGGTTAATGTCATTTATTTAATGATTTTTATTATTTTACTATTATTATTTTTATTATTTTACTATTATTATTTAAGCCTAATTTTTACGGTTTAATGCCTTTTATCAAATCATTTAAATATTTAACGGTGATTATTTTATGTCTATTATAAACGATTTAATGTCTATTATTTACCGATTACATTATTTGACGATTGTTATTTGAGGTTTATTATTTAACGATTGATATTTAATTGTTATTTTTTAAGGTTTTAATATTTATAATTTTACGATTTAATGTTTATTTTTCTACGATTTCATGTCTATATTTTTAGATTTAATGTCTATTATTAAACGATTTCCATATTTAATGATGATTATTTTATATCTATTAGTTAGCGAGTATTATTTAATGTCTATTACTTAACGATTATTTTTTAATGTTCATTTTTAACGATTATTACGTAATGTCTATTTTTAACGATTATTATTTAATGTTTATTTTTAACGATTATTATTTAATGTCTATTTTAACGATTATTATTTAATGTTCATTTTTAACGATTATTATTTAATGTCTATTTTAACGATTATTATTTAATGTTTATTTTTAACGATTATTATTTAATGTCTATTTTAACGATTATTATTTAATGTTCATTTTTAACGATTATAATTTAATGTCTATTTTAACGATTATTATTTAATGTCTATTTTTAACTATTATTATCTAATGTTTATTTTTAACGATTATTATCTAATGTTTATTTTTAACGATTATTATTTAATGTCTATTTTTAACGATTATTATTTAATGTCAATATTTAACGATTATTATTTAATGTTTATTTTTAACTATTATTATTTAATGTTTATTTTTAACTATTATTATTTAATGTCAATATTTAACGATTATTATTTAATGTTTATTTTTAACTATTATTATTTAATGTTTATTTTTAACGATGTAATGTCTATTATTTTACAATTTAATGTCTATTATTGCAAGATTTAGTTTTTTAACGATAATTATTTAATGTCTCTCATTTATTATTTTAAAATAATGTTCAGCATTTATAAATAACTAGACTACCCATGACCCGTTGGGTCAGTATGTTATATTAGCTATGGAATTAATGTATGACCGTGACACTTGTGACGTAAAGAAAATAGTTTTTTTGTGGCATAACAGAAAATTTTCTATGAAAGTATATTAAAAAGAATATAGATAGATTCTATGAGTCGTTCTGTTTATAATTGTTTTATTTTTGAAAAAAAAAATTACAGTCATTGAATTATAAGTGGTTTGCCATACTTTTAGGTAAATGTGCACTGAACAGATACCATAATACTTAAAGTTAAATTCAAATTTTGATATATCTTTTAATTTAAAATCGAAAAAAAAACCATTGGGACGCTGAAAACGTACAGTAAAAAAATACGTTTTATATTCGCGTTGATTATTTATTTGTAATGCAATTAAAAAAAAACACATTTTCGAGGTTATTTGTTTATTTTGGCAGTGTAGAAGAAAATAATAATTTCTAAATAATAACGTTAATGTTTCGGTGTGCAGGTCAAATTCTGCAAAAGTAGCGATTTGTGTTTATTTGTTTACGCTTTTATGGGTTAATGTTTATGTACGCATGCACAACCGGAAGTCGTAAACCGGATGGTTGCTTACAACACTCGTTACAAGGTCATGTGAGTTTTATAATTATATAGATAATACGTGGATAAGTTATGTATATGCCGCTTCATTTGTACTAAATATGGTCGACCTGCAAAAAGCATTGTGAATTTTATTAAAGATTCTGAAGGTAGCAGTATAAATTAATATAAAAGCCGTTATTTTTGTCACACATCTAACGTTTTATTTATATAAGCAATGTTAATCTGTGGACAGTGAATAGAATAATGAGTCTATCTGTTCGACTTTATTGGTCTTTGTCTATATGAATCAGAAAACAAAACGAAAAATGATAAAAATGGCGGGTATATACGGTACATTCAACTTTCGAGCCATTTTTAATATTCAACTTTTTTTTAAAAAATTGCCGGATTTTTTTTTAATTACACATGTGTAGATCATGAACAAATGCTTTAAAAAATTACTTTTAGTTATAGAATTTGAAGCGCCACTGAAAATAATTTAAACTATTAATTTGCATTGAGAATTATCTTTTTTTCTTGCTGCTGATTGGCTTATCCCTTCGGCATCTTCCGGCTTGTTACGTAACCTGCTGAAAGATGTCAATGCGACGTTGCCGGAGATTGGTTCGTAAACTAGATGATCACCATTTTGACCAACTATAAACAAGGCGTATGAATCTAACTAGCTCTTTTGTGTCGCCATCAGATTAATTTAACTAGCTCTTTTGTGTCGTCATCAGACGCCAATGCTAGAAAGTAGATGTCTGATACAATCCTTGTCATCTTTTATCCATACTTTACCTACATTCGTAGAATAAAAATATCAAATATTTTTATTTTATATAGGCACTTACAGGGAGGAGGGTCGACATTGTCCGAAGTTGAATGCGGATCAACGACTGTTCCACACTCCCAATACTTTTAATGTCATCAAAACAGGTGAAATCATTCATTTTTCAATGTAATCGATTATTTGTCGTTTCTATTCAGGGACCCACGGTGGTGCAACAGAAAGAAAGCTTCACGTGCCTTCCCGATGTGACTTAGTCCACAATACGTTGTAGTCTGCATTGCACTGTAAAAAAACTACTGTTGATTTCATAACAAATATTTTTACATAATATATTGAGGTAAAGTTTAAAATGCAAAGGTCAAGTGTTATGAACCAATTTTGCTCAAAGCAGAAGCATTCATTTCAAACGCGCCCCTGTTTTATCTAAATAACTACTATTTCATTTATATGCCGTGCCCTTCTGCTTGTGCGATAATAAAACTTCCTGAATATATTTGTGATGTTAGGTTTTATTAAGGGCGTTTACTTTAATCAAAATCGGACTATCTCTTTTTTAATCAAATTATTTCGATTTTCGATACTTATCGGAGGCATTCTGATACAAAATCAATCTAAGAACACTTCCAGACACATAAAGTACATTATAGAAGGAACTCGCATACACACGGACAAAGCGCCTTTTATATATATGTATAGATAGAGATTTGAGAAAAGAGGAGATCTTGCAACAGATTAGTTTATTTCCCATAGTTAATTATGTAAATAATTGTTTTAGAATAGGATTTTTGAACTTTGAACCCTTTCAAAGTAATGCATTTAATTTGAAGGTGTTCATGTATTTTCGTCGAACTGTGAAATATATTGTGATTTCTTGAAATATTACTTTCCGCTGACGCCTGTCAAAAATTTTGGTTTTCTTATTTCGTAACCGTTAATCCTCGCTCGCTTTTCAACATCTATCCCATCGCCAGAAACAAAAAGGATGCTAGCTTCAAAGGGTATTAACCATTTCAAAATTTGACAACCCGTTTTCTGCAGATTAAGTGTTGTCAATTCTAATACGCCCGTTAAGAGACGCATGCGTAACACACGTGCCGAGCATTTTCGTTTTCCGTTGTCGGATGGTTTTGCAAAGCCATCAAACGGACAATACTAACGAGGCGAAAGAAAGAATACGAAAATCAAGTAGTAGAAGGAAATTCTGAAGGAGAACATGGATTTTTTACGAAAAGGGC
Source organism: Euprymna scolopes (assembly GCF_053919585.1). Taxonomy (NCBI): domain Eukaryota; kingdom Metazoa; phylum Mollusca; class Cephalopoda; order Sepiida; family Sepiolidae; genus Euprymna; species Euprymna scolopes. The sequence goes on along the minus strand of NC_136487.1, from coordinate 78,131,811 downwards.
AGAATAATTTGAAAGCAGAACCTCACCACTTAAAAGAAGATGATGAAGGTGGTGGGTGTTAAGGGGGTAAGAGAAGCAATTTACAAAGGATTTTCAATGAATTTTAAGAAGGATTTAAGAAAACATTAAACAGAAATAAAATAAATTAAAAGCTGAACATCGCAAATTTATAAAGTAGATTACGTCGACTTCGACGATGATTCAAAGTTATCCCACAAAATTCTGAGACTCTTTAAGGAAATTCATCAGAATTTTAAAATGCTATTTGACTTTATCTTATTACTAGCAGACCGCCCGGTGTTGCCCGGTCTTAAAATACGAATAAATATCATGTTTAAATTCATACAGCAACCAAGACATGTGCAAATGAGTATTATGTTTTTTTGTTGTTGTTTTTTTTCTAAACAGTTCATTCTTTTCAGTAACAAAAAAAGGAAATACTCGGGCTGATATCGAAACCAAAATCTAACTACAGTGAGCCAAGTACGATAACCATTAGGCCGACTTGACACGATCTTTAGAAAGTGTTTTCAAACTGAATGTCATGCGAACCATTCGCGCATGCGCATTCGCGGAACAGTTAACAAACATATAGAAATCCGACGACACACATGTTCCAATTTTTTTTAATTTTGACCTCTAGCAGCATGGTTTGTTTTTTGTTTGTTTTTTTTCAGAGGCAAACCAATTAGAAAGTTTTTCACATGTCGAAATACTGTATGCACAGAATTTAATATCTGTAGATCAAAATATCGTTGAGTATATCGGTTGAGAAGTGTCCTCACACACATATTCTCACTTTTATAGATATATAGATTGAATTTAATTGTTATTATTATATTAGTATTTGATATTTAACTTTATTTTACTAATATTATCAAGTCTAAGACTAATATTATCAAGTCTAGGATAATGGTTAACGAGCGTTAGATGGTGAGATAACACCGTGATGATCAGTAATGGTGGAACTCCCATAGGATTAAATTATATAAGAGAACGATGCAACAAAGCATCTATTTGTGCTACATACGAATGAACTGATCCATACGCAAAGAATACCGTAAAAGAAATCCATAAGGCGTGAGTTGATATTCGATGCATCAATAAAAGTTGTTTCTTGGCTGAACGAAAAGCCCTCATTTATTCCTATCCGTACATTTTGTTACTTTAATCCCGTATTCTGTTTTTCTTGTGATTCCTTAAACATGGTCATAATATATATATAATTTACGAGCTAAAGATCGACGATTACATTTTAAAATGCATAAATTCTATATTATGTAAAAAGAATTTTTGAATAATGAAAATATTCGTTTATATCATGAATTTCCAACAGTTTTATTTTGATTCTCGTCGAATGCTGCTAATTTGCATATCTGCCTTGCAAGCACAACTAAATACAATTATTACATTCAGGACCAAATCTTCCAATAACGTGAAATCATCACAGTTTAACTGTCTATCATTTAACGACGATAAAAATAATGTTCCGTATTTATAACTAATACTAAGTGAACAAGTAGGGCATATACTGCTATATTTGTACGAAATATGGTTGGACTGCAAAAGGAATTGTGAATTTTATTAAAGATTCAAAAGGTGGCAGTATAAGGTAATATACAAGCTGTAAGTCGATCTGTTAGTTTATTTCTATTTCGGACTATTAGTCTCATCTTTATTAGTTGTTTTTCATCTTTTATTGGTTTGTTTATTCACAACGTTTCGGCCAACTATTCTTCTGGCCTTCGTCAGATCGATCTATTCGACTTTATTGCTTTTTATGCGAATCAGGAAACAAACCAAAACATATTTTTTAAATTCAGATATGTACGACACGTTCAACTTTCGAACCTTTTTTTATCATTCGAGTTTAGAAAAAAATACCTGATTGTTATCGATTAAACATGTATAGATTATGAACAAATACTTTTAAATAGTTACTTTTAGCTTGAGGATTCGAAGCATTTATACAAATAATTTAAATAGTTAATTTATCTTAAATTTTCCGTTAACTTTTAGATGCTGTTTTCTATTATTGCTATCATATTACAATAACTAAGACTTTTCAGCTGAGTACTCTCGGTGATTACTCACTGATAACAAAAAATAGTGTCCTCTAGAATCTGCGTGACTAGACGTCTCCTAATATTTTCAGTAATCTCCGTTTGTTTCGATAAGCATTACAGTTTATTTAGTGTTCTTGCGACAAGCATTTACGATGGTGTGAATGCTTATAACAACCGAAAGTTTTATTTTCTGGAACTTGAACGGTAGTAAGCCTCCATAGAAGTCCAATACTATAGATTCCTGGTTCATGATGCGTCATTTCCCCTTGTCGGGTTGAGTTGGCTTCTTCCTAGTACGAGGTTTTGGGGGAATTAAATTCACAAACGTTTTCCAGTTTCATTTCCAATATTACTCCATGATATGAGATAACAATATAGAGGGGGGGGTTGCCGTATAGGTCCCGCTAGTATACATAAATATCTTTACAATACAAAGGGTGAATAACATTTATTTGGGGGTTCAACATCTGGCCCATCGGGAAAAATTATCTGGTCTATCTCGGGTGCTGTCTTGACCGAAAGCTGCAATGAAATTTCTTACAATAAAGACAGAGCCTCGGATTTTATTTTCAGCAACTTTTTATTTCAGATTATTATTTTATTTTTCATCTTGCAAAGTTGCACAGTGATTCTGACTATCACCATTTTTGACATCATCTATTCGGAAAAATCACGATCTGTGGATCGCCTCTCTTTCTCTCCCAACTCCGACTAACTGTTCTCTCTAATTTCCACTTATCTCAAAAAGATCCCCCATCTAAATGACGTCATTAGTATACATCACTAAAATGATCAGCTGATGTTTTACATGTCAGTGTTTAGTTGTCAACTAAATTGTCATATTATTTTTAAGTTAATATTCCTTAATTAATGTACATAAACATATATTCTAAAAATTCATTTGTTATGCTAAAACATATTTTAGCTCACAAAAAGTTTTGCTTTAAATAATCATACAAATCGTCGACCAGCACACTTTTCGACGTTCAATATCCAAAAGTTTGAGTGTTTTTGCGAATGATGATTAGTTCTCTGGTTCTTACATGTATCTAGTTTCCTAAGTTCTTCCATTGTCGAGTTTACGACTCGCCTCGAGTATATTAGCAGGAATTATTGCTGAGTTCTTTATTCCTTTTATTAGATATCCGTTATACTATTCTGGTTTCGCCTTCTTCTGATGCGTTCTGTTTTTATTGTTCCTACATATAATTCTTATAAAGTTTGCGTGTAGAAATTACGATGATTTTACACCGACAAGAGATAGAAATTATGACCGCTCTTGGTGTCGTGGATAAATAGAGCTGTTTAACATTCCAAGTTTCTTGAGAGTAATATATTTCTGCCCAATTTTGGAATACGTTTTATACGAGAGAACGAAACACATTAAATCGTACAGCATACGTTGTAATATTATTTGAACCTTGCACCGCATCACCTTTTATCTTCTATATGATAGTAATACGCTAAATGCGTGTCCGTCCGCACGGTATCACTTTTTACATCCATTAACAAATATTAAGTTAATCGATCTGAAAATACACTATGGTTCACAAATATAGAATTTATGCATTTTAAAATGAATTGATCCCAAATTGAACTATGTCGTCCTGTTGATATATCCAATTTTAAAAACTTATTAATTGCAATCTTTTTTTTTTAATTTTTAACGCAAATTTAATAAGAATGTATCAGAAATAGTGTTGGTTTTTGTGGTTGTTTTAGAAAGGATTGTTTCTATTGGTAATTTTAATTTTAGATGTACGTACACCCAAAACGAACTCTTGATTAGACAATCATAGATAAGCACATGTATATACATACGTCGTATAGATGACTGTTACACGCATATAAACACGTATATACACTCTCATATAATCTAATCACTTGAAGTTTATTTGCTTCCCCACGAGAGCAAAATTAGGCTCAAGGCCTTTTTATGTGGAGAGAGAGTAGGAGGGGAGCAGCTTCCCCTAGAGGGAACTGGATAGTGAAAATTGTTACGAAGGGTTTCCTCTACATTGACCAAAACTGATTTCTGCAAGAGCAACGGTCTCACATGTGATGTTGCCCCCACATATAGTAAGTATTTATTTGCTTTCCCACTGAGCAAATTAGGCACAAGGCCGTTTTTTGTTAATTTGGAGAGAAAGAGGAGAGGAAAGGAATACCAACTCCACCGAGGGGGTGGTGGAGCTGGATAGTGACAATTGGTATGAAAGGTTTCCCCTACATTGACCCAAACTAATTGCTACAAAAGCAACGGTCTGATATGGGAGGTTGCCCCCACATATAGTCTTTAGTTTAGCATCTGTCGGAACAGATACTACACTTTGAGATATTAAACCTTTTGTTCAGGCTAAAATTACAATGTTAGTTCAAACTGAACAAAAAAACTTAGGCACAAAGCCAACCCAAAAGGGAGGAAAATGGGGGCCGTTGGTCATCCTTGTCACCCCAGAACTAAACAAAAGTTTCTCTTAGCTAGTATCTCCTTTTACCATAATAACGCATTCACCTTTCGTACTAGGATGCGTCCTACTTAGAGCCCAATTGATTAAAATATTCTTTATTTACGTGTAAAAACGAAAACGATAACAAGAATGGGACAATAGTTTATTTGTGTCGAGGGCGGGAGAAAAAAATACAAAAGTGTTTAGTTGCTGATAGACCACCCGTTCAGCTCTGGTTTGTAAAGGAACCTGAGCTCCTGCGGGACAGCCTCTAAGTTGGGGTGCCCTCTAGAGGGGACAAAATGGAGAAAAGAAAAATTCGTTGGTGAGGGGGATGGTGTTAGTGATTGATTTCTTTCTCTCCAAGATGGATGAAATTACGAGTGAGGGGTAAAAAAGAAAAGTTGCAGATAGGAGGCTTCCTAGTTTGGGAGGGATGGAGCATTCACTCAGCTAGCTACGAGGCTAAAAATTGATTACATTTGACGGAACTGCGCATTCCACTCTTAGGCGGGGAGCACTATACAGATTTGGCTCCTTTTCGTACACAGACTTTATACTACACTTTGATCTTTCACTTGAAGACACTCATAAATAATATACATAATATATACCTCCCCGATAATATAATACTGCTAGGAAAGCAATGATTACTCAGTAGAGGTTCTCACACTAGCTATCCCCACAGATTGCTCACGGACAATAATCTGTGTGGTTCCTTAGAGTTCGAACGAAAAAAAAACTCTGCTCAGATTTTTAGTGTACTTTCCATCTCCCTTTCTTGAATGAAAACACCTGTCGATAGATAAGGCTTAGTAAGATGGAATGATAGTAAAAGTTAAGTTTGGATTCTTGTAGCGGCGTTTCTACATAGGAATTTATTGACATTGGGCTAGATACGACTACGTTGTAATGTGCTGGAATCAGTCTCAGAGCAGCGTCTTCCGCAAACGGAAATATTTTGTCCCATTAAAAGTTCTGTTTGTGGAAATATCGCCTGAGGCAGGACACACTGAGAAAAAGTTGTCGTAGAGAGACGAGTTATTACTGTGAATGTCTAAAATACTTTTATAAAAACTGGGTAATTTTAACCGTGTACCAAGACTTTATGGATACCCTATATATCTATTTATATATAAAATGCACTGTGTTCTTGTGTGGTTGTGCGTGATTTAGTGTGTGTGCGTTCGTTTCCTATTGTATCCGAAACGGCTCTACCGATTTTTTTTTTCCAAATTTCATACAAACATACTTTATACGTTTAGGAATGTTCTTAGACAGGTTTCGTATCAGAATGTCTCCAATAATTATCAAAAACAGGTAATCGCTAATAAAAAAAAAACCCAATCTAAGTAGGATCAGTTCAATTTGAACCAAAATTAACACCCTTAGACAGCCTAACATCACAAGTGGATTTGAGAAATTTATCACCACACAAAGTGAAGTGTTCGACGTATAAACTCAACAGAAGGTTATTGGTAAGAAAAAGAGGCGTTCGAAATAGATGTTTCTGTTTTGAGAAGAATTGAACCATACGACATGACTTTTGTAGTATAATCTTTACTTCAATCCATTATATAAAACAGTAGGTTTTTACAGTACAATGTATTGAGGGACGAAATCACTGCAGGAAGACACGTGAAGTTTTCTTTCCAGTGCACCAAATGGGTCCCTGACTAGAGGAGAAAATCAATCGATTTGATGGAAAAATAAGTGATTTCACGTGGATGAAGTCTAGAAGTCTCTTGGTCTTATAAATTAGTCGGCGCAAGCGAACCTGTCTCTACTTTATCGTTATTTTCATGCCAGGTGCTCGTCTGGGCTTCAATCTATCGTCCCCCCTCACCAAATTCTCACGAAAAACACTCATCTAGCTAAAACCACTATCAATAATTTCCCCCACTCTTTATCTGTGCTTAAATCTAAATGTAGATTCCATGAACAAAGCTTCTTTCTCAGGACTGCACGCCTGTGGAACTCTCTTCCGTTTGCCTGCTTTCCAGTTGACTACAATCTGATTCGAACTTGGGCAAGATCAAAGTGTAGTATCTGTTCTTCAGATGCTGCACTTCATTTTCTTGTTCTCTTTCGGTGGATGAGAAATCCTTCACGACTGAGACAATTTTTATTTTTGTACCTTTTCTCCACGTTAAAAAACGACCCTGGTGTCTAACTCTGTCCCGTGGGGAGGCATAGTAAATAGGTACAATCTGATTGTCTTCAAGTCCAATGTAAACAAGTTCTTGATAAACCGCCCCCCTAAGTAATCCAATTTACAAAATTTCAACTACTGATGTTTACTACGCTATAATCACATTAGCTTATGTATACCCCTAACCATTACCGGGCCTTGATAAGTGATGATTCCTCTATAAAAAAGGAGGTACGACTTATTTTATTACAGAGATCATTGTCTTTTCAAGACAACGATGTATAGGCATTTGCTGTTTTGCGACAATCATATTTCGTTCTTTTTGGCTCCTTAATGTGTCCTCGTGCTTTGTATGGCGCGCTTTCTATATATAAAAAAGGGCACATATTAGTTTGGGAGGGTATCGCTTTCATACAGCGCGGTTATTCGGGTTTTACATTATTGTACAAGAAGGACAAGTCTATAGAACTGTCAAACAATGCCTTCTTTTTGGCAGTAATTGCTATGTTAAGAGTCTTATAATTTCCTGCAACTATTTAGTTTTCTTTATATACCATATGAGATTATTATTCTCTGTGTTTTGCAACCAATTACTTTAGATAATTCCGAACAAATTCTGAATAGAAATAAACGCATTCTTCCTGATATGAAGTGGCACTTCAACTATTTAGACGCAGTATCAATATTCGTTTATCAAACACTACTATGAAGCTGCTGCTGCTTGAACGTAACTAAAATAAGCTGCATCACGTGTTGTAAAACACTTTGTGAATAGACAACATTAGTTGATCGCTCTCTATTATTTCAGATGCCGTGGGATCTGCAAAACTAGTGCTCCTTGCGTGACAACAAAGCATACACATGACAGCAGTCATAAGCTTTATTCCCATTGTGGCGTTCTTGCTGTTGGGCTAAGGTATATTTTTGTTCAGTCCACGGAGGTTTACGTTCCGATGCTTTACTTTCTCTCCTTTGAGAAAGGATTACTTTCTTGTGGATCACCGAAGTTAAGCAACATTAAACCTGGTCAGTACTAAATGGGTGACAATTTGGGACTTTCAGGTGCTGTATGTGCTCTCCGCTTATCTCTGCAGTGTGTCCATTCATCCTGGTCTTCTCCTTGCCACTGGACTCAAACAGTGTCGATTCAGGAGAGGTGTGGTTGTAATTGCGCAACTCTTGCCTCACAATTACACGCGTTACTGTCCCTAAGGGGTGTCCTTTGTCTTTCAAGACTGAACGGAAGCATGTGGGGAGTTTATAATCTATCTAGCGGAGAATGTCGACCTTATAGCTGCTCAGGTATTTTTGTTGACCAAGACCTTGTACTTGTGCACGGACCTTTCTAAAATACTAGCGTGGGGTACCCGATGTTGCCCGGGTGTTTCGAGGTGGGTATGCTTGGGCAGGGGTGAGGGGTGTTAATCAAAACATAATAATAAGCGAATTAAATATATCGAAAAAAAAACACAAAAACTAACGTAAGGCAAACGAACGATGTTAAATGTAAAAATGGGAAAAACAAAAAAGAAAACGCGAAACAGAAAAACTAACGTTAAAACTTCGTTAAAAAATCCGAAAAATACCCCCCCCAAAAAAAAAAAACACGTGAAAAATGGCTTAAATAACCCCGTTTTAATATTAAAATTTAAAAAATCGAAAAAAACGAAGACATCTCACACCAGGATTCGAACCTAAAAGGTTTAGATAATGAGGCCGCGCTCTAAGCAACTTAGCTAAGACGACGTCGACGAAATTATGTCCGTTTTTTAATACTTAAAGTAAATCATGTTCCGACATCGTATGACGCATGCGTAGAAGCAAACTTGTCATGAGAGGACGGTTTTTGCTGACCCCTCCCCGTAGAAAACTGATGATTTTAGGATAAAGAAAGTAATGTTTTTGGCCAACTTTTCGATATTTGTCCAGTTAAGGTTGGAACTTTAAAATGATACCGATCTCGTGAAAATCCGTGACCTGTGTCGAAAGTTTTTGCGAAACATAAAAACACACACACACATACATACATACATACATAATACATACATGATGATTGCAATGTCTTGTCAGACGAGTGCCACTCCCTCAGACATTTAAAATCCATGAGCCCAAATGTCTGAGGGAGAATCTATACAAATATGATGTTACAGAGTCTTAGCTTTGTAAGACAGCTAAGTCTCTCTCTTGGTTCAAAATGTTGAGATTCAGCAACAAGCAAGAGCAAGATAGCCAGCAGCAAATTAAACTGCAGACCAGCTTAATGCGGGTACTGGTCTTCCGCTTTATGGTTTTTTTAAATCAGAGATTTGCTTCTCCTAGAAAGGTTGCCTTCACCACGGCTTACGGGAGCCCTCTCTACCCCAATACACATATACACACATACACAAATATACACGGTGCTAGTTGGCCGTTGTCCCAGAAAAAGAGTTCATTCGCCCTTTACACATACATACAAACATACATACATACAGACATTTTCGCTTTTATACATATAGATTATTTGACCTTCTTAGAAAGATAAAAAATATACCTTTCTTTCTCGTTTTTATATCTCGTATATCTAAGGAATACATGTTTCATGAGGTGAGGTCGTGGCTCATTTGATAAAACATGCATATGACTGATGGTGTAAAAAAAACATTGTTTTAATGTTCGTTTTTTTTTTGTTTTTGTTTTTGTTTTTTTTACACTGATAGAAAAGGGAGAAACATTACAATTTACGTAGCTGTCCAAAACGACAGAGTTAACAATTTCGAGTTTTGCAATCAATATAATATTTAGACAATGAAAAGTGTGACTCCTAATTGCTTATCATATGTTTGCCTTTATAGAATCAACACGTTTTTGTCTGTGAATTTGAACAGATATACCACAGTTATACTTACAAAATAATGTAGCCGCCAGCTTATTGCAAATTGTATTCACAAAAGAAACTTACGCACCAATTAAATAATAACATTATATATAAACTCGTGAGCAAAAAAAAAAAATGGGCCAAACAAATGTTATACATTTTGTTACACTAAAAGCTATACTAAACAAAGAACAATTGAACAAGGAAGCTTAAACGAGACTAATAACACAGAACAATGCATTTACTTTAATAAATGCTTAGTATGGAATCGCATTTCACTTTTGTTTTCTTTAAAAGATCAATCCTTTTAGACATGTTCTCAACCAAAGTAGAACACTGTGAAGAGGAGATGCTATTCCATTCGCTTTGCACAGCTTCCCACAGTTTGTCATTGTTCGAAAAAGTTCTTCCATCAAATGCACAAGATATTATGGACCGAGTATTCTCGATTGGGTTTGAATTGGGGCTTAGACCTAGCAAACACGTCACATCAATTGAATTATCCGAAAACCATTTTGTGACTTAAGCAGTGTGTGCAGGGGCACCATCATGTTGAAAATAATATTCTGGAATATTCCCAGCATCTGGATACTTAGTAACAGTCCTGTTTCTAATATTCGAATGTATTCCTTTGCATTGATTGACTTCTCACATCTAATAAGTTCCCCCAACTCCTACTGCAGTAAAAGTTCCCCATATCATTGTCCCTCCATTCCCGTGTTTAACTGTCGTTTTTATGCAACTTGGCAAAAATCTTTCTCCAGTTTTTTTTAATGCACTGTTCGGGAACATCACTAGCAAGACAAAATCTTGATTCATCTGACTAGAAAACATTCCTGAACCAGTCTGTATCTTTCTTACCAAAACACGAGAAAAATCTCTTTCCATCATTTATGTTCTTAGATAAAAAATGGCTTCTTTACACACCTCTTAGAAGAAAATCACAGTTCTTTCATTCTAGATATTGTATACCTAGTAAGAGGATTTCCAGCCCCTGTTTTGAATTCTTTGCTATGGTCAACATAAGTTTTCTTTCAATCCTTCAAAACAGTTAATTTAAGACTGCGGTCGTCCTTCAAAGTGAATGTTCTAGGGCGACCAGATCCAGATTTCCTATTTACCGAGCGTTTAACTTCGAACCGTTAACCAATTCGCTTCACCGCAAAAAAAGATGTTTTCACTTTTTCCTTTCTTTAAATATAAAAAATAGCTTGTAAATCATTTTATACTGCCTTAATGCTGGAATTTGTCTTTTTGTATCCTCGCCAAGATGCGGTCTTACCATTTTTAGGATTATTTTTCCACTTATTATTATATGCTTTAATAATAATGATCTGCAAAATAGAAATTTTCAATTAAAATTAGCAAATATTCATGGAAAAATATTGAAAAATCGATTTCTTCCTTCTTTCACTCTTGGCTTTTTTTTTTTGCATATGAGTATATTATATTTATCTGCTTTCATTTATTATTATTATTATTATTATTATTATTATTATTATTATTATTATTATTATTATTATTATTATTATTATTATTGCCTCACAAGGAGCTTTCACACAGGTTATCAAATATCTCATTGAATACAGCCTGCGGTGCTCCCTGGAAGCTGAGTGACAACAAGTTTCCTCACATTTTCCAGTACTTTCCACCTCTTTCGATGACATTTGCAAACAAATTTGCATTATCGCAACAGCTGCTTGCCATTGATTTCTCGTTGGCAGTGGCTATTGGTCTTTACTGAAATTTAAGTGGCAATAAACCTCCCTAAGGTCCCAGTTCTCTTCGCACTTGTACAGTGGAGGTCTGGTCAGTGCTCACTCTTCGGTCTTTCCTTCCTCCTTGACTACTTGGCTATTCAGTCTCACTCTTTTTGGGGGTAGGGGGACAGTTGTGTGGGAATGGGGGTGGGGTTAGAGAACTTATAGGTCTGCATTTCCAATGTTCTTGGTTCCATGTAGCGCTTCATGTTTTATCTCTGTAGAAGTTTGTCGGGTCTGCGCTTGTGGTTCGTGTATTATTATTATTATTATTATTATTATTATTATTATTATTATTATTATTGTTGTTGTTATTATTAGTAGTAGTAGTAATAGTAGTAGTAGTAGTATTTACTCAGTAGGAGTAGTTACACAGGCCACAATCAACGAGTTCTCTTTGAAAACAACCTGAGAGTCTGAGTGACAACAAGTGTCCTCAGATTTCCAGTACCCTACACTCTTCGATACACTTTGCAGATGAATGTGCATTATCACAACAGATATTTACCATTGATTTCTCGTTTGCTAGCGAGTATTGATTTCTATTTGAATTCGGATTGCAATAAGCTTCCCGAAGATCGCAATCCTCTTCGAAATCGATCAGCAGAGGTCTGGCTAGTGCTTTCTCTCTTCGATATTTCCATTCTTCTCGACTCTCTTCAACTTTTTGGAATGGTGCCTGTTGATGCCAATCCCAACTTTTTTGCTGGGATGGGTTTATCCGTTTGTATATCCATGTTCCGTAGGATTTTGTGATTTTAGTTTACAAGTACTCCTTCCGATTTGTGCTTGTACCATTTGTCTGGATGTTCTAGATGTAGCTGTCTGCATGCTTCTGCCTTTCCTACTGGGTCGGATCTATTCTTATATTCCTTATGGACTGGACTAGTTTGCTGCATCCACTTATTGTGTGATTTATTGTTTTCTCCCTTTGTCCACAGAATCTGCATTGTGTCTTATTAATGCTTTCTTTCATCTGGTTGGTTTTAATTGCCTTTCCTTGTGCAGCTGTTATTACGGATTTAGTTTTCCATGTTTTGGTCTGCATTTTGAAGCCATGTCCAAGAGTTTTCGTTAGTCTCACATGTTTTCACCCTTATGAATCGTCCGTGTAGTGTTTTTTTTGTTTTTTTCTCTAATTTTTTTTCTTTTTCATTTTATCGATCCTCTCTTCTTTTTCCGTCATTTATTTTAGTGTCCCTTGCGGTAGTTATTCTTTCGGTGTTCTGTATTATTTATTTTTGTAATTATTTTCTTGTGTCATTCACTGTAAAGTTGGGTGTAATAATCAAATGTGTGTGCATTATGTGGCTATACGACCTACTTTAAGTGGGATCTAAGAGAGAGAGAGAGAGATATTAAAGATGGCGGCCGTGGCTTTATAAGGTGTAGTCTCATGGAATCGTACGAAAGCACACCGCCCACATATGCAAATGAAACGGAGTCAGTTTTTTTTTTTAATAAAACGCATGTTGACAGAGGTGATGGGGGACGCGTGCTGGAAGTTGATAAAGAAAGTTGTGCGGAGGAAATGCAGTGACGAATTCTATCTAAACTTTTTGTTTATTTTATTAATTTATTCATTGTTGTTTACCAATTTAATTGCATTTACGCAGTTCTCTCTTCCTCCATCTTTCCTTTTCGCATAGTCGGTCAGTATCAACCTTTGGGTGTAGTGCATTTTGCATTATCATGAGTTTCCTGGTTTTCTGGTGGGGACTTCTAAGTTTTTCTTTTAGCCTAACCTATAAACGGTCCAGAGTTACTAATGATACTACCCATCTGTTTCTACTTTTGATTAAGTTTTTAATATATGATTCATTTTCAGTGAGTATTCTTGTTCTTCTGAAATATTCTTTTCCAATGTTCTCTTTCGTATATGTTGCTTTGATAATGTCTGCTTCTAGACCTTCCAAATATTTTTAGCTATCATACCCTCATCTTCGTTTGGGTGGGTATCATACATTCGACTCCGGTTTTGTCTACAACGTTTGAACTCAGCCCCTGCCTTGCCGCCCATCGTTCATTCCACCCTGGAAACGATTCTGTTTTGCAGATTCTGGTCATCACCATGAACTCAATGTGAGCCATATCAAAATTCACACTAGCTAAATAAATTGGGACTAACGTAGGATCCCTAACATGTAACACAAGGAATCAATCTCACGGTAATGTATTCCACATAAGGGAAGCTGTGACATAGAAGGTTTGTCCATAGAAATTCTTTTACATAGAATAATAAAAATCTTTTGATTTGAAATGTAACCATTTCACGTCATGATTTTTTTATTTATCACATGACTAAAATTATATATATATATATATATATAATGTTTGTATATATATATGATGTATGTGTATATATATATATATATATATACACATACATATTAAAAAGTTCGACTCATGTCCAGGTAACCTACATCAAAATTTTCAAGTTTTTAGACCCAAATTTGGCGAAGGAGCTTGGTAGAGTCTGCAAGTGTCAACTCTTTTAATTTATGCTCTTGGCAGTCAAATTCCTCCTCAAAACCTGTTTAAAAGGCTTGCTGCATGTCTGAATACCCTTTATGTTACATTTCAAAGCTCCTCCGCCAAATTTGGGTCTAAAAACTTGAAAGTTTTGATGTAGGTTACCTGGACATGAGTCAAACATTTTAATATGTATATATATACATATATATATGCATACATTATATATATATATATATATATATATATATATATATAATTTTAGTCATGTGATAAATAAAAAAAATCATGACGTGAAATGGTTACATTTCAAATCAAAAGATTTTTATTATTCTATGTAAAACACAGAATACATTTGAAATATTCTAACTCCTTGTCCTAATTAGCTGAATAGTTTGCTAGAGAACGAAAAAGTCAAATCTTATAAACATTGATCCCTTGGCAGCCAAATTTTTGGCCAAAAACCGATTAAAAATCTTGCCGTATGTCTGAATATACTTTATGTAGAATATCAAATGTGTAGACTAAAACTAGGCTGAGTAATTTGGTAGAGACTGCAGAGGTGATTTTTTTTTAAACTTTGACCCCAATTTTGACCTCTTAACATTTATTGTTTGTGATTAAAATCAAATTAAAAAGTTTGATCCATGTCTAAGTTACCTACATCTAAAATCTCACGTGTTTAGGCTCAAAATTGGTTGAGGAGTTTGATAGAGTTTTCAAAGGGTAAATCATTGAATTTGACCCCCTTGACACCGAAATTTCTTGCCAAAAAAACGATTATAAAGATTTACCCAAATCTCAATATCCCTTATGTTAAATTTCGAGTCTCTATACCGAAATTGACACAGTAATTTGGTAAAGAAATGTACACACACAGGCACACACAGACACACACAGACACTTTCACTTTTATAGATATATAGATAGATTGTATGATCTATTACCTGTTTCCTGTATTTTAGCTAGTTTGACTCGTTGGTTTAGTGATATTCATCAATTCCCTTTTTTCGATCTCATTGTAATAAAACTCTATTACAGTATTATTTATTACAGTATCTTCTTTCCACGAATTGCAAGGTTGTAGAATTATCTTCCTGTTTTCTCTTACCTGCTGTCCTGGTCTCTCTTTTTAAGAATGAGGTTAATCTAACAGCAATCATCTTTCGTTCATGTTAACCCCTTGCATCAAGTTGCTTCATTATTAGTTTCGAGCAGTTTCCATGAAAAAGAATTACTAATTCTTTAAGCGTACGGACTGTTATCAATTATTCGTTGTTTGACGTTTTCGTTTATTTGATAAATATAAATCAATAATTGCTACCAAGAATTTAGTCTATTAAATAACAAAATATATGTAAACTTACAATAATTATTTTAATCAATTATTTTGGTGACAGAATAATTAATGCAGACGCGGCGACAATTAATCTTTCAATTTTAGACGTTATGTCTGACCCGCCATCTTTAAAAACGGACGACAAATTTAGCTTCGATACGATTAAGCCACTATAGCAATTAATTCACTTCAAATATTGATGAATTGAATATCGAGATTTTATTATTTTTTTCGGTTAATTCATTATCCTTTTTTCAATAAAAATTAATGAGAGATGTTTTATCGATTCAGTAGTTTTTTTGTTTTTTTTAATTTCATAAGAAATGTATTTGCTTTATCCTATCGGATTTCTAGTTGGTAATTGCGACAAATCGGTACAGTTATTGAGGATAAAATTGCTTCGCGGTTGAGTTGACGCGATTTTAGCATAATTAATGGTGCTTAGCTAAATAAATGATTAAAGACGTTAATGGGGAGGGGGGATTGGGTAAGAGAAATATTGCAATAGACAGATCGATAGATAAATAGATGGAAACATATAAATACATAAACACGCACATAAACACACACACACACACACACACACACACACACATATATATATATATATATATATATATATATATATATGTGTGTGTGTGGTCCCCCTCGCCAAACTTTCACAAGAAACACTCGTCTAGCTGAAAACACTATTAATAATTCCCCCCACTTTTTATATGTGCCTAAACTTAAATGTAGACTCCATGAACAAAGAACTTAGAAGTGCATGCCTGTGGAACTGCCTTCCGTTTTCCTGCTTTCCAGCTAACTACAATCTGATTGTCTTCAAGTCCAAGGCAAACAAGTTCTTGATGAGCCGTTCCACAAGTTAAAAAAATTACCGCATTTCCATTACTAACGATTACTATATTGTCCTATTTACTACTGTACACTATTAACCCGTGAGGTCTCTGGGCTTTGATAAGTGGTGATTTCTATGTAAAAAAGCATATGTAACGGTGTTCCCGAATATTATACGTAACGTTAAATTCCTTTAAAAAATGAAGTAAAAAAACGGAACGAAACTGAGATATGTGCATGCGAGTATTATGTTTTTTTTCTAAACAGTTCACTTCTTGTAAGTAAAAAGAAATATTTGAGCTAAGATCCAAACCAAAACCTAAAGAGACTGAGACAACCATTAATCTAGCTTGAGAAAACCATTAAACCAGCTTGTCACATTATTTAAAAACTATTTTAAAATCCACTTACACTTAATATCAGGAAGGTATCATGTGAACGATTCGCGCATACGCAGTCGTGAAATATTTTGCAAACAGATCAAAATCCAATGACTTCCAAGTACCAATTTTTATATTTTGACCCCTTAGAATCATTTTTACCGGATGAAAATGGATGAAAAAGTTGTCAACATGTCTGAATACAATATACATTCAATTTCATGTCTGGATAGAAAATTCGTTGATTATATTGGTTGATAAATGACTTCAGACACACATTCTGATTTTATATATATATAATAGATATAGGTACTTTTGCGTAATTTGACCCGAATGCTCGTGAATTCCCGTCAAGCACGAATCGGGCGAAACCGGCAATTATCGGTGTCAACCGAGCGTCGTAACAGACACAGACTAACGAAAAAAAGAAAAAAAAAAAAAAACGAAAAAAATACAAATGTAAATAATAAAAAATTAAACATAAAATATATTTTTGTTGGTTTAGTCGCTTTCTTCCAATTCGAATGTCGCCTGCTTCCATTTAGATAGCGCTCGGCTAATCAAACCCCAAAAAATTCAATTAAAAACAAAAAAAATAAATAAATAATAAATAAGTAACTAATCAGAAAATAAAAAGTCACCCCGCCCTCTTAATATCACCTTAAAAATTACTAAAAACATAACAGAAAAAAAATTAGATAAATAAAATAAAAAGTCGAGTTAGCGTTTCAACATTTTAACAACGCTCGGCGTACACCGATGATTGCCGGTCTCGCCCGATCCATGCTTGACGGGAATTCACGAGAATTCGGGTCAAATTATGCAAGAGTACCTAGATATATAATAACTCTATTATCCTCACTCTACTTCTGTTGAAATGAATGGCTCTCGACTTAAGTACGACCTCGCTTTGATAGGTTTCTGACTTGAGATGGAGGACTTGCATTTAATCCTTTGTAACGTCGATGAAAATATGCTTGAATCATTCTGTTGCTCGAAAATATTTTTTACGCTTGACACAATTCTTTGCCTGCATAAGAGTCATATGCGTTTAAAGATGGGGTATCGTGTATACATTTTGACAGGTACCATTCATAGCACACTTACTTGCTTGACAGAGTAACAAAACCGACTTCGAAACCTAGTGGCTGATGCCGTTTTGCACAACTGCAGTCACTTTCTCACAGAAGAATTGTTGCTAGTCTTTTTCTGGTCTGTTGTGAATTGCATGGTAGGTGCTTGACTAAGTTCAAATCTCCCATTAAAGACATTCATACAAAAAAAGGGTATCTAACTACAAGTACCTCTCTGCGTACCTTAAATAAAATTTCTATGAGCAAACTTTATTTCCAAGAACTACCATCGTCTGAAACAATACTCCGAGGATGCTTCCCAACTGACACGATGGTGATTTTCAAATTCAATGCCAGCAAACAGTTAATGATTCGTCTTTTTCAAATGAATAAATTTATGGCAATTACATCCATTTTTATAACTGTTCACGTATTGTCTCACTCCCCCCACCCACCTTTAAACCCATTAACACTTATAATTGATAACACTGGTCAACACAATATTTTTGGCAGGCAAAGTAAGACTGGTTTCTGGGGTTTTCAAGGGCGCTGAATCCGAATCTGACATCAGTTTTTTCAAATTGGCTCTAGTTTTTGAGATATCACAGGTCGTTTGTCTGAAATCACCCATTCGCGACCATAGCTAAACGTACAAAAAACGGCTAAATAGTGCATAAAATGTCAGATATTGATTTTTTAGATAATCTTAAACCACAAAGACAGTGTAAAATCTCAATCTAACAAGTTAAGTTAGATATAACATCATTTCATTTATCCTATAACTGAACACTTTTCATAGATTTCGAGGATATACAAAAAATTTGCTAAAAATTTTCTGAATTTTAATTCTCCAAGTGAAAAAAAAACATTTACATAATCAGTTATATATCATAAATTAATGCAAAGCATTATACACTAGATTCTTAGTTACAATGAACACACAATACAATATTTTATTCACAAAACTAAAATTGACGTTTATACGATTTTCGCTTGTGAGCAACTTTTGGGCAGTCTCTCAAAAGGTTCCAGCAGTAATCTGCCATCATGTGCTCATCCCATTTGCCTTGATACCTCTCTTCCATTGTTTTGATGTCTTGATGGAATCTCTCTCCCTGCTCCTCACTGTAATCACCAAGATTACCAGGAAATCTGTCGAGGTGGCTAAACAAGAAATGAACTTTAATGCTCATATTTGCCCCTAGTTTTCCGTATGCAGTAAGCATCTTACGGACCAATTGCTTGTAATTGTCAGCTTTGTGATTTCCCAAAAAGTTTTTCACTACATCTGTGAAGGACACCCAAGCATTTAACTCAACCGTGTTCATATGATTAGTCAAGTCAGAATCCCTCATGAGCGTTCGAATCTGAAGTCCATCGAAGATGCCACCTTTAGCTTTTTCGATGGAAAGACCTGGAAATTGCCTGCATATGTACTTGAAGCAATCCCCATCCTTGTTCAACGCCTTAACAAACTGCTTCATGAGCCCTAGTTTTATGTGCAATGGAGGGAAGATGATTCTATCCCTGGGTACCAAAGGCTCATTGATGACGTTGGCTGTGCTGACTTCAAGACTTTCTCGTTCTGGCCAGTTCTCCCTTCTCCAGTGCTGGATTCTTGCTCTGCTATCCCACAAACAAAGAAAGCAGGGATACTTTGTGTACCCACTTTGCTGACCAAGCAGAAAATTCACCATTTTCAAGTCCACACAAATCAGCCATTTATGAGTGTTGTAATTCAGCTTTTCAAGAACAAATTTGATAGCATCATACTCTTCTTTCATCTTGGTAGAATGGCCAATTGGTACAGGAGCAAACTTATTGCCATTGTCCAAAAGTACAATTTTTAGACTTGCTTTCGAGCTATCTATGAAGAGACGCCAATCTGCTGGGTCATATGATGAGATCCCCATGCAGTTAAGAAGTGCAGAAACGTCATTACAAAAGACCAGGTCGTCTTATTTAGAAAAGAAACGAAGCAAGCTGCCTTCCCTTGTCCTATAGTATGTTACTTTTGTGCCAGAATCAAGAATGTTTTTCTCTTGGAGTCGTGATGCAAGAACTTCAGACTGCTCCTTCGACAAACAAAGGTCTCGCACTAGGTCATTAAGTTCAGATTGATTGAAAAGCTGAGGGCCATTTGAGGGTTCTTCATAGTCGCTACAGCTATCATCACTTGATATTGAAAGATCAGCTGGAATCTCTTCGGTTTCATCGATTTCAGGCAAACTGGTGAAAACAGGCACAGGTAGATCCTCAGAGTGCGCAACAGGACGGATAGCAGAATCCAGGCTCGGATACTGCCAATTTGCTTTCTTGTGCTTGTTAAACCCCGTCATGTCATTGAGACAGAAGTAGCAGTCATCAAAATGATTGTTGGGCTCTCTCCACACCATTGGTACAGCAAACTTCAACTTCAGCTTACCGTTGGTCCAACCGCGGGGACTTTCTACACAGGTTTTGCACACCATATGTGGGGCCCAAGACTTGTCTTGGTCACCAAGTATCATATCGAAGTATGCTTTGTACGCCCTCTTGACAAAGTCTGTAATATTCCTCTTTTGTTGTGCCATCATATACTATCCACCGATGTAACAAAAGACATCCGGTTCATATCTGCAACATCTTCTAGAAGAACTCATTTTTTCTCTAGAACTCATTTTCAACTGTGGAATTAAAAAGAAAATTCTTAATTACTGTTTAATTTATACTGCAACTATATTTATGGAACATGTTATAAAGTAATTACAGTATATAATTATATAAAAATTCTCCCTATATAAATAATTATATAAAAATTCTCCCTGAAATACTTCAATATATACATAATCATTATAATGATTCAATAATATCAGAAAATTATTATTTACTGCTTCTATATTGAAGTATTTCAGGGAGAATTTTAGCAGTTTAGGCTTATTTGGGGCTATCAGTATCTTCTAAACTAGAGCCAATCTGGCAAAACCAATGTTATATTCGTAATCAGCGACCTTCAAAACCCCAGAAAACACTCCTAGATGGTCTGCCGAAGAAAAAAAATAAAAATTTGTTGACCAGTGTAATCGGTAACACAATTGTAATACATCGTAACCCGATATAAGATAGGTGTCTGTTCCTGATAATAAATCTCTTATATCCGAGTTTCTCAAGTACCCGGTTTTGCTTTAACGCTGCAATGGCAACGTCACCAGTTTTGAATGCTACAGTTTCGGTTTCAATTCTAGCTGATTGCACCCAAATATTTTTTTTTTAATCACGGCTTTATAATAATATACACGAAATTTGGACAAATTAAAATATTATATTTAAGCGTAATTAACGACCGGGCAAGGCCGGACACTCCCCTGCCCCCGCTTTCATATATATATATATATATATATATATATATATATATATATATATATATATATATGCACACACATATACACACACACATATATATATATATATATATATATGGTAACAACGTCTTGTAAAACCATTGTCACTCCTTCATTCAATAGTCGAACATTGAGCCGAAGAGGCTCTTTACTCCCGCCAGCAAATTACATACGGTTGAGCAGATTTGACACATTTGTTAATCTTTAGCTTAGATTAAGCCAGAATGCATAAAACTTGCATTTTTTTTTTAATTTTCTTCCTTTGAAGATTGTAATGCTGCGTATGGGGCAACCAAACCAGCTACCAACATTGCCCTGCCTTTTTTTATAAAAAAAACAACCGAGAGCTCTTTATAGTGTCCTCGTTATTCCCTTTACACTCCCATGTGCCTTTTAAGGCTGTAACTTATTGATGCATTTTAGAGCATCGAGAGCATGCCAAGCTGTGTTTCTTTGTCTGTTTTGAGAAAGAACCGGTTGTAGATGAAATTCTTCCATGTGACTTCGTGTAAGTAACAGAACCACCTTTTCAGAACAGAGTCCGGTAACAGATTTCATAGATGCACACTTCTTCGCGATTTGTTGATAAGATTTCACACTTCCTGTGTGATCTATGTAATTTAGAACGATCTACTTTGGCTGGTCCAAGTCGATCAGCGCCCTTTTAAATTTGCGTGTCCACTGCCAAGGATCAACCGCTGGGAACTGGTGATTGTCTACCGGGATAGAAAAAGACACAGAATTCTCCTTAATACTATATAGAAATGGTTTGGAGGCACTTGTGCTGTAGTCTTTATGCACGAAAGTAGATAATCATAAAAAACAACTCAAAATATCAGGCACGGTGACAAAAATGTAGCAACACTAGTGATTTTGCGTTAGTTATTACTAAGGCTATGAGAACAGCATATTCTTTTCATTGTTTTAACACTCGAGTATATACCCGACACAGTTAGACATAGTTAATCAACTGAAAACCGCATCACTCTATATAAAAGCATATAAGATATCAACGGATACACACTCGAGAGTCAAAACAATGAAAAGAATATGCTGTTGTCCTATCCCTAGTTATTACGTTTGAGACAGGAACAGAATTGCCCAGCTTAGACATAATGTGACTGAAGCAAAGCGGATGATATATTTTGAACTGTTTTGCACGTGATTAGCGGAGGGTGGCTGGCGTTTCCCAGTAGTAAATTACGCTTAAATATATTTTAATTCATGCAGATTGTGTATTTTTTATTATTACAGAGGTAATTATTTGTTATATATATATATATATATATATATATATAGTATAAATTTTAAAAAAAATAGAAAATGACTGGAGTACTATCAGCTAGAATCGACACCAATACGTTAAGCGCTCCAGCCGCGTTCCCTACCGTTTGAGCTATCGACAGAAAGATGAGAAAGATTGAGAATTAAACCACTTCAAGTTATGAATGATTTTGCGCATGAGCAAAATAATAAACATATGTCGGCAAGTTGAAATGAAACTTTTGATTTTCAACTTGCCGACGTATTTTTGTTCGCGTTATGCATTCGTTCTAAACAAAGGTTTTACTCGTACTAAAATATTCCTGGGTTAAGATTACTATTCCTTGGTTACCCCAGTGTTATATGCTGAATAGTTTAAGATTTTATCGGTTAAATATTATCATTTAGGCATGCACTCATGAATACGTCTACTGCTTTTTTTTTATATAGAACTCGATACAATAACCATGTTTTAGAGGTGTAGAGTAAATGTGACAACACACGTATTTGAGATCTGACGTTCTAGTTGTCAAAGTAATATCTCTATTAAAAGGGGATCTATTTCTAACCTGTGAAATGCATCTCATGCCTTGTGCATTCTCTGCCTGAGTTTTGCATCAAGATATTAATCATTGGATAAAGTACTACCAAGGTGTACGAAATCTTTGACGACTCAAGACGCTTTCTATTGACAAAGAAACCAGCATTCACATATAGATCGCAAGCAAAGGAGAGATACATACCTTTAGTTTTTTTTAATGCTGTTAGTCCTAATCAAATACAAAGATTCGTGAAGAGATCCGCAACTAACTGTGTTTTTTTTTTTTTTTTCTGGGAAATGTATCACTTGTTAAATATCAGCAGCATATTACAGCAGCCTAACAGATTCATCACCTACAAGGGTTTCGGGTTGGAACCTTCTCGGGTTAAATGCTTTACTATTTGTGGGAATCTAATATACACATACGAGCATAGAAGCTACAATAACAACACACCTTGAACGCTTGGCCGGACACCTTGTCCGAATGTCTGACAATCAAGCATGCTCTTTATTTAGAACGTGTTATTGGAACAAGCTGTGCACCAAAACGCCGCTTTAAATATCAGCGCAAATCTACTCTAAAGGCGACCAATATTAACAGTGTGGGTAGTGAATGCAGCAAACAAAGAGAGCCAAAGAAATACAAATGAAAATACTAAAATCCTCGAAAACAACAGGAGACGGGAAAAAATACAAAAACAAAAAAGAGACCAAATAAAAGCTGGGGCTCAAAAACCTGTAAATTGTACTATTATACCCTGTAGCGGGTGCAGATAGGACTTGTTTCGAATAGTAGGAAATGTTACTAAGCAAAATGTATACTCGTTCCGACAGTAACGACTACGAATCTAAACACCATGGAAAAATGTCAGAGTACAAGTGTCAAATAAAGTGATGAAAATAATCTTGCGCGTACACCATCCTTCTTCACTCCGTTATCAACAGGAAGTTCATCTAAGAGTAGATCACCTATATATTAATACTATAGTGTGTGTGTTAGTTTCTATGCCACGCTTACATCGTTTGATTATTTACTTCCATTTCTTGCCATACATAATTTTAACAAGAATTCTTCATAAGTTTTGGTTTCGGTTTCGGTTATAGCTAATGCCATCAATTTATTTATAAATAGATTTATCAAGAATTCTTCATAGGTTTTGGTTTCCGATACGATTATGACTGCGGGAACTCATATATATATATATATACATATATATACATATAAATATATATATGTATATATATATGTATATATATGTATATATATGTATATGTATATATATGTATATATATATGTATATGTATATATATATATGTATATATATATGTATATATATGTATATATATGCATATATATGTATATATATGCATATATATGTATATATATAAGTATATGTATATGTATATATGTATATGTATATATATGTATATATATAAATATATATATATATATATATATATATATATATATATATAAATATATTCATAAGTTTTTATTTTGGTTTCGATTAAAGTTAATGCACCTTAGTCGATATATTTTTTTTTATTTTTTAAATCGCAACTTTATAATATATACAAATCGACAAAATAAATTAACTCTAAATAATATATGCGAAATCTGAAAGAATTAAAATATATTTAAAGGTTACTTTAACGACCGGCCTTTGATGCGTGTTCGTGTTAGCTTAGATAAATACTTTTGCAGTTTTAACAAAAAGCTACAATAATATCAGAGCTTCTCCATTTCACAATGAATATCTAAAGAATGCCGATATCAATATATTACATATGAATGAGTCCACTGTGGAATTTCCACAGGTCATGTTAGTTGAAATTAATACAGTTTTTCATGCAACAACAACGTTGCTTGAACTTCTCAATAAAAAGCCAAATTTTCTAAGCACTTGCTTAACTTCAAAAACAATACACCTGAAAAAAGCAAATTATCTATAAGCTGCTTAGCAAACTATATCATATACTTACGATCTCTCGTGCGTCTCTAAACACTAATTGAGACTCAGAAAAAGAGCATCTGTTCACGTATACATCCTCGTTTTCTATAAAAGTAGCAGTGAAAAATATTTTCAGTTGCTGGAAACAGTTAAATATCACAGTAATTTTAAAAATCTGAATCATTTTCTTTGTAAAACATACTCAGGGTAGCATCGATAAAATCCTAGGCAACTGGGTCAAGTTGCCATATTAACTATATCGGAGAGTAGGCCGACCAATGGACATCAATAATGCCGTGTTTAAACAGTTCAGTCGGAATGCAACCTCACCCAGGAGTTGTATCTGAGTTGATCTGTTGTGTGCGCCCAACTGATTCCTTAAGCTGTGGTACTGCATCAAGTTCAGGCCGAACGGTACACTGAGGGATGACATTACAATTACACTCCATCATAATCCAGGTTTGATCGATTGTGGAAGAGTCCACAAAGACATTCACTTTATATATATATATATATATATATATATATATATATATATATATATATATATCGCAAGTAAACTATTCCAATACCACAAGAATATTTATATAACATTCATACTACTTTATTATCTTTATTATATATATATATATATATATATATATATATATATATATATTAACAAGTCGCCTACTAATATATATATATATATATATATATATAAATATATTAGCAAGTCGCCTAATAATATATATATATATATATATATATATATATATATATATATATATTAGCAAGTCCCCTAGCGTTGCACGGTCGTGATATATATATATATATATATATATATATATATATATATATATGCATGTATATTAGAAATTAAACTTTTAAAATAATAAATATATATATATATATATATTAAAAATAATGTAATATAATAATAAATAAATACTAATTTATTATAATTATAATATATATTTTTTTAAAATAATAAATATATATCGGCGGACCCAGTTCATCAGCGTACCGAATTAAAGAGATTCGAAACCGCAATCACAGGCACTAGCGCCCTGACCTTTTACCGTCGCTAGAGGTCTATTTTATCGCACAAAAATGTGTACAATTCTGTTAGTTATTGTTTTGGAGATAGTGACACGTGAACGAATTCAGATCTCTACGGTGAGGCATTTTCTTAAATGATAACTGCGAATAATTATCCTCGCGGCGTATGTCATCTCCCATATAGGAAGCATCTACATTTATAAAACATGTTTATAACATATACTTACTATAATCATATATAGTATAAGTATACTCATTTCTCATATAGGGGCGACACACCTTAGTTTAAGGAAAGTAAAATCTTCAGTAAATGCTTTATCTTGGATATCTGAAATCGTTCATTTTCCACTCCGCCAGAACAATAGCAAACCAATAAGTTTTTTGTTTCATTTTCTTTCTTTGAAAGTTGTTATGCTGTGTATGGAGCAGTTAAACCAGCTACCAATATTCCCCTGCTTTTTATTGAAACCAACCGAGAGCTCTTTTTAGTATCCTCGCTGTTTCCTTAAGTGCAATTGTCTGGATTTATCTTGCACTTGGTTCACCAGGAATATTAGTTAGGTACGAATTCAGGTTCTTCTTCATAAGGCCTGTGGCACCTATAATAACTGGTATGATTGATATCTCTCTAAGATTCCAGTTTCTTTTCATATCATACATGAGGCCTTGATATTTGATCTGTTTCTCTTTTTCAGCTCTGTTCAAACCTCCATCATTAGGAACACTCACTTTAACCAAGGTTGCCACTATCTCTGACTTATTCCATATAACTATGTTAGGTTTGACAGCAGACTTTTCTAGTTAGGTTGCTGTAGGTCTTAGATGGTCGTAATATATGGCATATAAGTCATTTCTAATTGTTCTTTCGTGCGTGTGTAAGAAGGTGGTAGCAATGTAGAATACCGGGTATTGAAATAATGTGATTTTCTGTAAATTTTATAAATCTTCCGTCATATTTGTTTTTTTGTTCTTAAAAAACAAGAATCACATATAGCATTTTCATTTTTACATTACAGCATTCTTTTGTTTCGTTTTTCGTTTTGTTTTTTTCTTTGCTTTTTTTGTTGTTTTGTTTTGTGGTTTTTTGTTGGTTTTTTTTTTTTTTTTTTTTTTTTGAAAACGGGCTTTTATTCTCGAAATATCGAAGACCGGGGTTTATAAAAAAAATGTTCATATTTACTGTTTTACGTATGTGATACTTGTTTAACTGCAATTCTTTATTTCAAAATACTTATCAAAGCCCGAAGGCCACTCGAGGAAAAGGTTCAATAAGTGTAAGGAGGCCATCGAACATACAGCGTAGTAATCGTTAGTAATGGAAATTTGGTATAATTTGATTATTTGAGGAATCGGTTCAATAATAATTTGTTTACGTTGGACTTGAAGACAATAAGGTTCTTGTCAGCCGGAAAGCAACGGAACAGTGTTGCATAGACGAGCGGTTTTAATAAAGAAGTCTTGTCCATGAAATAAACGTTTAATCACCGAAGGAGAATGGGGGAAATTATTGATATAGTTTTAGCGTGACGAGTGTTCTTTTTAAGTTTGGCGAACGGGGGGGGCATATATTGGAGTTCAGACGAGTACTTGCCATGAAAATAACGATAGAGCAGAGACAGACTAGCAACGTCTCTTCTGTGTGAAAAAGATCGCAGGAAAGAGAAAAGGGCATCACCTAATAGGTTACGGTTTTAAACCCTTTACAGACATGATAGGGTACTCCGAGCAGCCCTTGCTCAGATGTGGCAACACTATTCTATCCTAGAATGTATTTGGTGCTTAATATGGTATCATTCCCTTTTAAAGTAATACATGCATATATATATATATATATATATATATATATATATATATATATACTAGCATGAGTGTTTGGCGATGTGTGTTGAGCAAAAAAAAAATGTGGTAGTAGGAACGCAGGCTCGAACCCGTACCACGAAGGAGAAAAAGAACGGGGGAAAAACGTGACGACTTTGCTGTTACAACCACCGCCAAACCGAAAGTGACGTAGGTTTAAATTAAGGCTAGGCAATCGAAAAGAGGGGATGACTTTCGAAAATATCGGTGAAAAAGCGACCCCTCCCTGTTGAAAAGTGCCCAATAGAGGATGAAGAAATTAATATTTTTCGCCAATTTTTCGGTATTTGTCGTCTGAAGATCGAGCTTAAAAACGATACTTCTCTAGTGAAAATTTGTCGCCTCTGTCGAAAGTTTAGGCAGAAATGCAAACATACATTCATACATTTATATATTGGCAGCTCAAATTTTCGACCCAAACTGATTAAAAAGCTTGCCCTATCTATGAATATCCTTTATATAAAATTTCAAATGTTTAGACCAGAGATTTTTCTGAGTAATTTGGTAGAGACCGCTGAGGTCATTTTTTTTTAATTTGACTCCTATTATGCCCCCTAAACATTTATTGTTTTAGGCTCACAGTAAGTTATTAAGTTAGATCCATGTCCAAGAAATCAATATCTAAAATTTTCATTGTTTATACCCAAAATTGGCGGAGGAGTTTGAACTTTGACCCCTTTAACAGTCAAATTTCCGATCGAAAACGAATTACACAGATTTTCCCAAATCTCAGTACCTTGTATTTGAAATTTCCAGTCTGTAGACTGAACATTGGCAGAGTTATTGCGTAGGAAATGTACACAGACAGACACACAGACAGAAAGACACTTTTACTTATATATATATATATATATATATATATATATATAGCTTACATACATAAGCTTTCGTATGAGCTATATTATATATATAAGCTTTCTTATAAGCTGTATATATATGTATATATATACTAGCATTTAAGCCCGGTGGTGTTTGGATGTGTATGTTGAGCAAAAAAAAAATTTTAAAGTGATAGTAGGAAGGCAGGCTTGAACGCGTACCGCAAAGGAGGAAAAGAACGGGGTAAAACCTAACGTTTATGCTGTTACGACCACCGCCAAATTGGAAGCGACATTTTTCTTTAAATTAAGTCTAGACAATCTAAAGAAGAGGATAGCTTTTAAAAAATATCGGCGAAAAAAAGTGACCTCCCCCCGTGTAGAAAAGTGCCTAGCTGAAGGGGAAGATATTAATGCTTTTAGTCAATTTTTCGATATCTGTCGTACGAAATGTCAAACTTTAAAACGATACTGCTCTGGGTAAAATCCGTCGCCTCTATTGAAAGTTTAAGGCAGACATGCGAACAGACATACATACATACATACATTTATATATTGGTAACTAAAAATTTTTGACCCAAACTGATGGAAAAGCTTGCCTTATCTCTGAATACCCTTTATGTAAAATTTCAAATATTTAGACCAGAAATTGTCTGAGTAATTTTGAAGAGACCGCAGAGGTCAATTTTTTTTAACTTTGCCCCCTAATATGACCCCTTAAAATTTATTGTTTTGAACTCAAATCAAGTTATCAAGTTAGATCCATGTCCAAGGAACCTATCTAAAATTTCAAGTGCGTAGACCCAAAATTGTCGGAGGAGTTCTCAAAGGTCAAATCGTTGAACTTTGACCCCTTAATCGCCAAATTTCTAGCCAAAAACCGATCACATCGATTCTCCCAAATATCAGTACCCTGTATATCAAATTTCGAGTCTGTAGACTTAAAATTGGCAGAGTTATTA
Source organism: Euprymna scolopes (assembly GCF_053919585.1). Lineage (NCBI taxonomy): Eukaryota > Metazoa > Mollusca > Cephalopoda > Sepiida > Sepiolidae > Euprymna > Euprymna scolopes. Next base: position 78,102,611 of record NC_136487.1, on the reverse strand, counting down.
CGTAGGGAAATGTACAAACACACACACACACGCAGATACGTTCACTTATATATATATATATATATATATATATATATATATATATATATATATATATATATATATATATATATACATTGTTGGGATTATTTATCAGAATCAGAATCGGGAATCGGAAAATTCGGAACTTTTTCGAATACTGAAATCGGAATCGTAATCGAGAAAATCGAATAAAATCTGTGCCTATTTTCCGGTGCCAAAAACAGTTCCTCTTATTATAGATTTTTATTTGTTTTTGTTTTAAATAAAATCTTCCAGAATTAAAACATAAAATATTTATTGGTTTTAAACGAACAACTAAAACCTATAGATCATCCCCCCTTTTCGATATCGTAAAACATAGCAAGTCTACATTAAAATATATGGAGATTTATAATAAATCGGAATCGTTCATTGTATTGGAATCGGGAATTTAATACGAAATCAGAAATTGTATCGGAATCGGGGAACATATTGAAATCGTCCCATCACTAATATATAAATATATATATATATATATATATATATATATATATATATATATATATATATATACTCTTTATTTGCATTTACATAAGCAGTAACATGTTGCTACAGTCATAAGAATGTTTTGGTCAGTTACTAGTAACTAAAGACCTCTTCTTGAGGAGAAGATCTGATATTTTTATGGCAAACTTTGCTTTCGTATAAGCTGTATCACCTGAAAAATCTCTAGTTACTGATAACTAACTGTCCAAAACATGCTCATGACTGTGTAACAACATATTATAAAGAGTATACCCTGCCCTACTTCGGTATTGGGCACTCTTGCATTAACCTCGTTTTTTTCATTGGTTAAGTAAGGTCTGGAAAACAATAATCCCACATCATATATATATATATATATATATATATATATATATATATATATATATATATATATATAGTAAAATGATTGATAATTTGTAATTGAAATTAAAAATTAAAAATCGGTTTCAAAAGGAAGAACAAACAAAATCAATAAATTGTACGATCGTTTCGGAAACGATGTTTTTATTGAAATAGACAATAATTTTATCATTTGATTTCATAAAACGAAGTCTTCTCATCCCCAAAAAGAGTGGATAGGAGTTTAAAGACACCAAAAATTAAACTAGCATTTTTTAAATAAGGCGGATATATCTTGGTCATTTCAACCGTTCATAAACTACATTTAACAACATCCCAATGAATGGATTGATGATGATACTTACGGGCTTTAAAGGCGGATTAATAAAAGATATATCTGCCTTACTTAAAAAAAAATGCTAGTTTTATTTTTGGTGTCTTTAAACTCCTACCCACTCTTTTTGCTTATGAGAATTCGTTTTATAAAATCAAATGAAAAAATTATTTTCCAAATGAATTGTCTGTGTCAATTAAAACATCGTCTCCGAAACGATCGTACAATTTATTGATTTTGTTTGTGCTTCCTTTTGAAACCGATTTTTAATGTTTTATTTCAATTATAAATTATCTATAATTTTATTAATATTAAAATAACTCTATGATATCTATGCCTTATCGAAATTATTATATATCTACATTACAACGCGCACTGTTTTCTTTTAATTGTATTAATGCATTTACTAATACATTAAAATAAATTCCGCTCTTTCGCCTCTTTTTCTAATCCCCTTAATATATATATATATATATATATATATATATATATATATATATAAGGATTGTCAGAGAGCGAGAGAGAGATATATATAGGTTGATAAATAGATACGTAACTTGAGAGTTAATATCAGACTAGCAGGGAGACCCAACGTTGCCTAGGATTGAATAATGATCAACGAATATGTCACACTCCTATCATATTTATTCTCATCGAAATCCGTGAAATCGGGCAGGGGGAAGCTTCACATTCTTCCATGCAGTAACTTAGTCCAAAATATGTTATTCTATATTACACTCTAGAGAGCCTACTGTTTATTTTATGAAATTATTTTATAAAAACTTATTTCCACTTTACGAAAAAAAAACATTAAGAAATTTACATGCGGAGTTTGAACCTACAGACCACGTCATGCAATTTTTTTTTAAAATAACACATAAATTTTCAAGTCTTATAAAATTTGTCGCAGTTAATGAAAAAAAATATGTGCGGAGTTTGAACCTACAGAAAAACGGCATGCAAAAAATAAAAAAACAAAAATACGCTATCAACTTACCCAGAGTAGAATTTTCGCGAGTCGCTGTTCCGTCATTGTAGCTAAGCGACAACATGAAAAAAAGTCTTTACTGATGAAAGATAAATTAAAATAACGGTTTTGATTATCGATTATCGGTAATTATCGGGGGTATTCTGAGACAAAACTCCCACTCCCAGACTTATACACTAAAGTTCTTTAAATTTTAAAGAAAATCTGTTCAGCTGTTTCAGAGTCTATAAGGAACAAACTCACACACAGACAAAATTGCATTTATATAATGTTAGAGATAGATATAAACCCTGTGTATCGCTTTATTGCAGGTCAATATTTTTTTAAATTTTGAAATTGCTATGAAACGCAAAGAAGTGAAATTTTGAAGAACATAACAGCATACTATAGTACATTGCTTTTGTGGAATTTTAACAAATATTTTGAAAATTATGTTAATTTTTCTATTTTCTGATAATTTTAAGTGTGTGTCATTATATTGCAGGTCTCCATGAATGCCGAGAAAGGGTCGACTGACAGCTAGTGAAAAGGAACGTGTTGTTGCAGGCCTTGCAGAAGGTTTATCTCTCGTAGATCTAGCCAAAGAGCTTGGAACAAATCGAAGAATATTGTCTTTATTCGTTGAAAACCCAAACATCAAACCAAGGAAGGAGAACGACACAAGAAAGTCAGTTTCTGTTCGTTATGTTTTAAAAATTCGCCGTCAACGTATCAAGCAATCGGGTAGCAACAGTGCTGCTATATTTGACATGGCTGGAATACCTTCCTTGTCCAGAAAGACACGCTGTAATGTCATAAACGAAATTGCAGGAAGCAGATAGACCATAGCAAGACCTGTTTTAAACCAAACTCATAAAGAAAAAGCGTTTAGCTTCGGCTCAAAACTACATGAAAACCAGCTTTGAAAATGTTCTTTTCACCGATGATGCCAAAGCAACCACTGATGGACCGGATGAGTGGGCCACAGTTTGGAGTCCTCTTGAATTCTCATCCCTTATCGATTTTGTCGTCAACAGGGAGGTGGAGGTGTCATGTTTTGGGCTGGAATGATTTGTGACCATTTCGAGTGCCAGAAGGTGTTTATAATGACCATTTGTCACCATGACTTGATGACCTTCCAATGGCGCATCACTGCAAATTGTTTTTTTTTTAATGCGCAACAATGCGCCATCCCACTCAGCCAAGGTTACGACATCCTATTTTTAGTCATTAGTCATTAGTGGAGAAAATTTAATGACAGGGCCACCTTGTTCTCTAGATATAAACCCAATTCAACAGCTCTGATCAATAATAAAGATGAAAGTCTATGAAAGATGTGTTCAATTTTCATCGAAGGATGAACGTTGAAGGAAGATTTTGGAAGTTTCTTATAGCATCACATTATCTCAAATACGCCGATTTACATCATCAATTGACAAGAGGCTATTTAAAGTGATTTTGAAGCGTGGGAGTTATGTTGATAAATAAATATTTCCTTAAACAAAATAATATGAAATCTGTCCTTGTTTTTGCTTAATATTTTTACTAGATATGTTCTTTATAGCATATAAATAGAAATATGAAGTTATAATATTTTTCATTACCGAAAATATACATTCGTCGGCACTTGCAATAAAGTGCTACATACTTAAAATTACCAAAAAACAGAACAATTAGAGTAACTTTCAAAATATTTGTTCAAATTCATCAAAAATCAGGTGAATAAGGCGCCAAATTTCATATCTATACGTTTTCTAGCAAATTTAAAATTTTAAAAAAATATATTGACCTGCAATAAAGCGATACATACATTATTTATTCAATTTCTCTTGATCTAGGATGTTTTTAGAAACATTAATTTTTTAAATTTCCCCCACTTGCACTTCTTTTTGCTTCTCTTTCTTTTAATTTCACTTTGTCTTTCTCCTTATTATTTTATCTTTTTTTCTTTTCTTCTAATTCTCCTTTTGTATTTTATTTCTTTTATTTCTTCTTTTTATTGTTTTCTCTTTTTTCATTTATTTTGTTTTATTTATCTTGTTTCATTTATTTTGTTTCATTTATTTTGTTTCATTAATTTTGTTTCATTTATTTTGTTTCATTTATTTTTTCATTTATTTTTTTCATTTATTTTGTTTCATTTATTTTGTTTCATTTATTTTGTTTCATTTATTTTGTTTCATTAATTTTTTTTCATTTATTTTGTTTCATTTATTTTGTTTCATTTATTTTGTTTCATTTATTTTTTCATTTATTTTGTTTCATTTATTTTGTTTCATTTATTTTTTTTCATTTATTTTGTTTCATTTATTTTTTTCATTTATTTTGTTTCATTTATTTTGTTTCATTTATTTTGTTTCATTTATTTTGTTTCATTTATTTTTTTCATTTATTTTGTTTCATTTATTTTTTTCATTTATTTTGTTTCATTTATTTTGTTTCATTTATTTTGTTTCATTTATTTTGTTTCATTTATTTTGTTTCATTTATTTCGTTTCATTTATTTTGTTTCATTTATTTTGTTTCGCTTATTTTGTTTCATTTATTTTTTTCATTTATTTTGTTTCATTTATTTTGTTTCATTTATTTTTTTTCATTTATTTTGTTTCATTTATTTTTGTTTCATTTATTTTGTTTCCTTTATTTCGTTTCATTTATTTTGTTTCATTTATTTTTGTTTCATTTATTTTGTTCTATTTATTTTGTTTCATTAATTTTGTTTCATTAATTTTGTTTCATTTATTTTGTTTCATTTATTTTGTTTCATTTATTTTGTTTCGTTTATTTTGTTTCATTTATTTTGTTTCATTTATTTTGTTTCATTTATTTTTGTTTCATTTATTTTTTCATTTATTTTGTTTCATTTATTTTGTTTCATTTATTTTGTTTCATTTATTTTGTTTCATTTATTTCGTTTCATTTATTTTGTTTCCTTTATTTCGTTTCATTTATTTTGTTTCATTTATTTTTGTTTCATTTATTTTGTTTCATTTATTTTGTTTCATTTATTTTGTTTCATTTATTTTTGTTTCATTTATTTTGTTCTATTTATTTTGTTTCATTAATTTTGTTTCATTAATTTTATTTCATTTATTTTGTTCTATTTATTTTGTTTCATTTATTTTGTTTCATTTATTTTGTTTCATTTATTTTGTTTCATTTATTTTGTTTCATTTATTTTTGTTTCATTTATTTTGTTTCATTTATTTTGTTTCATTTATTTTGTTTCATTTATTTTGTTTCATTTATTTTGTTTCATTTATTTTGTTTCGTTTATTTTGTTTCATTTATTTTTTCATTTATTTTGTTTCATTTATTTTTTCATTTATTTTGTTTCATTTATTTTGTTTCATTTATTTTGTTTCATTTATTTTGTTTCATTTATTTTTGTTTCATTTATTTTGTTTCATTTATTTTGTTTCATTTATTTTGTTTCATTTATTTTTGTATCATTTATTTTGTTTCATTTATTTTGTTTCATTTATTTTGTTTCATTTATTTTGTTTCATTTATTTTAGTTTCATTTATTTTGTTTCATTTATTTTTGTTTCATTTATTTTTTTCTATTTATTTTGTTTCATTAATTTTGTTTCATAAATTTTGTTTCATTTATTTTGTTTCATTTATTTTTGTTTCATTTATTTTGTTCTATTTATTTTGTTTCATTAATTTTGTTTCATTTATTTTGTTTCATTTATTTTGTTTCATTTATTTTGTTTCATTAATTTTGTTTCATTAATTTTTTTTCATTTATTTTGTTTCATTTATTTTGTTCCATTTATTTTGTTCTATTTATTTTGTTTCATTTATTTTGTTTCATTTATTTTTTTTCATTTATTTTGTTTCATTTATTTTCCCGTTTTTTTTTCGGATTCTGCTTTTTACATACTTTTCTTCCTAGTTTTCTTGTTTATTTTTTTACTTAGTTTTATCTTTTCTTGGTGTTTCTGAATTCTTGAGATGATTGGTTATTAAGCATTGGTTATTAAGCATTGGTTATTAAGATGATTGATTATTGAGGATTGGTTACTGAGATAATTGGTTATTGAGTATTGGTTATTGAGATGATTGGTTATTGAGAGGATTGGTTATTGCGATGATTGGTTATTGAGAATTATTTATTGAGATGATTGGTTAATGAGAATTGATTATTGAGATGATTGATTATTAAAAATTGGTTATTGAGATGATTGGTTATTGATGATTGGTTATTGATGGTTGGTTATTGAGATGATTGGTTATGGAGATGATTGGTTATTGAGATCATTGGTTATTGATGATTGGTTATTGATGGTTGGTTATTGAGATGATTGGTTATGGAGATGATTGGTTATTGAGATAATAGGTTATAGAGATGATTGGTTATTGGTGATTGGTTATTGAGATGATTGATTATTGAGGATTGGTTATTGAGATGATGTGTTATTGAGATGATTGGTTATAGAGATAATTGGTTATTGAGGATTGGTTATTGAGGTTATTGGTTATTGATGATTGGTTATTGAGACGATTGGTTATTGATGATTGATTGTTGAGAAGATGTGTTATTGAGGATTGATTATTGGGGATTGGTTCTTGAGATGATTGGTTATTGAGATGATTGGTTATTGATGATTGGTTATTGAGATGATTGGTTATTGATGATCAGTTATTGAGATGATTGGTTATAGACGATTGGTAAATTGAGATGATTAGTTATTGATGATTGGTTATTGTGATGATTGGTTATTAGTGATTGGTTATTGAAATGATTGGTTATTAATGATTGGTTATCGAGGATTGGTTATTGAGAGGATTAGTTATTAAGATGATTGGTTATTGATGATTGGGTATTGAGATGATTGGTTATTGAGAATTGGTTATTGAGGATTGGTTATTGAGGTGATTGGTTATTGAGAAGATTGGTTATTGGGGATTGGTTATTGAGATGATTGGTTATTGATGATTGGTTATTGAGGATTGGTTATTCAGATGATTGGCTACTGAGACGATTGGTTATATAGATGATTGGTTATTGAGGATTGGTTATTCAGATGATTGGCTACTGAGACGATTGGTTATATAGATGATTGGTTATTGAGGATTGGTTATTCAGATGATTGGCTACTGAGACGATTGGTTATATAGATGATTGGTTATTGAGGATTGGTTATTGAGATAATTGATTATTGAGAATTGGTTATTTAGATGATTGGTTATTGAAGATTGGTTTTTTGTATTATTTGGATTCATCGGACTACTCTTCTCATTCGAGGTGAAATTTTCAAACCGTTTCGGTCAATATGACTTCTGACCTTCTTCAGGTTTATCTTGTCAAACTCGGGAATGTTTCTGTCGAATTCGGGAGTTTGGACCCAATTTCGAGCGGAACCCTTTATTTACTTCACGGGAGTAGCATGCTCTTGTTCCGTCAACAATGACTGGATTGAGGTTCTAAGTAATTCGCAATTGTGTTATTTCGGAAACATCCCCGAGTTCGACAATATACGCCTAGAGAAGGTCGGAGGTTACATCAACCGAAACGTTGTTAAAATCACACTCAAGACGAGAACAATAGTCCGATAAATCCAAATAATACGGATTTTTTTTCTTCTTAGGTATTTTTTTTTACTTTTTTTTTAAATTCTCATCTGAACATTTTTTCTTCTACTTTTTCTTATATTTATTCCATCGCTATTTCTTCATTTTATTTTATCATTTATTTTTATGTTTGCCTTTTTTCTTTCTTCTTTTCCCCTCTCTTGTGTAACTTATTAGATGTCAGAATATGGTTACCAACAACATTGTTTATCATGACCGCTTAGTCGCCAGCTTTGCACATCTAAAACACACTGTGAAACTACATGCTCTCATTTTCCTCTCACCTATATCTCTTGCTTCCAGACCTCAATGGCTACAAAAATAAACCTTTTAAACAGAACACCTCACAGCAACAGAAACTCAACACGCCATCTGCTTTCAGTACAAATGTACAAATGGCACGCCTTTCGGTGAGATCCGACAGCTCGTGGGCCGATAAAGGCTGCAGAACTTTGATAAGAGGTTCTCATGTCAGCGAGATAAATTTACCAGCAGATCACGTATTTGCATTAAAAATAAAAAATGTAAAAAATAAAAATGGCGGTGAATGGACTTTACATGAGACCCCTCATGGCGTTGATAACACAAACCTCCTCTGCGTGTTCTTCTTTTCTTGTGGTGGATGCTTTCTTACATTTTACCCTCTCTATTTTCGGTTTTCAACCACCGATTTTTTTTTTTTTTTTTTTTACTGGCCGACATACTTCATCCGCTAAGTCGAATGAACAGAACAATGAAACAATGCGGATATACAAAAATGGGTTTAAAATAGCAGTTCTTAAAATGAAAAACAATGTCTTTTAAATGATTCCCATTTTCATTTTTGCATATTTGTGCTCTTTCCAAAACATGATTGATGATAGATTGCAGAATCTCTGGATTGCGATTTAACTCCCTTATTTCGTTCCGCGAGCTGGCAGACCCCGAAACGTCAAAACCCAAACACTGCAAGAACTGGCGGAAAATAGTAGGAACAAAATAACGGAGTTAAATCGCAAGCCAGAGATTCTGCAATCTGTCACCAATAATGTTTTGGAAAGAGCACAAATATGCGAAGTTGAAAATGGGCAACATTTAAAAGACATTATCTTTTTTTAAAAAAGATTGTTTGAATTTGTGATCCAATGTTTAAGTCTGATTATGTTAAAATTACAGAACGATATGAAAAATATAGAATCTATTTAAGTTTAAAGCCCTTCAGTTGCTTTTTGGACATTTCTTTCTGCTATAAGAATTACAGAGGTATGGCAAATTTCATATCTTTATCTCTACAATTATATAAATGCAACTTTGTCTGTATGTGTGTGTTCGTTCTTTATAGACTCCGAAACGGCTGATCAGATTTTCTTTAAAATTTACAGAACTTTAGTGTATAAGTCCGGGAGTGATCTTAGTTAACTTTTGTCTCAGAATACCCTCCCCGATAATTGCTGATAATTGATAATCGAAACCGTTGTTCTAATTTTTCTATATTGGTAAAGCCATTTTTTACATGGCGTCGCTTAGCAAGAATGGGTCGTGAAAATTTTATTGCGGGTAAGTTGATAGCATATTTTTATTGTTTTTTTTTTTTGTTTTTTGTGTTTTGCTTTTTGAATGACGTGGTCTGTAGGTTCAAACTCCCCAAGTCTTAATTGTTTATCATGAACTGCAAACTATTTCATAAGACTTGAAAATTCACGTGTTCTTTTTTGTTTGTTTGTTTTTTCTTGTTTTTTTTTTTGTTTTATTTTTGTTTGTTTTTTGCACACGTGGTCTCTATGTTCAATCCCCGCACGTAAATTTCTTAATATTTTTGTTGTTGCTGTTAACTGGAAAAAAAGTTTATATATATATATATATATATATATATATATATATATATATATATATATTTATGTGGGGGGGTGTATAAAAGGAAGTATGTGTCTACGTGTTTGCGTGTGATTTCATTCCCTATTTCACACGATGGTATTTTATGTGCCTGGCAGTGTTATTGGATATATTTTGTATCGGAATGTCTTCGATGTGTATCGACATTCGAAAAAACCCGATGGAAGAAAGAACATGCGACTAGAGTGTGCAACACTTGTTAACCATCATTTAATCCCGGGCAACGTCGGGTCTCCCTGCTAGTCCTCTATAAGTACGCCATCCAAGATCTGATAGATCGCATTTTTATTGACTTTTATCTTTGCCTTTTACGGATTTATAATTGGAGATTAATTTAATCCGATTCATATATTGACCGGATTTCACGTTCGGATTAAATGTGAAGGCCAGGGGCAACGATTGGTGTTCAATAATTGTTTTGCAAACAGAAGATCTTTTTGCTGATTTTGCCTTGCTTCTTGATTTTGATAGCCTCTCTTAATTTCCTAAAAAGTGGAACATAATAGGTTCATGTTTGCTAAAAACGAAATCTGGCATCACTGCTCCCTGCTGGTTCCACGGAAGGTTGCAATCTTGTTTTCTTTAGAGGTAAGGAGTTCAAGTGTTTCAACTGCATTGACCAACCGTTTGCCTCTGGATCATAGTGATAGATCTAAGCCCCATCCTGTGCAATGAGTCTTTTGAAAAAACTTTAACTCATCTACTTGGCACAAATCCAAATTCATCCTCGAGAACTGAACGCGTTCTCACTTCTTGAAAGCTATCCAAACCTGAAAATCCATCTGACTCATACTTTATACATATGCAAATGGCTATGAATGATATTTTTTACAGATCCTGTGCAAATCTCGACCTCTTGGGCTATTTGGCGAATAGTCATGCTTCGATCTTCCAAAATGGCAGCCTCAATTGACTAACAGATGTTTCATCAAAGACAGTCGACGTTTTTTTTCTTTTTTTTTTTTTTTTTGTCTATGATAAATTTTTCTGCCGACATTCAAGTGCCTCAAGTAGCAGGCTACCAAAATTACCGTAAGTCCTACAGCTACGTGACAGGTTTGTTTTTCTTCGACCATTTGGTGCTTGTAGATATCAGTCCGAAATTTAAACTATCCATGATTGTTTAAAACCACACCACCATAAAATAGCACAAGATTATTAAAAAAAATATTTTTTTTAATAAGGAGGGACTTTAAAAGTCAGAAAATCTCAGTGTAATTTCATAAAATGTGTTTTTTTTATATTTTTATATTTTGAATTTAAGACTTGTTTCTTACAAAAGTATACAGAGTTTATTTCTGTTTGAGATTGCACCATGGCTGAAGAATCACAAGAGAATAAGTCCGATGAGCACATGTATTTTTACTTAATTGAGTCAACATCTAATGTAGCAACGAATGATAAAATTAATAGAAATAAAAAGTATTCCAAACTCGCACATGCTAAAATTATGTTAACTGTTCATTTGACATCCTTACAAAACAGTTTGTTTTTTACTCTTGTTCAACCCAAACAAGACATACGGTTATTTGGGACCATGTTTACTGTGGAATATGCAAGGAGATAAGCGAGATGTCGGTTTACATTAAATTTAAACTTCTGCATGTCAGTACAATCAGGGAAGAACGAAAACAAGGAGGGAATTCCAAAGTCTAACACACTGAGGGGAATAAGCTATTAGAGTAAGTAGCTTTCTGGTATATGAGGACCTCTACAGTGAAAGGTTGAAAATTTTTTAAACGGGTTTGTAGTTGATATGTACGTCGAATCGGTACAAGTCCAATGAATTCACCATATCACATTTTCTTAAAATACTTGTAAGACGGACACAAGTATGCGACATTGCGCCGATAGGACAGAGGTTACAGTTTCGTTGACAGTGCCTGATCTTTTAGAGACAAGCGGTAGATACCCCGGCCAAGACGATGCAACAATAGTCCATACATGGGCAGAAAATACTTCGTAGAGATACAGTATAGTCTCAAGTGTGAGTAAGCTTCTAGTACAGCAGAGGGAACTCACCTACTTTGCAGCAGCTTTTGCAATGTCCTCAACGCATTTGTTCTAGTTCATGTTGACTGTGAATGTTAAGCCGAAGAGTTGTAATGAAGAGCTTTCAGGAAGGGCCCTATTAGTTATAGATAGCCGTGCTTCAGAAGGCTTCTTGTAATTGTAAAAAAAAAGACGTTTAGTCTTAGAATTAAGAGTTACGATGCATTTACGGTCCCATTCCACTACATTGTGTCACACACAAACAGAACAAAAGAAGCGGGTATCTGATAAAGATGGATTGGGCCTTTGTTTTAGAAAAACTAAACCATTTGGCTATCAAACTCGTAAGAAGGAAATAAGAAATTTCTGATTGGTTAATTAGTAGTGCTAGGACAACGGAATATTATTTTCATTGTTTTCACTTCCGAGTGTATATTCGTTGATATCTTATATATTTTTTTTATATAAAATGACGTGTTTCTCGGTTGATACACTCTGTCATAGTGTGTAGGATATATACTCGAGAGTCACAAGGGGGATGAGACTATTCTGTTGTCCTAGCCCTAATAATTATCTAGATTAAACACCAGATATATATATATATATATATATATATATATATATATATATATATATATATATATATATATATCTGTGTGTCTGTGTTTTGCATAAGTATTTATATGCTGCTACACATTTATGAGCGTGTTTCGGTCAGCCAATTACAAGTTACTAGAGAGCTCAACTAGCTGGCCGAAATATGCTCATGAATGCATAGCGACATATAAATGTTTCTGTAAAACAAATAAAATGTATATCTCGGCCAATATCGGTATTGAGCACTCTTGCATAAACTTCGTTGAAAACCTCATTAGTTTTTTTTTTTTTTTTTCACCTCTGGAAAATATGAATGCTGAAGGTAAAAGTAATTGCAAGCTTGAAAAGTTGATAAGACATGTGGTAGACAACTGAAATTTTTACGCAACTCTCTACACGAATAAGTACTATATACACACAAAAAAGAATAAACATAACAATAACTGAAGAAACGTAGAAAAATGAGTGTCGTTTATAAATTTAAAAAAAAGAAGTGTTTTTTTTTGTCTTATTTCTTTCTTAATGCTCTATCGCTAATACATTTATTTGTATACCTTTCACCTATTTTTGCTCCTAGATCCCTTTTCTATCATTGTATGTGGTCAGCTTAGTATAATAATAAACCATATAGGAGCCTATTTGTATACAAACAGACATATACACACACACGTTAGCTTTATTATATAGATATATATAGAATGGAGACCTAACTTTGGCTGGGATTGAATGAAGATCAGTGAATGTTTCAAACTTCTAATACATCTTCTTCGGAGACCGGTCCTTATCTAAGGGGGGGGGTAATTAGTATTTACTAATGAAATACTTATTTTGTTGACGATGTTCGAGTAAAACAGGGAAATAATTTTCTTTTGTTATATATATATACGTAAAACTTCATATTTTTCGGAAAATATAAATATACTATAAGTATATTTATAAATAAGTATAAATATGCTTGTTAATATATACTTGTTAGAACGTTTATTAGGAATAATTTACATCTATAATATAAATATCACCTGTCTGTTTTAATGTATGTATGTATGTATGTATGTATGTATGTATGTATGTATGTATGTATGAAGCGTATGTATGTAGGCTGAAGCGGTTTGTGGACTCATTCTGGACTCGCAGTGGTAAATTTCCTATATATGTATGTATATATATGTCTGTATGTATATATATATATATATGCATGTGTGTGTATATATATATATATATATATATATATATATATATATATATATATATATATATATATGTATTCGCCAAAGGGCGAATGAACTCTTTTTCTGGATCAACGGCCAACTAGCACCGTGTATATTTGTGTGTGTGTATATGTGTATTGGGGTGGAGAGGGCTCCCGTAAGTCGTGGTGAAGGCAACCTTTCTAGGAGAAGAAAATCTCTGATTTAAAAAGCCATAAAGCGGGAGACCAGTACCCGCATTAAGCTGGTCTACAGTTTAATTTGTTGCTGGCTTTCTTGCTCTTGCTTGTTGCTGGATCTCAACATTTTGAACCGAGAGAGAGACTTAGCTGTCGTACAAAGCTAAGACTCTGTAACATAATTTTTGTATAGATACTCCCTCAGACATTTGAGCTCATGGATTTTAAATGTCTGAGGAAGTGACACTCGTCTGACAAGACGTTGCAATCATCATGTATGTATGTATGTATGTATGTATGTATGTATGTACATTAGGTACGGGCAAAAATTTAATTAAGTTAATTTCCTAAAGGAAAAATATGTGTACACGTGAAAAAAAAATGTTATGAAAATGTTTTCACGGCGAGCTAACCAAATCAGCTAAATTTTGAAGTTAAATAAATTCATTGTAAAAATCCTTTAAAAGATAAATATTAGTTTTCTGGGTCTATTTCAAAGATAATTAGTAAAGTAAAGTCCTAAAATATTGATTTAAATAAAAAAAAAACCACCTTGTTTATACAAAATACAGCTTAATTATCCCTCAAAAGGCAAGTAATTATGCCGTTCGGCAAAACGCAACCGATAACATGAATATAGGGAAAGCCAAAATTTCAGCCAATCAAAACGCTGTTTCAAAATGAAGTCATGATAGTAAAAGGAAATAGGGGTGTCAGATTTCTTTTTTTCTCCAGACGTGCATCCATACATTCCTATTCGGAACATTTTTATCAATTTTTATCATTATTTAATTTAATTATTTTTTATGTTCCTGTTTTTAAATTATTTTTTTTTAATTATTATTCGAGATTATATAAAAAGTATGTTAGGTGGAAAGTTTCACATTCTTGCGAGCAAGGAAATTATTTAAATCTTGCATATAAAAATTATGCGAAATCTGGAATTTAAAAAAAGAAAGTAAAAATAGTACAGGCCAATAAGTCTCCTGTGCGTCATGAGTAAGTTGCTAGAATCTGTATTAAATACAGAAGTAATCAAACATCTCAACAAAAATAACCTTCTTAGTGACACTCAATATGGTTTCCGTTCTGCTAGATCTACAGCAGATGTGCTTACAGTTATATCGCATAGGATTAGCAAATCTCTCGACGGTGGCAATCTTTCTAGGGCAATTGCTCTTGACATATCTAAAGCCTTTGATAGGGTATGGCATAAAGGTTTACTTCATAAGATCGCTAGCTATGGTATAGCTGGAAAAGTCTTCTCAATTATTAAATCATTTCTTTCTGATAGGTTCATAAGAGTAGTAGTTGAGGGGCAAAAATCAGAAGCTCACAGTATTAATGCCGGTGTCCCTCAGGGATCCATCCTGGGCCCAACTCTTTTCCTGATCTACATTAATGATCTTCCAAATCATATCCTTACATCATTTGTAGACATTTATGCTGACGTCACTACCATTTATGGTACCACATCTAAGACAGTAAACGACCAAGTTCTCTCCAATTCTCTCTCCTCTGATCTTGAGCACGTAGTACAATGGGGAAAGGAGTGGCTGGTTACTTTTAATGCATCTAAAACCAAGCTTCTCTCTTTACATCATCAACATTCTAATCCACATTTGTCATCAATTGAAATGAATGGCTCTCGTCTTCAGGAGGCCTCAAGTTTTGACAAGCTTCTGGGCTTGACCATTACTCCTGATCTTAAATGGAACACGTATATCAAATCTGTTGCCAAGGCCGCTGGAAAAATGGTGGGATCTTTCTATCGATCCAGTAGATATCTCACTGCTGATGCTATTCTCTATCTATATAAGAGCCAGGTACGTCCAAGGATGGAATACTGTTGCCACATCTGGGCAGGAGCTGCTAGAAAGGACTTGTCCTGCCTTGATAGAGTTCAAAATAGACTTCGTAGCCTCGTAGGAGATGCCCTTTTCTCCTCCTTGCAACCTCTATCTCACAGAAGAGATGTTGCGAGTTTGTCTCTGATGTATCGTTATTTTCATGGAAAGTGTTCAACTGAGCTTCAATCTATGGTCCCCCCTCGCCAAACTTTCACAAGAAACACTCGTCTAGCTGTAAACACTATCAATAATTTCCCCCACTCTTTATCTGTGCCTAAACCTAAACGTAGATTCCATGAACAAAGCTTTTTTCTTAGAACTGCACGCCTGTGGAATTGTCTTCCGTTTTCCTGCTTTCCGGCTGACTACAATATGGTTGTGTTCAAGTCTAAAGTAAATAAGTTCTTGATGGGCCGTTCCATATAGGTTATTAAATTTGCCAAATTTTCATTACTAATGATTACTATATTGACCAATTTCTACTGTACACTCTTTAACCCTTATCCTTGAGTGGCCTCTTGGCCTTGATAATGTGGTGATGCTTTTGTAAAAAAAAAAAAAAAAAAATTTTGCTATTATAATTTTTATGTGTGAAAATATGAAATAAACAATGCTTAATTCAATAGTAATATCGGTAGTTCGAGAAATTCATTTTCCCTCGAGTTATATCGAATTCATTAATCCGGACTTTAGGGGTTTTTTTGTAATGTTCCTGTAAAAATTATTTTTTTTATTGTTACAAATTAAGATGCTTTATTTATATATATAAAAAAAGTATAAATAAATTCTTGCATTTTTTATTTACTACTGAAAACCATAACTTTAGGAAAGGTATTTTTTTGTTTAAAATAATACATTTTCACACAGATTTAAATAAAAATAATTAGTTCATTATATTCGGGGATCTATATTTGATAAATACTTAAAATTTCATTAAAATTAATATAATTTCAGTATATGAATTTGCCAGGATTTTCTGAGAACAAAATGGAGTTTCTTTGTATTAAAAATTATTGATAGCTACGGGCAAAAATGGACGAATAAAGATAGGGAGACCTAGTTTTGAAAGCCGATTTATCATAATTTTTTGTAGGTTTCCAACTACTTGTTGATTGTACCTATTTACTATGCCTCACCACGGGACAGAGTTAGACATCAGGGTTGTTTTTTAACGTGGAGAAAAGGTACAAAAATAAAAATTGTCTCGAAAGAGAACAAGAAAATGAAGTGCAGCATCTGAAGAACAGATACTACACTTTGATCTTGACCAAAAGGCCAAGCAACAAGAACTAAACTTAATTTCCAAAAGGAATGATTTTTTTTTTTTTTTTTTTTTTTTTTTTTTTGTTCACGGCGAGCTAATCAATTCAGTTCAATTTTGAAGTTAAATAAATTCATTGTAAAAATCCTTTAAAAGATAAGTATTAATTTCTGGGTTTATTTCAAAGATAATTAGTAAAGTAAAGTCATAAGATATTGAATTGAATTTTTAAAAAAAACACCTTGTTTGTAGAAAAGCTTAATTAGCACCAAAACCGAATGATTTTGCTGTTCGCAAAAACGCAACAAACGAAAGTTTTGTAAACACGGAATATACAGAAGCCCAAAATTTCAGCCAGTGGAAAGACTGTGAAAATGACGTCATGTAATTAAAAGCGAAGAAGGAAGAGGAATAGTTTTCTTTTCTCCCCAAAAGTGCATCCATACATTCCTATCCTTAACGATTGTATAATTTTTACCATTTTATTTATTTAATTATTTTTCTATGTTCTTGTTTTTATATTATTTTTTTAATTATTGTCCAATATTATATAAACATTGTTACGCCGAAAGTTTAACATTTATTTAAGCAAGGAAAATATTAAAATCTTACATATAAAAATTATGCGAAACCTGTAATTTAAAAAATGTAGAAATATGTTTTGCTATTATAATGTTTTTTTTTTTGTGGGAAAATATTAAATAAACAATGCTTAATTCAATGATAATATCGGTCATTCGAGAAATTCATTTTTTTTTTTTTTTTTTTTTTTAGTTATATCGAATTCATTAATACGGATTTTAGGGGAATTTTTTCGTAATGTTCTTGTAATTTTTTTTTTTACTTGTTATATTTTACGACGCTTTATTTTCATAAAAAAGAAGACTAAATTCAATCATTTTTTTTACAACTGAAAATCATAACTTTAGTAAAGGTTTTTTTTGTTTGTTTGTTTAAACAAAATAATACATTTTCACTGAGATTTAAATAAAAAAATAATGGGTTCAATATATTTTATGCTCATTATTTGATAAACACTAAAAAGTTCAGTAAAATTGGTTAATTTCCTGATTTTTTATGAATTTTTTAGTTAAGGGAGAGGGTCAAAATGTTTATTCATTTTGAGCATCGGCATTCATTTTGCCGGTACCGAGCTATTGTCAACAAAAGCTTATTTCTGTAGTAAATGCTACTTATCTCCCCTAGATTAGGACCGGATTCTCAACAAGCACACATTAAATATCATCATCACGTGAGGACAGGGAAACAAACTCCGTTAAAAATAGATTAATTAAAAATCAAAACCACAAAATAATATGTCACAGAGTTTCATTGCATTGGTTTTATTTATTTAATTTTTTTTCGCAAACCCAACCTACAACAATCATTTTTACAACTTTTCATTATTTTGCTCAATGAATCAAAGTAAATACTGTAATTAATCATTATTCGATATTTGAAAAATAACGATTATGCTGGATCATATTTTGCTTGCTTATTTTACGTCCGGCTACAACTTTATTATTATTATTGGCTCACATGGAGCTTTTACACAAGTCAACAAACAATCGGTTTGGAGACCGATGGTGTTCTCTGGAAGCTGAGTGACAACAAGTCTCCCCATACGTCCAGCTCTCTCCACCACCTTCGATAGCATTTGCAAATAAATTTGCGTCATCGCAACAGCCTCATACCATCGATTTCTCGCTGGTAGCGGCCTTTATTATTATTATTATTATTATTATTATTATTATTATTATTAATAATAATAATAATAATAATAATAATAATAATAATAACAATAATAATAATAATAATAATAATAATGCCGTTTTAATGACGTGAAGTTAAAACATTGAAATGTGTGAATTATTATTAGCGTTGTACTTATTTACTATGCCTCCCCACGGGACAGAGTTAGACACCAGGGTCGTTTTTTAACGTGGAGAAAAGGTACAAAAATAAAAATTGTCTCAGTCGTGAAGGATTTCTCCTCCAACGAAAGAGAACAAGAAATAGAAGTGCAGCATCTGAAGAACAGCGTTGTAATTAGAGAAATTAACTATGATTAAAGGTCAGAGTTATCTCCCATAACATTACAAGAAAAATCACTCGAATTTTTAAATATAGAGTTATAGCCCTTGAACTAGAGAGTGCGTTCAATGGAAGCTTGTAATATAACATAATTATTTCTAATAATGCTGAAGGTAAAAGACATTGCGAGTCGGAAAAGTTGATAAGAAATGTGGTAGACAACTGAAAATCTCGATTGTTTCTTTTTTATTTTATTTTACGGCATATCAACCCTTTTCAGGTTATTTAATGCCGAATCCAGTGATTTGGAAGAACAATTTTTAATATAGTATATTCGTTTTTTTTTTTTTGTTTTTTGTTTTTTTTTAAGTCGGTTTCTATTACCAATAGTTGGGACCCTTACAGGTACTACCACTCCAGGTCAGAGTGGAACTGGGAGCAATTGCAATTAAAGGGTTGCTCCACATTCCCCAAAGCCCCCAAACTGGGGCCTCACCATCGGATATAGTTTAAGGTCGTATCCAGGACCTGAAAATCTCGAGAAGTCTTGACAGGATTAAGATCTATATAAAACAAACAAAAAAAAAAAACATAACAAGTAATCTGAATAAACGGAGGAAAAAAAATGAGCGTCATCTATACATTTTTAAAAGTTAGTTTGTTTTTTCTTAATGCACTAATAACTTACCTGTTATCATGGCCATAAGGTCACTCGAGGATAAGTGTTAATGATTGTGTCAGATGGGCGTTACGACGAAACCGTGATTATTGGTAATGATGATGGAATTTGGGGAGATTTCGAGAGGACGGCTCAATAAGAAATTGTATACATTGGGCTTGGAAACCATCAGATTGCAATCAGTTTGGAAGCAGGTCCGTGCTTTTGTGTTTAACAGACGAGTAATTATTGGGAAGAAACTTTGCTCATGAAATGTTATTTAGCTTTGGGTACACAAAGGGGAACGAAAATGATAGTTATTTACAGTGGTTTTAGCTAGAAAAGTTCTTGTTGTGAATGTTTTAGGAATTGGTATATATTAGACCGTACACTTCCAGAACATAACGATAGAATAGGTAAACACTAGCACCGTTTGTTCTCTGCGATAATTAGCATGTAGAAAAGATAATATTGTCGGTTATTATTAGTGAGCAATCGTTGTTGATGGCCTGTGTAAGGAATCCTATCCTACTAAGTGAAGAAGAAGAAGAAGAAGAAGAAGAAGACTTTAAATATTTAAAAGATTTGGTGTAATACTTGAAAATAACAATTGATTTTTGAACCGACGTTTTTAAGGAAGTGTGTGTGTGTTTTTTTTTTTTTTCAAATATGGTTTGAAGTGATGAGCTGTAGGAAATTTAATAAAATACTTTATTTTTTCCAATTCAAATTTGTAAATTTTCCCAAAGAATTAATTTCATTGGGAAACCATTTTACATTTCCAAAAAACACACCATTCGTCTGTAAATCTGTTAATATATAAACTAAATATGAAATACTAACAGAAACGTGGAGAAATATGCTTAATGAATAAATATGTTTTTATAAGGCTAAGATTTGTTATGGATAACATAAAAAAACGAGATTTTGTACGGAAAATCAATAACATGCAGCAAATATAAGTTTGTTTAAAATAAGATACGCATCAAGTGCGCTTGAAAGCCTAATCACAACGAAATATTAGGAAACTAAACAAATGTTTTACTTGTTTGAAATTTATCACAAATATATTTCAGAGGTATACTCCATCTTCACTGTGTTGTTTTGTTTCTTTTTCCCGTTCTTTTCTTGTTCCTTGCCATGTTATAAAGTTGGAGAAAGAAGTAAAGAGCCGCGCGTTGAACTCTCGTCCTTGACGTTATTCTCGCGTTGCCTACGCACAGTCCAAACATTTCAAAATACAACCGCTAGAAACAACACGCGGCTCTTTACAAACAGACTTCTTTCTCCAACTTTACAACATGACAAAAAAGAAGAAAAGAAAGGAACAAACAATACACCACACTGAAGATGGAGTATACCTCTGAAATATATGTGTGATAAATTTCAAGCAAGTATTTTTCTAATATTACGTTGTGATTTGGCTTTCAAGCGCACTTGATGCGTATTTTATTTTATTCAAATTAAAACAACGTTTCTATATTGAACTCTCATTCTTGACATAAGTTTTTTTTTAATTATTTCTAATTTCATTTTCGATATAGAATTTTAATTTCTAATTTCATTTTCGATATAGAACTACCCCAAATAAGATAAATTGATGAGTATTAAAAGTACTTGCAAAGTAATATTGTGCTACATAGTTAAATACAAATAACAAAACCACATTGTAATTTACTCATTCAGTAAAGCACCTCTTGTGAGACATTGCCCCCCCCCCTGTTTCTTTTGAATGTTTTATTTTTGACGCAACGTTTCGATAACTTTATTCTTTAGTGAAGAACCGCTGCATATTGAAATTACTACGATTTTCTTTCTTCAAACCATTGCAACAATGACCGTATATTATAATAATGGTATTCGAAAACAATATTACACAATAGAGATGTCACTTTCATACCCCTGTCCGGAGTTGCCAAGTTGGTCTTTTTAAGGCCAAATTTTGCAAATTTTGACGTTTTTTAAGCAAGTTGGCCTTCAAAAAGTGTATTTAGCCTCTTTTTTTTCAAATCGTTACGTACGGATTAACTAACAGATGAGCAAGCAGAATATTTAATAGATTGACATTCGTGTCAAGCAAAGCTAGTTTAAAAGATTATCTCTTTTCTATTAATATAAAAACGCTGGTTTGTGGTTCGTACTCCAAATAGTAAATTAATTTTATACTTTATTAAAATTCTACCCAATTATTTTCCATAATTTTTATGGACACTATCATTTTTCACTGATAATAAGTATATCTTTAAGTTTCCCTGTTTTTTGTTTTTTTTTTAATTTTAAATCGCCATATTGTAGTTGAGCGTCAATAAAAAAATAAGCGCAATAAACTATGATTGCCATTAAAAAAAACGGTTTAATTCTCGATAAATATTATTATTTTATTTCTGAATATTTCATATAAGAGTTGGTAATTGTATTATTTGGATTATTCAGACAACTGTTCTCCCCTTGAGTGGTATTCTTACAACGTTTCGGCTGATGTAGCCTTCGGATTTTTCCGGGTGTATCTTGTCGAACTCGGGAATCTTTCTGTAAAAGTCGGGAATATGCACGGAAATTCGATTGGAAATCTTTATTTAATGCATGGGGATAGAATACTCTCGTTTCATCAGCCCTTACCAGGTAGAAGTCTTAAGTAAGCACGATGGATTGAACCTTCAACGTCCAGACGATTGTCGCTTACAAATTAATTTTGCCAAGTACGTTATCTCTTAGGTAAGAAACGTTATGAGAATAACATTCAAGAACAGTTGTCTGAATAACTAAAATAATACAAACTAGCAGGGACGCGCAGTGTATCCCGGTCGTAAATTACGTTTTGATATGATATTTTAATTCTTGTAGACTGCTTATATATTATTACAGAGTCCTATCGATTTTTATATACTATGAAGTTGCGATTTCAAATATAAAAAAATATACATCCATATGACTGGGGTGCATCAGCTTGAATCGAAACCGAAACCAAATCTTATGAAAACAAATATATGTGCATATATCTAACTCGAGTTTATTCAGATATGTGCTGTCACTCATACACACAAACACGCGCGCGCTCACGCACAAATAAACGAACGTTTATCAATTTTAATTTCCTCATGCATTTACACAAAAAAATAAGTTCTTCCAGTAACGACATAATTTCAAATACTCCCACACGCTTTTCTCACAACAACAAAAGTAAAATGAACATATTTCTGGCGGACGTAGTGTAAGACAGTATCACGTGACACAAGCGACCAACGAGAAGATTTAGAAGATTGTCTTTTTAACGCTTTTCCAAAAACCAAAATATCAGCAGTAGAATCTTGTATTGAAGCCGGTCCCAAAAGTATTTAAACGCATCAAACATTCTTTCTTCCCCCCTTTTTCCCTTCTTTCTTCTTCTCTTTTCACTCCGACGTGACACGAGAACATGCCTCTCGTTTTCATCTCATCGTCGCTTTCAAAGCTGCCGAAACCATAATTACACACGCCACGCGGGCACTCAAAAATCACACTTATGCAGACACGCACCCATTCCGTACATTTTTATAAGAATTAATAACAACGGACTACTTTCCTCATAGGACTTTTGAATAAGGCGAACTTAGCCAGTTAAAACAAAAACCTTGAAATACGGACATTATTTTCACATAAGACTTTCACCTTCTAAGTTTATTAATTCAACGAAGGACTTTCATCTAACATGATCTTTTAATCTTAATTATTCAGAAAAGGAGTTTTCGCCTACTTTGAACATTCTAATCATAATGATTTCTCAAGAACTCTTACCGATCGAACCTTTTCTTGTTCATCTTGTTATGTTTGTTGAAAAATAAATGCGGTGCATTTTAAACAAAACGGAGGTGTCATTTTGTTTTATTCCTTTTTTTTTTATTATTTTGTTTGGAGCAGAGAGATTTAATTTTACTTCAACTTCTTTTCCCCTACAGCTATAATCGAAACCGAAACCAAAACTTATGAAGAATTCTTCGTAAAATTATTTATATATAAAAAAATGACTTAAGTGGCATCAGCTATAATCGAAATCTAAACCAAAACTTATGAAGAAATTGTTTTTTTTTTACAAAAAATTGAAGGTCATAAAAATTACACGACAGTCACCCGGATGTAAGCGTAACACACAAAATACATAACACACGTTATCCTATTAGCATAGTTCTTAGCGATAACAACGTATTTTGATAAAACCCAAACTGATTAAATAAATGAAACAAAACGATATAGTTTTTATTAGAATTTAAAAATTTTAAAAGTATTACTTATAGTTGAGTCAACATGCAATAAAGCATATTCGACTTCTCAGTTTTATTATTTTCGAACAGGGGATGAGTTTATTGCTTGTCACCCAAGCAGTAAAATAGTGGCTATGGAATATACAGTATATCTTTAACACTGGCTTCATTAACAGAGTGTCAAGAATGTGGTATTTGTAAAGAAAACTGGCGTACAAAGGGCAAAACAACCCCCGTTTTTTCTTCCTTTTTTTTTCCATAACAAAAACGAAAGGTTTATTTAATTACGAACATGGTTTGGTATTTATGAAAGAAAATTGAACAGTGTCTAATTAAATAAATGAAGGATTAGAAAGTTCTTTAGGTCCCAGAAAATCTGTGAGGAGTTATCTTCAGGCGAAGATAGCCGATGCTTGAATATCCAGTGGACAGAGACTGGGAGAGAGAGAGAGAGAGAGAGAGAGAGAGAGAGAGAGAGAGAGAGAGAGAGAGAGAGAGAGGGGGGTATAATTCTAAAAAAAAGGCTAAAGTAAGTTTTCTGGGATCAAATCAAATCGGTGCTCCCTGCAAGTTGATTAATTCGTTTGTAAGATACACGCTGAGCGATCAAATCCCCCAGCAGGGATATGTCTCCGTAAAGAAATAAACCATTATTTATAACTTACGTATTCAGTCCTAAATGCATTTATGAGGGGAAACTGTATTTCCCACATTAATATATCGATATCATTTTTTTTTGGGGGGGGGGCAGTAGATAAATGTAATAAGTAAAAAAAAAAAAACTGCGTCAATTAAGGTGTTCTTCTCCTCTGACAAAGAACCAAACAAATACTAAATTTTGATACCAAGAGGTACACTTAAAATTGGGGAAAAAGTTAACTAAGTTACGAAGAATTTGGTCGCTCTGGAGAAAACAAATATAAATTTTATACGAACATCGATATAATGCTAACAGCCTGAAAACTGAAAATCTGAATTACTTCCTTTGAAATTGTGTCTGAGAAACTTATGAAAAGGGGAATAACTCCAATATAATTTTAGAGTTATATCCCTTACATTTGAGAACATATCGCGCAATGTTCGCGCATATAGCAAACATATCAAGCAATGGATTCGCCAAAAATAAATAAATAATAAAATAAATTACCCATTCCAACATTTATATAGAATGGATAAAAATAACGATTAAAAAAAATGCGTCTGATTTCAAAAACAAATGACATTTATTTTTGTTTTTCTTTCACATATAAATGGTGATGCCTAGATGTATCAGAAATTTTGCGGAATTTTTGACACCCCTAACAGAAAAATTTAAAAATACAAAAAACTCGTAATTTCTCTTTTAAAAGTGGGTTGTTTATTTATTTATTGTTTTTTTTTTTGTTTTTTTTTTTGTATTGAATATACTTCCAAAATAATCTATTAAAATTATTTAAAAAATAATAGAACTATTTTTTATTTTTTAAAAAACAGTGTTTGCAAAGTGCCGGCACGCGTTCAACGAACCATTTTTTTACGTATGAAATCAATTGAATTTTACGCGTGAAATTTTTTTTCAATTTTTAAACTTTAAAAATCTATCCAAATTTTTCTATTGGTTCAATTTTTATGATATTTTCAGGGGCAATGTGAAATTTTATGCTCTACCCAATAAACGGAATATAATATTTTAGACAAACGTTTTTTTTTAATTAAGCCCCCCCCATTTTGAAATGTCTATTAAAATTTAAATAATTATTTACTCACCAAAGTTTTATATATCACAAATTGAAGATAAAAGATCAACAAATAAAATATTCTAATTTAAAACAACAAAAAAAATTTGTTTTTTTTAGGAAATTTACCTGTAAAGTCCAAAGTGTAAAACCTTTTCTTTTTTTAAACCACTTTGATTTTTTTTTTAATGAAAGCTCGTGTTATGCTTATATCGTTAAAGTAAATACCGAACATCGACGAGAATGTTTTCTATTTTATAGAAAGATTTCTTTATTTTAGATATCTAAAAAAAATCACTCGATAAAGTAGAAATAAAATATAATAATGAAAACTCGTGTATTTCATTAAAAGAATTTTTAAAAATCGGTCGACTGGGTTTTACGGCAAAAACTTATAAGTGAATGTGTGCTTTTTTAACCTACGGAGGCCCCAAAATACTAATTTTGGTTAACAACACGCAAAGAAAAGAGATATTAATTATGGCGTTTATAAGTCACCGTAAGATAATCGCGAAAAAAAAAAATCAGAGATTTGTCTCCTTTTATTTGAACAGTCAAAAAATGAGTTCGCGTTTTGTTTTTTGTTTTTGTTTTTTGAATCCTTGTTTAAACAAGTATTTTATTTAAAAAGGACATTGAATATAAGTATAAATATGGATAAATTCTTAACAATGAACAATGGAAGTACACATTGAATAGATTTTTTTATAGGTAAGTGATTTTTTGGAGTTTATATATATTTTTTATAATTGAAGTAAGTACAATTTCGTTGATTTTGTTTAAATCTTTTTTAAAGAAAACCGATTTACAAAAAAAGAAATATTGCATAATTTGCTATTAAACTTGCTTTTTTTTTTATTTAATTTTGAAAAAATATTGGATTTGAATTACATTGTTCAAGTAGTTATAAGCTTCGAAAGATAGTAAGTTGATTTATTAAAGTTCATATACGGCATTTTTAATGGCCGATTCTGATACACCTAGTGATGCCCTTCGAGATGTTTAGGGGTTCAGAAGTTTAAGTAAAATTCAATTTCTTTGCCCCAAACAAAATAATTAAAAAAGGAATGAAACAAAACGACACCTCCTTCTGATGTAAATGCACGGCATTTATTTTTTAACAAAGACAATCAGGTGAATAAACAAAGGTCTAATTGATGAAAGTTCTTTCGAAGTCATTATGATTAAAATGTTTGGTGAAAGTCCTTCGTGGAATTAATGAGTTTGGAAGGTTAAAGTTCTGTGTGAAAATAATAAGATTAATTTAAAGTTTGTGTTTATCTGGCGAAGTTCGCCTTGCTTAAAAGAGTCCCATGAGGAAAGTAATTCGAGAAGAAAGTGATTTGTTTTCATTAATTTAAAAGATGTACGGAATAAATGCGTGTTTCCATAAGTGTTTTTGTAGTGTCTGTGTGGCGTGTGTATGGCGGTGTTGGTAACGATGATGTTATGAACACGTGATGCATGGTCTCGTTGTGTCGTCAAAGCGAGATGAAAGGGAAAAAGCTGGAATCTCTCAGTAGACGATTGTTTTATTTATACCTTCTGGGCGGCTCCAGAACACGATTGCTACTGATGATATTCTAGTTTTTGGAAAAGCGTTAAAAAGACTTCTTCATTTTCTCATTAGGTTACTTGTGTCACGTGGTGGTGCTTTCAACTACGTACGCCAAAATATGTTCATTTTACTTTTGTTGTTTGAGAAAAGTGTTTGGGCGTCCCTGCTAGTTTGTATTATTTTGCTTATTAAGACAACTGTTCTTGAATGTTATTCTCATAACGTTTCTTACCTAACGTGTGTGTGTGTGTGTGTGTGTGTGTGTGTGTGTGTGTGTGTGTGTGTGTGTGTGTGTGTGTGTGTGTGTGTGTGTGTGTGTGATTGCAATGATGTGAAAAAGGCCAGGCTTGTAGAAATTTATTTTGAATATAAAAAATATAAAAAATAATATATTTTCTTCACTTGACGAAAATGAATATTTTTTTAAGAATTTAATGTTTTTGTTCAAAATTTCCAAGTCGTTTGTGTTTAAATAGTTTCGCTTTGTACGAAAAAGCCGAACAAATACTCAAGACAATGGAACGGTTGGAATTTTGTTTAACTAAATCCAAAAATAAAAAAAAGGTAAAGAAAGGATGTGCGTTTGCAGATGGGAGATATTACGATCTTGGAAGTATGTGAAAACTTTTCGCGGAATCTAACCAACGTGAGAAGCCCAATGGAAAAGACCTTTGGTGGGCATAAACAAACGCTCATTTTGCCTTTTATATATTAGATAAGTTCAATGAAAGTTCAAAAGTATTTTCAATGTACAAGTAATATATATATATATATATATATAAATATATATATATATATATATATATATATATATAACTACTTAATTTACTCACATAAAATTAATATACGAAAGTATAGATTTATGCGTAAACTTAAAGTATTTACTTCAAAAATGCTCAATACGTAGGTAGAGCTAGTTAGTAATTTATAAAATATATATGGCGAGTAAGCTTAATCGCCATATATATTTTATAAATTACTATATATATATATATATATATATATATATATATATATATATATATATATATATAAATTATCTTTTATTATATAAAGGGCAAATGTATGTGTCATTGTGTGTGTTTTTTATGTCTGCTAAAAATGTTGTCATCCGCATCGGACCAGCACGAAACGGCTTCCATCTTAAAGGATAATTACACAGATGTATAATATGTGAAAATTAGAAATAGCATCCATTCTGTGGGTGTCAACTGGATCATTTTTTCGAAAAGCGGGTCCGTTTTTTGCGTATATTTTTTCGCAAGTCACGCACGCATATTAAACTAAAACTATGTCTAATAAGCTTATTTTGCAACGTTATGACGTCATCATCACTGTGAGTAAAAGCATTTGCCCGCTATTTTTGCCTTTACCCCCTCTTTCGTTAGAGCCCGGCCACCGCTGCTCATTTTTATTTTCAATCGCACGAGCACTCTTTGCTATTTTAACTGAGAGAAAAGTTGTTTTCATTTATTTGGGAGGGGAACGAACACCTACCCGATAGGAAAAACTCTGCGTGTTTGTACGTCTGTTAAAAACTTTTCTCATATGCATCGTACATGCACTAACTAAGCAACGTCAGTCGTTTGGTCCGTCTTATGCGGGCTTTCTCAAGAGGGATGGTCAATGACAAGAGGGTCGAATGTTTAGAGCTATATATACTAACAGGGGAAAGTCTTTATGTAAATTAAACATACACATACATATATACATTTTATGATGGGTGTTAAAAAATGATATAAAAAAAATTAAGGCGGAGTATTTACTTTTTTCCTGTATCTAAATTGTTTTCACTGATTAATGATTTTTGTCAGATAAGGAGAACTATGAAAGAAACCTTTTGTTTGCTTAGTAGTATTAGTAGATTGACAAATGAGAGAAGATTCAATTAAACGACGTGTTCATTTATTGTGTATGTGTTTTAGGAGATTCTCGTTTTTAAAGTCAAAATGGCGATGATTCTCCATAATGTGAGAGAAAATAACATTAAGTGTATTATTATTTTTCGCATCTCTTGTGTGCTCATATAACCTCTAATTAAGATTAGGATTTTTTTACAACCATCATAAACTGTATATATGTATATAAATGTTTAGTTTACTATACATAAAGACTCCCCCACTATTAGTATATAGTCCTTTTTCATAGTTTTTTTTTTTTCATCCGCCTTGACTCTACTCGATCTTTTGTGAGACTTTAGTTCATGGTCACACATGCACACACAAATAAAATAAATAAATAAATAAGTAGGGGAAAACAGGGGTACAGGGGGTTTAACGTTTCAGTTTTCATGATTCAATGTGATGTTTCTATGTGTTTTACGTCTGTAGCAGTTTCTAGATGCCCGGCTATATATATATATATATATATATATATATATATATATATATATATATATATATATATATATATATATATATATATATAGTAAAAATGGTAATCAGTAAAACCTGAAGAGAGTGCTAAATACTATTGCTGTGTAAATATGCGTTTTTTTTTTATTACTGTTAAGTTGCATATATTTCAGTTGCCGGACCATATTCACGATCCTTGGAATACTTAAAGAGACAGAGTATTTGGAGGGAACGGGGTACGTCTAATAAATAAAGAACTGCGAGCGTTCTAAAATGAAACCCTTGCCAAACGCATATGACACGTTCACTAAACCTCTCTCTCTCCCTCTCTCTCCCTATCTCCCTCTCTCCCTCCCATCAATCCGTCAGACCTTACGGAAATGGCTATTATTATTTGGAACAACGATTTTAAAAGAAATACGAGAGAAAAAAATGATAAAAGAAAGAGGGAGAGAAAAAATAAGGGGGTGGAGATCGATAATAAGTTTTGAAGTTTAAAATTAATTAGATTGTAGTGTGTGGGGGGAGGTAGTAAATTCAGCTTGGCGTGGGTGAAGGTGTAGTGATATAGGGAGGGGGAAATAAAAGGGAGGGGTAAGGGGAGGATGGGGAGGAATTTGGCTGTTTTTAGTAAAATTGTTTACCTGTGCACTGGAGTATATGGATTGATGGGAGGGAGAGAGGGAGATAAGGAGAGAGAGGGAGAGAGAGAGAGAGGTTTAGTGAACGTGTCATATGCGTTTGGCAAGGGTTTCATTTTAGAACGCTCGCAGTTCTTTATTCATTGGACGTACCCCGTTCCCTCCAAATACTCTGTCTCTTTAAGTATTCCACTTATCCTATATTCCTATATATTCCCAGATATACTCTCCTCCCCCCATACCACTACACCATACTCTCTCTCCCTTCTATATATATATATATATATATATATATATCCACCTACCTATCTTACACTCTCTTGTCATTCCTCCACTTACCCCCTAACTTTTGCACATTTGTCTATGCATGAATTAAACTATCCCCCACTAACTTACTAATTACCACTAAACTCTCCACACATATTGTTGTAGATTTATTAGAGTCTATATTGACATCTGTATGTATATATTTGTCCATTTGTGTAGGTGAGCCAGAAATACTATATTCTTTTACGCATCTACTTCCTCTCCTATTTATGTACAAGTACATGTATCTTTGTGTGTCTGTGGGCATGATTGTGTATGCGTTTATGTGTATCTGTATACGTGTTTGTATATCTACGTGTATGGGTGTATGTGCTCATGGGTCATGCATGTATGCATTAATATATTTCGTGTATCTATGTCTATGTGCACATACTGATGAATGTGTACTTCTGGGTGTTAGTGTGTATATATGTGTGTATGTATGTGTATACATGGGTCAACATACGTATGCAGGTATATCTATATCTGGATACAGATTCCTGTATGTATTTGTATGTACATATCTATCTATATATGCAATACACCTGGCACTGAAAATAAGGTTAGACATAACCATTGCCCAAAACACGAAA
Source organism: Euprymna scolopes (assembly GCF_053919585.1). Taxonomy (NCBI): domain Eukaryota; kingdom Metazoa; phylum Mollusca; class Cephalopoda; order Sepiida; family Sepiolidae; genus Euprymna; species Euprymna scolopes. The sequence continues at coordinate 78,071,789 of NC_136487.1, read as the reverse complement.
TTAGGCGCCCACCCCCTATATATACGAACTTAACGAAGCCAGAAGAACCCCTAACTTACTAAAACTTAACCACCACATTCATAATCTTTAACCTTTAAACGTTCAGGCCGTCTATATCTGTCAAACCACATTTAAACTCTTAGACATCTGTAACGTAATCCCCCATTAAGGAGCGTTAGAACTACGCTGTGGTAGGTTTGTATTCCCGGGTGATGCCAGATAACCCAAGGATTTAAGATAGAGAAGATAAATATACATATATTATTTCATGTCAAAGTAGATATTGTTTGAAAACCAGAGAAGTGTATTTTTACGGCTAAAAGTTGACTATAGGAAATTTCACTTAGAACCTTGTCTGGCCTTAGATCAACACAGGGTCGGAGGTCAGAATTGACATCTGTCCTTGAGAATCATACTTAGATTTCAGTGTGGGAATTGTACCCACGCAAACCCTGGGGCTTAGGATTTCGTGGAGATTCGTGACGAAATCTTATTGGCTGAGGAGAAGTACTACCCCATCCACTTACCTTACTATGAATACAACTGTAGTGCGAAAATTAGTCAGTTTTCAGATAAGAGTTTCAGAGAAGAGCGAGAAGAGTTGTGTCGAACAGAGTTCAGATCAGAATAGAGAAAAGACGTGGCCCCTCCCCACCTCATCCATCCGTCGGTCGCTGTCTGTGAAGAGAAGTGAGACTTTGAAAATAACTTAAAAAATCTGAATGAGAATTGTAAAAACATTTGTACATAATTTTATGAGAATTAAGCTTTTGTAGATAGACTACAATCGTTGTCTTTCTTCCTGCCTTCCGCTTCGATATTCGCTTTCAGCATACCAGATTATGTAACAGCCTCCGAGGAGCCTAGACGACCAGGTGCCGAGATCCAGTGAAATAAGAGTCCTAGCCACCGTCTCGAACGAGGCGTTACACATCCTACTAACCATATAACTATAAATATAGCTCAACCTATCTCTGAATATCCTAGTCTTACTAATAACTCTTACTAATTACATTAATATCCCCGATACATATAAATTTAACCAATATATACACAGAAACCATTTAAGGAAATAAAAGTTGATCCCTCAACTGGTTGGGTAGTTCCATGTCTTCTATTGTCTTCGTTTTTCCCTTTCTTATAACAAGGAGTGCGCACGTTTCAATACCTAACTCCATGATGATGTCCTGGCTGAAGATCCTGGTCAGTGTTTATTAGTGTCTCTAGTTAATTTTCGGTCCTTGCAAAAAGTTTCAGGTTGTCCATGTACATCAGGTGGTGCATTTTAACCTCTGTATTAGAGAAAATGTATCCAGCTCAGCATATTCTTAGTATATCGTTCAGGGGCATTATGGCTATGATTAACAGGAACGGTGATATTGAGTCTCCTTGGAAGATTTCTCTTTTTATTTGTATTTCTGTCATGTGTTGGCCATCAGTTGTCAGTTCCAGTCTCCATGTTCGCATTGCATTTTCTGTCACGTTGATGATCCTGCTTAAAATTTGATACATTTTTAAGCATTCTATTATCCATGTTCGCGGAATCCTGTCTTATGGCGTTTTGTAGTCGATCCATGCCATGGCTAAATTCTTTCCTCTTACTTTTTACATCCTTTAGGACCTTTTGATCTATGTATAGCAGATCATGTGTTCATCTTTTTCCTTTCTGGCATCCTTTCTGTTCCTTTGGGAGAAGTCCACGATTAACCAGGATGTGGTGGATTTGTTCTCTCAGTTGAGCTGTCAGTATTTTCCACGTAGTGGGTAAGCACTTGATAGGCTTATAGTTGCTGGGGGTGATTTCTTTCTCTGTGTTCTCCTGTATCAGTGTGGTTCTGTCTTTTGTCATTCAATCTGGCACGTTTGTTTCCTGTATACATCTTCTCATATTTTGAGCTAGTCTTTCGTGTAATTTTTGAGCAGGTGTCCCGTCGTGTCCTGGTGCTCTCTAGTTTGCCATTTTTCCTATAGTTTTCTTTAGGGTTTCCTTGCTGATTTTATTCACTGCTCTTCTTCGATTTGTTGTAACTCTTCTTTCATGTCTTTCAGCCATTCGGCATTTCTGTTGTGTTTCTGTCGTCCTTCCTATATCTTACTCCAATAGAGTTTTGTTTCTGTTAGGGGTTGGTCGTTCCGTTTTTGTTTTTCCTCCGTTCACGATTTGGTAGAATTGGCTTCCATTGTCTTCAAATATCTTGTTCTGCTTGCACTGTTCAGATTTGTATCTACATCGTCTGTCTCCTTTCCTTTGCTGCTGTTTTTTTGATTCACAGCCTTATGCTTCTTGTTTAGCTTATCCGTGCTGGACACATTTCCAGTTTTCAATTTTCCCCACGTCAATGTCTTCCTGTTTATCGTTTTGGCTACTTTTATATGTTTGTTGATTTGGGTTTCTAGACTCATTTCCCATCGAGATTTTGTCGATGCATTATTTCCTGGCTGTTTTTCTGTTTTGAACTTCATACGTACATCTTGGCGTCTGCGTAGATTAAATTGTTTAGGTCAGTAATTGTATCTGTTGTGATGTGTGGGAGGAGCTTGTTGGCCTTCTCTGTTTCCGTTTTTAATTTCTTCTGTTCTTGGTTCCATAATGGTGGGAGCTTCTTTTTTTTTTCTTCGTTCATAAACTGTATTTTTTCCCGTTTCTTCTGCTTTACCCTCTATTAGCTTTGTTTCATTGTTCTCGATTTCCCCGTCTGTAGGGTCCGGTCTTTGCAGGTCCTCTACTAGTGCTGTTTCTACTTGTGGGACTTCTACACGTGTGGTACCAGTGGGGGGTGCTTCATGATCAATTTAATTTATTTTTCGCTGTATTTCCGTTAATTCCAGTTTTGAAAGCCAGTCTCTCTTGGGTATCAGTCTTGCTTGGTCTGCAATTCTTTGTTCTGACGTATGGTAGTCACTGCATATGTCTAATAGCTCTTTCATACGTTTCCTATAACCTCGATATCTATGTTTAGGATTGCTTCTATAATAACATTTCATTTATTATTATTATTATTATTATTATTATTATTATTATTATTATTATCATTATTATTATTATTGTTGTTGTTGTTGTTGTTATTATTATTATTATTATTATTATCATTATCATTATCATTATTATCATTATCATTATTATTATTATTATTATTATTATTATTATTATTATTATTATGTGATATATTGGTTGATATGACATGTTTAATGTAATATAATATAATCAATCTCACTCCAGCTATCACGGCTACCATGCATTTAATAGTTATCGCCTTGGAATGTGTTCTTTTCTTCATAATAACTGCAACCTTCTAAATGCCGCCGTAACCTATTTATCAACTCTTGATGCTACATCAGCTTGGTGGCCAATGCCACTAACAGGAAAAATGTCTAGAAAACAATTGCTTTCTCTGTTCCACAAGAGAGGTTCGAACTTAATGTCACAAAATATGGCTTAGGCAATCCAGTGGCCGATCAACAAAAGGTTAATGGACAATTGTTTTCCAGGATTATCTAAACGATCGAGATCTGACTTATACGGACGACGTTGCTATTATTAGAAGACATTTGAAGAAACATTCAGGAGACTGTATGGATGCAGTATACCTCGCAGGCATCATACATCTACAAAAGAAAAAGTTTTTAGAATACAAGCTCGCATATGTCCCTCAAAAACTCGAATAATACAACTAAAACTCTCTCACACACACACGCACACACACACACACACACATATATATATATATATATATATATATATATATATATATATATGTGTGTGTATATATATATATATATATGTATATATATATATATATATATATATATATATATATATATATATATATATATTAGGGTTGGGAAGATTAATTGGAATCGGGAATCGGAAAATCGGAACTTTTGGTGGTATTGGAATCGGTATTGGAATCGGAAATGTTATAACCTAATTTTCGATTCCAAACCCATACTTTTCATTTTTTTTTTACAATAAAAAATAAAACAAGCACAAATTTCTATATTTTTTTTTTAAATTAGAAGTTGTTCATTTACAACATAAGATTGAGAAGAGCCACAGAATGGGATATAAATCTGATTCACAAATTTAACATTGATTCGAAGTGTTTAATTTCTTTTATTTATTAGTCATTTATTGAGAGATAACTTGCCTATTCCTTTGGCAAATTTTTAGCATCTATTAGCTAAATAACTATATACCCCCACCCGAGGAAGTTCACTCGATTATTAGAAGGTTTTTAATCCTCTGGAAGGTTTTTTTTTTTCATTAGCACCAGCTGTACATTGTCGGTGTCTGCTGTCGGCTTCTTCTGAAATAATTAAAATTTATAGCACTTTTCTTTGGTTGCAAGTGAAAAATATAGATGAAAATCTGCGTGGAATTCATCAAAATCTTGGATGAGAAAACATTTTGAATATTTTCTTAATTAAAAAGGAAATTATATCTACATTTAAACTTATACACATACCTCAAAATTATGACATCTATTACTGTAATTAACTGAAAAAGAACAGAAATAATAAATAAATACTCATCAAATAAATGCTACCAAAGGCAAGACTTTTCTACACACCCGAATAAATATATTTGTGTTTAAACTTCTTTTAAAGTGTGTTTTTCGTGGTACCTGGAAAACTCATCACTGGAAAACTCGTCCATTATCGTTGCTAGATAGGAACACTCGTTCATTAATGAATAAATATCGATTGAAAACGCATTTTATGATCGTTCTTGAAGGATATATTGTTTTTAAATGTCACTATATCCCCCATACCATTTTTTAAATATTTTTACTTTTATTACTTTTTTACTGTTGTTTTAAAAAAGATAAAATCGATTTTCTAAGTGTCAATTTTCTACCTAACTGGCTAAGTTGTTAATGGGTTAACTTATTTTAAAGCACTTATTAAGTTCAAAAGCGAAACTACAGACCGCATAATATATATATTTTTAATATTTATACTTATTTACTATTATTTTTAAAAGGAACACATCGATTTTTCTACCTATTTGACTAAGTTATTAGTGCTTTCATTTATTTTAAAGTGTGTATTCAGTAAAAAAAAAAAGGAGCCTCGAATGTTACGTGTGAACGAAGAAATAATGTCCTAAATAGAGATATCACTTTTTAGGAGTCTTGATAATAATCGCTCAAAAATAAAAAAATAAAGAAAATACTCAGGGGTATATCATTTTATAAAGAGTCCCTCCCCCAAAAAGAAAATACATTTTAATATTTTTAAGAAATGATTATAACGTTTTATTTAATAGTTATTTTATTATTAAATATTTATGTATAATAATCTGAAAAAGTCTAAATAAAATGTTACTGCTGCCATATTTACTTAAATTCAATTTATTTTTTAAGTCTTGAGAATGGAAACTTAATTAAAAGATTTAATCGGTGCCGGGCGGGTACTGCTTTTTATTTTTATTTATTTATTTTTTTATTATAGGGGGGAGGGACACAAAAACGATTTTTACTTGTTAAAAAAACATGTTATAATACAGAAAATTGGCAAAATTGAATTACAAATTTACATTTACACATAATCAAATATAACTTTTTTTTATATATATTTATATAATAGGAATGCTGGGTTTGTTTTACAATAGACTTTCAAACGTTTACTCGGTTCGAAAAACTAGTAGTGTCGAGCGTTACGTGAGAATAAAAACAAAGGAACGCCACGATAGAGTCATATTTTTGAGTCTCGATAATGACTTAAAAATAAATAAAACAAATTACCGGTAGAAATCAACCCAATAAAAGTTACTGCCGTGCTTAAATAATAAAATTATTTTGAAGGTCTTCCTTAACATGAAGAGGAAAGTTCTTTGTTAACTATTCTCTACTTTCACTTAAAAAATATATAGATAAATAGATAAACAAACTTGGGACATTGAAATTCGCGCCGAAAGTTATATTACTGATGAAGTTTAATATCAGGAAAAACATCTGACCAAACACCGTTTGCTGCTAACTTTGTCTAAGGTACTATTCTAGTTGCCAATCCAATATGATAATGTTTGGTTTCTCAAATCATCGGGTGTTCTGCTGCATAAACACAAATAAAATACCTCGTCTAGCTACAGCCATTGTCAACAATTTCCTTTACTTCCCATCTGTGCCTAAATCTAAAAGCAAATTCCGTTAACGCTTCTTTTCTAGAACTGGATGCTTCTCGGCTGATCATAGCATGGTTATTTTCAAATCTAATGTGGATAAGTTCTTGTTGGTCTGTCCTAATAAATAATCTAGCCTTATCCAAGTGCAACCATTACTTCTCATGTTGTCTGACAATTTAACTAACAATTTACTTTTATCTTAAAATGGTTTCCGGGCCTTGATAAGCGGAGATCCCCAATCTCAATGTCTCTGTTACAACATACCCTCCCTTTCCCATGTTAAGCATGTCTGTTGAAATAATAACGTTATTATTTCAGCGCGGCACCAAAAAATACATAAGTACCGTGTTTTCTTCTTTTTTTTTTGTAATAACACAAGAATTGTTTAAACTAAATTAATTCTTCTGAATAAAATATTTGTTTTCTTTGATAATACATAAGTGTTTTCTTTCTTTCTTTCTTTTTTGTTTCGAAATAACACAAAAAGTGTTAAGGGTTAATAATGTTTTTGCAAATAAATATATGGTTTAATTTTTCGTGTCTTCATTCCGTTACTTCGTGATCAAGTATATTTTTTAAACAACAGTAAACAAATAAAAATATTTTTTTAATTTATGAGGGTACGTAGTCGCCTTTAAAATCAATATTTCCTTCAATATCGGCCATAACAGTGTGTTTTCAATCGATATTTATTCAATAATAGACCATTTTTCCTACATAGCAAAAATGAACGCGTTTTCCGGGGACGAGGTTTTCGGGTACCTATCAATATATTGTATATGAATGAGTCCCCTGTGGAATTTCCACATGTACCGCTAGTTGTTATTATTATTTGCATCTCATTTTTGTTTTTCTTTTGTTTTTCACAGCAAAGCAAATATATTTAATAACCCATCAAATTTATATAATTAAAACAAAATTTGAACATTCATAAAAGGAAGGCACATAATAGTTAACGAAGCCCAACTCCCCCTCCATGTTTAAAATGGTTTTCTAAATAGTAACATAATTTTTTAGAAATTGGTTCGTAATACTGAGAGTTGTTAATATTTTGTTTTTACATCGTTTTCTCATTTTATCTACTAATCGTCGACTATTTTCAACTGTCTATGAAAACTTTCAAATAGCACTAACGACGAACTGATACCATTTGGCTTTGTTTAAAATAAAAATAAACCTTTTGTTGTCTTCCAGTTTGCAATACATTTCAAGGAAAACATTTGAGAAAAAATATACCTGGAAATTACCCGGGGGTTTAATTTACAAGAAAAAGCAACAAATCTATAATTAAATATTTATAAATATTAAAAGAATCTGAATCAGAGACGGGAATCGAATCGGAATCGGAAATTCAGAATGAAAAGGGATTATAGACGTAAAAAGATAGCTTCAAACTTTTGGGAAATTCAAAATAACCCCCTTAAACGAACACGAGGGAGCAGCAGTATAAATATTTATTGACACAAACATATGAAGACTAATTAGGGTTCCTTATTATATGTGTCCCCATTGGCTCCTTCCTCCGTTAGCGTAAGTAAGCAATGTAATCCGTAACCCGCATTTCCCATGATGGGATTATCATAGCAAGTCCAGTAGCTCTACATCAAACTATGTGAGCGTGCATAGGGGCTTTTTTTTTTTTTTTTTTTTTTTACACAGTGATCACCACTTATCAAGGCCCGGAAGCCACTCAGGGATAAGGGTTATTGCAAGTACATCACGTTAGTGAGGAGATTTGATGAAGTGTTTAATTAGGGGGGGCGGTTCATTAGGAATTTGTTAACATTAGACTTGAAGACATCCAAGTTGTAGTCCGGAGGGAAGCAGGCAGACGGAACAGAGTTCCACAGGCGTGCAGTTCTAAGAAAGAAGCTTTGCTCATGAAATCCGCGTTTTGATTTAGGCACAGATATAGAGTGGGGGAAATTTTTCACAGTGGATTCAGCTAGACGGGTGTTTTTCGTGAAAGTTTGGCGAGGGGGGACCAGGGATTGGAGTTCAGACGAGCATCTGCCATGAAAACAACGATAAAACAAGGATAGGCTCGCAACGTCTCTTCTGTGGGAGAGGGGTTGCAGAGTAGAGAAAAGGGCATCCCCCACTAAACCACGAAGTCTATTTTGTACTCTGTCAAGGCATGATAGGCTGTTTTTGGCAGCTCCTGCCCAGATATGGCAACAGTATTCCATCCTTGGCCGTACTTGGCTTTTATATAGATAGAGAATTGCATCAGTAGTGAGATATCTTCTGGAGCGGTAGAAGGATCCCACCATCTTTCCTGCGACCTTGGCAACAGACTTGATGTACGTGCTCCATTTCAGATCAGGAGTAAAGGTCAAACCCAGAAGCTTGTCAAAACACGGGGCCTCACCCAGACGAGAGCCATCCATCACAATTGATGCCAGCTGGGGATCAGAGCGTTGATGATGTAAGGATAGGAGTTTGGTTTTAGATGCATTAAAGGTAACTAGCCACATCTTCCCCCACTGAACCACGCGCTCGAGATCAGAGGAGAGAGAATCCGAGAGAACTTCGTCATTTACAGCCTTTGATGTGTTGCCGTAGATGGTCGTGTCATCAGCATAGATGTCAACGAATGATTTAAGTATGTGTTTAGGGAGGTCATTGATGTAGATCAGGAAGAGAGTTGGGCCCAGGATTGACCCCTGAGGGACTCCAGCATTTATATTGCAGGCCTCCGATTTTTGTCCATCTACCACTACTCTTATGAGCCTATCGGAGAGAAATGATTTAATGATTGAGAAAACATTTCCAGTTATACCGTAGCTGGAAATCTTGTGAAGTAGACCCTTATGCCATACTTTGTCAAAGGCCTTTGATATGTCAAGTGCAATTGCCCTAGAAAGGAAGCCTTTGTCAAGAGATTCACTAATCCTGTGGGATATAACCGTCAGCACATCTGCGGTAGATCTTGCAGAGCGGAAACCATATTGTGTGTCACTAAGAAGGTTATTCCTGCTGAGGTGGTTGACTATTTCTCTATTTAATATTGATTCCAGTAACTTACTCATAACACAGAGAAGACTTATTGGTCTGTATTGAGAGGGAGATGACTTATCACCTGAATTCTTAAATACAGGGCAAACTGATGAGGTCTTCCAGGGGGTCGGAAAGCACTTCTCCTTAAGGCAGCGCTTAAATAGTTTCGTAAGTATGGGAGCAAGTTCTGGTTGAAGCTTTTTTAACACTATAATTGGGATGCCATCAGGGCCAGTTGCTTTACTGGAATCTAGGTTTTTTATTAGCTTGGCGACCTCATGCACGGATATTTGTATGTTACCTAGCTTGTTCTGTGTTATAGGAGGAAATATGGGGAGTTGATGGCCTTCGTCGCATAGGGTAGAATTAGCTGCAAAGTTCTTTGCAAATAGTTTGGCCTTGTCTGACGCTGACGAGATAACCTCTGGTCCATTGATAATGGTTGGGATAGAACGCACATTTCTGTTCAGGATCCTATTTGTTATTTGCCAAAACTGGTGGGAACCAAGCCGCTGATCAGCTACCTTGGATTTAACACACTGGGCATATAGCTCTCTTGCATTTTTTATTACTCTTTTACAGTGGTTGCTGGCAGTCCTGAAAGCAGCTTTAGTCTCAGTGCATCTATTACCTTGGTAGTTATGGAAAAAGTGATTTCTGTGCGCGATAGCAGCAGCACATTCTGGGGAGAACCATGGCTGGCTGTTAGGTTTTTGTTGGAATTTTTTAGATGGTATGAATTGGTCTATGCCTACAATTAACCATTCGGTCAGATCTGATACTATAGAGGACGCTTCCTTTTTAAACATGGAGTGCAGAGGTAAATCAGATATGAATGTACGGAAGCTATCCCAGTCAGCCATAGAGTATCGGTATACAGTACGGTGGAGGGGTACGTCTGATGGCTTCTTACATTTTGTTTTTATCTTAACTGATACGACGGAGTGGTCGGAGGATCCTAAAGGAGAATGAACGGTACATGAACATAGCTCAGGGGAAGTTGAAAGAAAAAGGTCTAAGAGGCTTGCATATTGATTGGGTGTATCGGGCACACGGGTGGGCTCGCGAACAATCTGAGTGAGATCATAAGCAATGGCAAAATCATGACAAAACCTCCCCTCATCATCTGTCTTATTTGAATGGGTCAGCCATTCCACGTTATGGACGTTGAAGTCACCACAGATGTGGATGTTAGCCGAGGGATGTGAAGACAGTATGTGGTCTATTTTCTCAGATATGCTCTTAAAGATAGTAACTCCGCTGTTGTGGGGACTATAGAGGGCAAATATAAATGCAGTGGTGTTAGCAAGTGCAACCCTGAAGCACATATAGGGTAAATTAGGATCTTCTCTAGAGATATCCCTGCCACATGGGATGCCATCCTTAATGTAGGCACATATTCCATGCCCATGGCGATCTTGGGAGTCAGATTTAGCTGTTAAATTGGAGTATCCATTAATTATGAACTCATCTAGGGAAGTGGTCGGCCCTATTCCAGTTTCACATAGAATCCCGCATTCCGTTGGGGGGTGGGGGAGTAACCCCGCAAAATGTCTCCTATTTAATGAGACATATTTTGTAAGTCTACGAATGTAAATTAAACGGCGTGAGCGTGCACAGTGTTTCCAGTTATAAGTGACTTCATCCCCGTCAGTAGAGGTAAGCATTTTAACCCGTCAAAATGTTCTACCTCTTCATCGTGGGCTATCCTGCAAAATTTGGTAGCCTACATGAAACGGTGTGAGCGTGCATAGAGTTTCTCCCTGCGGACCCATCCTCATTGGTAGGGGTAACTTTTTCATACCCGGTTTCGCTCCTTGATAGCTCTTCTATCATTGTATGTGGTCAGTCTCATATAATAGTAAACTATACAGTAGCGTATAGCCACACACAGAGACATTGAGATTGGGGATCTCCGATTATCAAGGCCCGGAAATCATTTTAAGATAAAAGTAAATTGTTAGTTAAATTGTCAGACAACATGAGAAGTAATGGTTGCACTTGGATAAGGCTAGATTATTTATTTGGACAGACCAACAAGAATTTATCCACATTAGACTTGAAAATAACCATGCTATGATCAGCCGAGAAGCAGCCTACCCCCAGTTCTAGAAAAGAAGCGTTAAAGGAATTTGCTTTTAGATTTAGGCACAGATGGGAAGTAAAGGAAATTGTTGACAATGGCTGTAGCTAGACGAGGTATTTTATTTGTGTTTATGCAGCAGAACACCCGATGACTTTGGAAACCAAACATTATCATATTGGATTGGCAAATATTTACAAATATAATAACCAAGATTTATCAAACAATTCTTCATTGACAACATAGACCGAATTAAAAAAAAATTGATCACCATTCAATCCTATATATAAACACGGAATTTGTACCAAAATATGTTACCCTTACACTGGCTTACCTAAGGGAGTTTTATATGAAAAACACAACAAATATATTTACAAAATATTGAAACAGTTTTTATGACATCTTGGAAGAGATAACCAGATGATTGTTTCATCCTTTGGAAACAGGCATAAACAATTACACACTGTATCCCGGAACTTACAAGGGAATACAGACAAATTGTTATCCTAAAAACAACACTACAACTTTATTTTAAAACTTCTGTTGAAAAAATCAATTCAGCTAACTTGATTATGTAATAGAGCTGGAATCCAATGTAACCGCCTTCAGTCTCAATCACCGCCTCGATACGGATCCAGAACTGGGGACATGACTTTTTCACAAGCGCCGGCAGGAGCTCGGCGAATACTCAGCGGATGGCCGCGATCAGGCTGGCTTTGGTGTTGTGGAAGGTCATGTTATTGGTGTTCTCGACGAAATAGTCCAGCGGGTTCAATCGGGGGAGGAGGAAAGCCAGTGAGTGAAGGGTATAAAATCGTAGCAGTCCTTCTGAAGCAAAGTCTGGGTCACTTTGAACTGTTGCCGTGCTCAGTGTCTGCCAGCGGCCAACTGATTGCACTAGGGCATCATCACAATCTTCAGCGCATCCAGGTACATTTTGGTGCCGACTTAACCGTGACTTGAGACTTTGTTTTCATCACCCTGGGCACGTCCCTGTTATTCGTGGCAATACATCGATTCGTTCTGAAGGTGCTGGCAAAGAGCACGAATTGTACAGCGGTGCATCTCCGATATCTCTAGTTGAACAGTGTGCCACTTTCAGACATGATAGAAAGATCTTATCGCTCTCGGGATTTGTACACAACTGACCAAATAGTAAATAATCGAAAAAAAAAAACGGATTTCATCAATCGGAAATAGAATTATGTCGTTTTCTAGGACAACAATTTTATCGTTCTACTCTGTAGGTAAACGTGCGACTTAGCTAACTAGCACGTAGGTCGTGGAATAAAATGAATGAAGAAGAAAGAAACAAAAATGGCTGCTTTATCTCTTTATATGCCTGCAATGTGACCACCCAACATGCAAATAGGATGTTCCAGGTTGAAGATAAAAGAGGGTTGATTTTTTAGAGGGACGTTCATTTTGAAGTTGGATTTCGAAGAAATAAGTTGAATTAGCAGGAGTTCGTTGGGAGTTGAGAGAAGGTGCGTTACGTATACAGAAGTTTGGAAGTTGGAAGTTTGGACAACAGTGCTAACCTTACCCAGAAAATTATTGGTGTGACGGGCGGAATAAAGAACACTCAAGTTATTGAATTATAAGCTATTTCGGCTTAAAGACAGAAAATGGACAGATTCGACTTTCGCTTGATACCTGAGTTTGATGGATCTACCACTGGACCGTCTGTCGTCTAATGGGTGGAAAAGGCTGAGAAGATCTGTACGCTTTGCAGAATTAAAAAACCAGCCATTCTTTTGAGGTTAACCGGAGGGGCCTATGCAGTCTACCAGCAACTCGGGGATGAACCAGACTGGGATACAATCAAACACAGCCTGTATACAGCGTTTGGTACAGATCCGTTTGTTGCATGGCAACACTTCACGAGCCGGCGACTTCACCCCAAGGAAACAGTTTATGTGTACCTAGCCGACATACAAAAGTTGTCGGTACCATTTGGTGGGGCTAACGGTAAGATATTAAGATGTGCCTTTTTAGTAGGCTTACCAGAGGAGGTCAGCAAACTGTTGCGAGCATCGTCACGAATTAATGAATTGACAATAGACGAGTTATTAGCCCGAGCTCGAAACATCTGTAAGGAACAGGAGCCAATTGAAGCAGCAACTAGTATTCAACATGCAACAGTCGAACCGCATGGAAGCAATGTAGATTCTCTCCCAGGTAGTAATAAGCGTGTAGGCCCAATGTGCTATAAATGTGGGGAAGCCAATCATTTTGCTAAGGATTGCCGGAGTGATAGGAGGTGTGTATATCCACGAGCACAGAGAACAGTACAAGGCTGTCGCTGCAATAAGTATGGGCACATATCTCGCAACTGTTCGGGAAACGACGTTGGGGGCAAGGTACTATCGCCACCCTTGCCCCTTGCCAACCAATAAACACAGGATTACCGGTCATTGGCGTTAAAATTGACGATGTGCAGTGTTCAGCACTCATAGACACGGGGTGTTCCCGGTCTATAGTTAGTGCACATTACTGTCAGATTTAGCGGGAGCAACCAGTCGGTATTATGACGATCAATGGTTTATCCCGAGCATGTTGTGGTGAAGGGACAGTCACGATTTGTATTTAGAAGGGTGACACGGTCAAAGTTGATGTTCTGGTGATGCAAGAAACCCCCCTTGGCTATGACATGTTGATTGGAATTGATGCAATACAAACACTAGGAGGCGTCATAATCACAGCGACTGGAGGTGTAATGCTTGAAGAAGGAAAAGAAGTCTGTGCAGCCATGTCTATTGAAGAAAAGGACTTTTGTGCTACGTTTGATGACAGCGAAAAGGCGTGGACTGCAAAGCGGAAATGGACTATGAGCCAGGCACCAGATCAGCTGTGCAACACCATTCCAGAGTATGCAGTTTCCACAAAGAATAGGGTCGCATATGAAGAAGAACTTCAGATGTGGATTGATAACGGATGGTTAATACCGTACCCTCAGGAACGTCTGGGACCACCCAAAGGATTAATTCCGCTCATGGCTTTTGAATAACCTACTAAAGACAAAATTCGGCCCGTAATGGATTACCGAGAATCGAATCAACATGTTGATACTTTCATTGGAAGCGCAGATGTATGCGCTGCTAAACTAAGAGAGTGACGTCAGAAAGGGAGTAATGTAGCACTGCTGGATTTGAAGAGAGCCTACCTGCAGATACGTGTCCATGAGTCATTATGACCATTTCAGACAGTGATAATCAAGGGAAAACGATATTGTTTGACACGTTTAGGTTTTGGCCTAAACGTAGCACCCTTAATAATGATAACTATTATTAAAACTGTTTTGATGCAGGATGAGGCCACATCAAAAGCTGCTTCAGCTTACATTGACGACATCTACGTTAATGAGGATATAATGTCTGCAGATGTGGTTCGAGCAAAACTGGAATCGTTTGGGTTAATAAGCAAAGACCCTAAGCGCCTAAAGGACGGGGTGCCCCTGTTAAGCCTAGAGGTCTATGAGAAGGGCAATACTTTGCGATGGAAGCGAGGGAGCGCGATTCCAGAGTTACCCAGTGTATTGACAAGACGCACTGTGTTTTCTATTTGGGGTAAGTTTGTAGGACATCTACCTGTCTGTGGATGGTTCCGATCGGCAGCAGGAGTGTTAAAAAGACGAGTAACTGGAGTAACCAAAGGATGGGACGACATGGTGGATGATGATTCTCTCCAGCAAATGATGGCTGAAATGTTGTCCAGAGTACATAGAAACGACCCTGCCCAGGATGAGTGGCAAGTATCTGGAAACGAACTGAATGCATGGGTTGACGCAAGTTCACTGGCTACAGGTGTCGTGTTGGAACAGTTGGGTGCTGTTGTGGAAGATGCGTGCTGACTTCGTCCGAAAAATGATGCCCAGCATATAAATTTTGCAGGACTTGAGTTAAAAGAGCTGAATCTTGCATTGCAATGGCAGGCTAAGGTTGTGCATCTCCACATTGACTCGTTGTGTGTTTACCACTGGTTGACCGACACCTTGACTGGAAAGGCTCGAGTTAAGACTAGAGCTGCAAGTGAGATGTTAGTATAAAGGAGACTGGCAATAATAAAGTGTATAGTTTACGAATACAGATTGCAGGTAGACATTACCTTAGTTTCGTCGATGCAAAATTTGGCTGATAGCTTGACTAGAGTACCAAAGAGGTGGATTGATGTAATGAGGTAGGGATCTGATCCTCCACAACAGACATGCGCGACCGTAACAGATCAATTAACACCTGACCAAATCCGTTCAATACATCAGCAGAGTGGACATCCCGGAATTCGGAGGACAACATATTTTGTCCGAAGCGTGTGTCCTTCAACTACAGAAGCATCAATCAAGGTAGCTATACGCTCGTGTGAAGAGGTGGATTGATGTAATAAGGTAGGGATCTGATCAGCGAATTGATCCGGCGCCGTCCCAATGGCAAAAAGGGAAACTTGAGGTTGAGGACAACTGGTATCGAGTAGGAATGGATGTAACGCATTATGAGGGCAAGCATTTTTTGACCTTGACAGATTGTGGTCCGACACGTTTCACGATATGGCGCCTGTTGACACGACAGGATGCATCTAGCATTATACGACAGTTTAGAGCTGGGTTTTTTTTAACGTGGTGCCCCGCTGGAAATTCTGACTGGTAACGCCACTACATTCTGATGTACAGAATTTAAGAAATTTACGCAGGAATGCGGGATTAGAATGCATTACCGATGTGCATATTTTCCAGAAGGTAACGGTATAGCGGAGCGGTGTCATCGCACCATTAAAAGAATTGCGGCCAGGACACAGTGTTCTATTCCAGAAGCTGTGTACTGGTATAATGTGACACCAAAGGACGATGCAACACCAGAAACTGCACCAGCTAATGGGATTTACCACTATGAACATCGTATAAAAGGAATTGATGTCACATCATCAGTGGTTAGCGTTGTCAATACACCATATCAAGTGGGAGACCGTGTTTGGGTAAAACCCCCAAATGCTGGGTGCATTGTAAACTTTTGCAGAGGAAAAATAGATAAAATCATAAGTCCTCAGACCATGTTGATTAATGGTGTACCACGTCATGTAAAATATATCCACTCCTGTTATACCTCTTCTGATTCTGAGGATAATGAGGAAGATCACATACAGTTCAGGGATAATCCTGATCGCTTACTGCCCCTACAGGTGAGCATAGAAACACTACCTACAGAACCAGATGAGGGAATTATGGAACATACTAGTGGCAATAGTGATGAGAACGATGGACACGAGGAAGTAATACCACCAGTTCATCAAAGTACCCGAGAAAGACGAATACTGCCCACCCGCCGTGGTTATGAAACACCGCCTATAGCACCACGAGAGGGAATGATGAAACATACTGAGGAAGATGGAACCGAGGAAGTGATGCCTCCGATTATTCGAAGGAGTACCCGACAAAGACGGATACTGCCCCCTTGCTCTGATTGTGAAACACCGCATAGGCAACCAAAGAGGGGATAATGGAGCAAGCTGGTGGCAATAACGGTGGTAATGAGGAAGATGGCAATGAGGAAGTGCTTCCCCCCATTCTTCGAAGAAGTACTCGACAAAGACGACTGCCCCCCTGCCCTGTGTGTGATCATGAGGTCAGTGTAGGGGGGGTGTAGGGAAACGTGCGACTTACCTAACTAGCACGTGTGCATAATTCAACGGGTCGATCGTGGAATGAAATGAATGAAGAAGAAAGAAACAAAAATAGCTGCCTTATCTCTTTATATGCCTGCAATGTGACCACCCGATATTCAAATAGAATGCTCCAGGTTGGAGATAAAAGAGGGTTGATTTTTTAGAGGGACGTTCATTTTGAAGTTGAATTAGCAGAAGTTCGTTGAAAGTTGAGAGAAGGTGCGTTACGTATACAGAAGTTTGGAAGTTGGAAGTTTGGACAACAGTGTTGAATTATACACTCTGTATACTTTCTAATTGAATTCACTCTAGAACAAAGTGTGTGTGCGTGTGCGTGTGAGTTCTAGATACCTACTCGCCATTTCCAGAGAATCTTTACTTTTGCCTTCCCTTTAAATTTTTTTTGCAATGACGTTATATATGATGACATCACATGCGAGATATATGACCTCATCCTATATAGCGCCTTCATATATGACGCCATCTACTATGATATCATATTACATAGAACACATATACTATATGTTATCTGTCATGACGTCATATATGACGTATACTGTAAACAAACAAACAGACAGGAATACAACTATATTATATATATTCTTTACATATGAATTCATCGTATATAGCGCCTTCGTATATGACGCCATCTACTATGATGTCATATATTACATAGAACACATACATACTATATATATAATCTGGCATGACGTCATATATGACGTATACTGTAAACAAACAATACGGTTATATTATAATCCTGTAATTTTGGAATAGATTTTTATGCTTTATTTGAAAATATATTTTCAAATGAATTCTGTCTCGTTGGATTGCCGGTAAACAGAAACACAAAGGGATCATGGCTCCTGTGGCCATCAGCAAGTGCCAAGATCAAAGTTTAGTTTGTTTTGTTTTTTGTTTTGTTCTTTCTTTTTTTACAGCATATATCCCTTTTTTATCGAGTTATTTAAAGCTGAATACAATAATTTTGGAAAGAAGTGTTTATTATTCGATTCACCTCTTTAAATATTTATTCAATTGTGTTCCGTTTACTGTTTTGCATAGAGAAATTAATGTATTTGTTTTTAACTTTTACAGAACATGTGTTACATGAAAAGGTTGCCCCCTTTTCATATAAGTAAGCAGACAGACTATATAAGTGAAAATAATATTAGAAAAAGGCTAGAATTGAACTCTGTAGGCAAGTGGATAATTGAAATCCTAGGAATGCAGTCCATTGTTAATTCTTTTAAAAATAGCTAAATATCATTTATGTCGGAAAAAAAGTAATTGTCCATTTTTTGGAATAACTGGATATTAAATATGTCAGTTAAAAGAATGGACAATGCGAGTTAAAAATATTGTTTAAAAATAGGTTAGATATTAAACAATTAGAATTGAGACTTCTTTGTTTGCCAAAAGTGTGTTTGGACAGACATATGTAAATCCACGTGAAGTAGTCACGTTAGGAACCACACTTCTGACGTCATAAACAAAGGAGAGTTCTCAATATATGAATCGAGGGTTCGAAATTAGGCAGTCAGTTGATTAGGATCAGATAATCAGAGCAGATCGCACACAGTGATAGAGTCAGTTGGAGAGCGGGAGCCCCTTAGAGGCAAAGGGAGAAGAGTAGACCATGTAGTTTAAAAGGCTTGGATTCCTGACATCACCAATCGGCCGGTTCGAGATAAAGAAATCATCTATATTTTGTAACTGTGTGGTCTTTGTGTCGTCTTTACAACCGAAAAGGTAAATGTGTTTTGTATATTCATCTATAAACAGACTCTTGTATAACCTCCTTATAAGTAATGCGCCTCCTTCACCATAAAAATGAATATCCTCTCTTCTATATGTGTTAACAACTGTTGCATCATATCTCCCAGTCTGCCTTAGTAATATGAAGAATCAGCCCAGGCTGTTATAAATGTCTCCCTCATTATCATCATCATCTGTTCTGAGACCCCGTTATACATGTCTCGTTAATATATGTCCGATATGAAACCGTCATCTCTTTCAATATGAGTCCCCTACTATGCAACACATGAAGTATTTTTGCAAAAGAAAATTTAAAAAAAAACAATAAAATTAGGGTTTGGTGCATTTTAGGTCAGAATGCCAGTATCTTCAGACAGTCTGGTCTGGTAGCAACAGAGTATAATAGAATGGAACAATAAAAAAATTATTCACATAAAAGCTTATCGATTATTTCTGAAAAAAAATGACAATGGACAACTTACTGGCGTTTGCTAATAAAAAACGAAATGATTAGGAGTATGAAACTTTGCGATATGAAACTTTCCGAATTGTTAGATGAAGATACCGTCTTTGATAGAGAGCCAGATATTCGAGAATAATGGCCGCCTCCGTGGCGTTAAATTAAATGCAATATAAAAGCTGGACATTGAAAGCTAATTGATTATTAATTCTCAGTTGTGATAAATTCAAGCTGGCTTGACGTGATTATCCCTATTGCTTTTTACTTAATTTTTATTCCACCGCAGGTGCCAGATTGTCAATGCTTGTAAACTGAACTCAAAAACACAGGGGATCAGGGATTTTCCAGCTCTCAGCAAGTGCCAAGGACAAACTTTCTCTAATGTGAAATAAAAAAAGAGAAAAACAAAACAAACTTGAATGGCGATTATTTATTTATTTATTTATTTTAATTTGAGTTCTCTTTATTTACTTGTCTCCTGTCGTGTATAAACTTAGACACAGAGTTCGGTGGTTATCTTAATTGTAACCGAGCTCCCGATTGGGACTACAGAATAAATTGAGAAAAAGAGACAGACATAAATTAAGATGGTGGCCATATTTGTTTTCTTTTATCCTTATAAAAATTGTAAAAAATCTTGATAATTAAAAAGAAAAAAAAACTATGTGGACCGTTCGTGCGCCCTTGCTTGCTTGAATCTTGTATTAATCTGAATTTGTTTGTCACGTTCTCAAATTTTAATGTCATGATGTAATTTCTTGTAAACTTGCAAACTAAACGACTACAGGTGGAAGGCTATACGTTTTGATTTTTATTCTAGCTAATGCCCCCCCGACATATTTAAAAATAACTTTTTGAAACCACTGGTATATATTGGGCACAATATAATATAATAATAAAATACTGGCTTTATAATAATAATTACGAAATTTGCACCATTAAGTTAAGCATTTCTGATCATGGCCTCACGCCAGGGAACACTACTACAATAGGGTACAATATAATAATAAATAGAGAAATGGGTCTATAATAATAAATACTATAATTGCATACATAAAATATTATATTTACGCGTATCTTACGACTGGGACACGCCGGGCGCCCCTTCTAATTAAATATGAAACGTTAGTTAATCAGCTTTATCGGGCTTTCTTTTCTTCTTCTTCTTTTGACAAATTGGTTCATATTCAAATAGACTTGGACTATATTAAACTATTTATAATATCATTTATATATCTGCTTAAAAAAAGATGGAAATTTTTCTTATATCCGTAAGCGATCCATCTTTATATACAAAACTTTTCTAAGAAGTCTATGTCTTAAAAAGTACATAATGCGTTTATGAAGTAAGAAAAACTGTTTCTTCTTAGAATATAGCTGTTAAAGTCCATTATGCATCTATGTAAATTGTTTTCGTTCTTTATTTAACAATAAAGAGTTCCACTTCCACATCATAAAGATGTCAATAAAGATTTCCACTTCCACATCATAAAGATGTCAATAAAGATTTCCACTTCCACATCATAAAGATGTCAATAAAGATTTCCACTTCCACATCATAAAGATGTCAATAAAGATTTCCACTTCCACATCATAAAGATGTCAATAAAGATTTCCACTTCCACATCATAAAGATGTCAATAAAGATTTCCACTTCCACATCATAAAGATGTCAATAAAGATTTCCACTTCCACATCATAAAGATGTCAATAAAGATTTCCACTTCCACATCATAAAGATGTCAATAAAGATTTCCACTTCCACATCATAAAGATGTCAATAAAGATTTCCACTTCTGCCCATCATGTTCGCTTGAAGGGGTTGCTTTGGTTGTGATACTTTAAAGTTTAGAATCTATATCTTCACCACCCCCTTTTCATAACCTTTCACACTTTCATAAATCGGAGTCCATTTCTTTCAGGACTCTTTTATACCAAGTCCACAACGGGTACTTCGAATAGTATATATATATATATATATATATACAAAGAAATATATATAAATATATAAATATATACATACACACACACACACACACACATATATATATATATGTGTGTGTGTGTGTGTGTGTGTGTGTGTGTGTGTGTGTGTGTGTGTGTGTGTGTGTGTGTGTGTGGTACGGATTTTAAATGTTTGTTTTTTTATGACCTGTGTCCCATTATTTAGAATCGAAACTAAATTATTTAGCGCTCCAGCCGTGTTATCTACCGTTTGAATTAACCCGATAGGTAGAAGAAGAAAGGTTTATAAATAAAACACTTCTAGCTGATTCTGCGCATGCATAAAACTAATAGAAATATGTCGACAAGTTAAAATTTAATTTGCATTTGAACTTGCCGACATTTCTGTACGTGTTTCTCATCCATCTAAACAAATATATTACTTGCTATTAACCATCATTGGTATATGATTAATATTTCCTGTTTATTTCACTGTTATTTGACCAGTAGTTTCAGAGCTTATCGGTTATATATTTACAGACGGACATACATACATCTAGTGTTTTTAAATATATGTCTGGGTCAAATTGACCCTTTCTTACCTTTATCTATCTGTTCTAAAAATAGATTTAGAAAGATGACTCTCTACTTGCACCTTCTTTCTCTCTCGCATGCCCTCTCAACTTTGCCTATCTCTCTTTCTATCTCCTCTACTTGTGTTTTTAATATCCTTTCTTCCTCTCTTTTACTCTTATCTCTCTTTTTCATTTTTCTCTTTTTCTCTCACCACCCCTTTTCCTAATTTCATTTGGTATCTTCACTTTAACACCCCTTTCCTTGATCCGTTATTTATTAAAAAAAAAAAAAGTTGCATATCTTGACTTCTCCACAACCTGGTGATTTTTGAGGAAGCGCCATTTTACCATGGACAGTTATATTTATATTACTGTTTTCTCATGGATTACTATGCATTTTTAACAGCCACATTTCGGATTTTTCTTGGTATAGATTTTGCCATATTTTCAATTGGATTTTTTTCATATCCTTTTTCTCCCTTCTTTGTTCTCCTCTTTTTCCGTTTCTTGCTTTCTCAATCCCGTTGAATCCCTTCAACATGTCTTAAACTGTTAAATGACGTTTTTATGCAAATATGATAAACTTCATATTTTTTGTTTCCTGTGATGCATTGACCTGCAAAATGTATTGTATATTTTGCAAACTTCTTCCCTCTGATGAGAAGAATTGCATTCTTCGAAACTCCATGGAATAAGGGGTGTCTTATTTTATTTGTGCTCCTTGTCGAATAATGAGTATTTTCTATACCTTCCTTATAGAAAAGTTTTTTTTTAAATTTAAATAAATTTTCAATATCAAAGTTTTTATTGTATATATATATATATATTATATATATATATATATATGAAAATGTATAAAAAAAGAATACGAAAAGTATAGAAGCTTATAACTTTTCTTTATTCGTTTTCTATTAGTGACGGGCGTGAAAATAAATTAATATATATATATATATATATATATATATATATATATATATATATATACAGCTAATACGAAAGCTTATATATATAATATAGCTCATACGAAAGCTTATGTATGTAAGCTATATATATATATATATATATATATATATATATATATATATATATATATATATATATATATATTAGTATCAAGTCATTATTCAAGCATGTCTGATTGAAAACGAATGATTTTACTTTGCTGGATAACTTTTCGATTTGCCGAGCGGTCTTTTTTATTTCATCTGACATAATTAAAACCTAATATCGTCCAATACTAAAATTCGATACCTTAACAATTGTACATGAAGGCTTAAATTACTAGAATCTATACTAATTTAAAAAAAAACTATAGACCCTTCTTAATTAACCGATTCTGGTTTAATATCGGGAAAAATACACTAACTTTATTCAACAACTAATAATAAATAAAAAACTAAATAAATAAAGTATAAAATATATAATAAGAAAATTAAAATTAAAAATAAATAATTTACCCCTACCCATCCTGCGCCCACCTTTAAAACACACACACACACACACACACACACACGCGCGCGCGCGCGCGCACGCACACACACGCACATTCGGGAAGTGATATACAAACAACCATCAGAGTATTAAGCGACGCTCTTTTTGTAAACAAATCGAGCAGAGGCATTTGGACGATGTCAAAACATCGTTAATTCATTAACCGCACAGCAGCAGTTAACACCTTATACCGCCTAACATCACAAGTGCATTTGTGAAGTTTTATTGCCGTCCAAACAGAAAGGCCCGGCATATAAAAGCAGCAGTAGTTTTTATGTGGTCACGGCGCGTTCAAAATAAATTAGCAAAGTTGAAACATGATACTTGACCTTTGTATTTTAAACTTTACTTCAAACCGTTATATATAAAAATAGTTTTATAAAATCAACAGTAGGTTCTCTACAGTGCAATATAGACTACAGTGTATTTTGGACTATATCACCACGTGGAGACATGAGAAACTTCCTTCTCTAGAGCAGGCAATCAATCGATTTGATTTTTAAAAAATGGGTGATCTTGCTTGCTTTTGATAAGAAGAAAAATATAGGAATGTGAAACATTCGTTGGTCATTATTTAACTCTAAGCAACCTCGTGCCTACCCACTAGTCGTGTTGTAGTATTTATTGTGGTTTGACTATCAATTCATTCATATTATTAACCTTTTTTCTCGTCTTTTTAGTCTTGATAAGTTGTATGTACGGCATGATTACGTTGACACACTGGGTCTCATCAGATCACTGAAGTTAGGCAATGTTGAGTCTGGTCAGTACCAGATGGGTGATCAATTCAGGGAATTCCAGGTGCTGTATGTAGGAGCACGTCGACAGCTCCCTGCAAGAGTTGCAAACACCTAACATCGTCATCTCCCCTAACAGCGACTCGGGAATGAATTTCATACTCCCATGGAACTTCCTCTCTTGGAGGAAGCCATTAAACCAGCCTAGGGTTAGTACCGTTTTAATTTTCCAATTTTAATAAGTTGTGCATCATTAATACAATGACAAATAGATTCGATTGCATAATTTCTCTTCTCTTTAGTTGATTCCATAATCGCATCATATTTACTTGGCCAATAACGCATTTCTATCCCAAACGGAAACCATTTCTGAAAACGATTTTTGGCGATTGTGCATTACTGTCAGTAAAAAGCAAGCAATGAGAAAAGTAAAAAAAAAAATAAAGACAACAAATCTTCTAACCTGTATAATATTGTGTTTACACATTATAAGTTTTTTTTTTATCTACGTATATATTATGGCCACCTTTACATAGCAAAGCAACCGTCAATTTGAGAGTTTGACTTAATCGCGAATTTCATGCCAAAAAGATAATGGAAAATATAAGAAAAGAGGTTAATAGAACCGTAACTTCAAATCTGAAGGTAATTGGCAATCGAATCAGAGTAAGCGTTTGTACAGAGTTCCCATAAAGTCAGTGAAGGGTTGAAAATCTGTGTAATTTTACCATTAATGTTTTTTTTTCTTTATTCCAAATATCTTACCAATAATATTTTGGTAATTAATTATGGATAAATATAGCATTGAACAACGTACGCACGCTGTGAAATTGTTTCACCAATATCAGGGGCCAATTGTCAAATGGCCACCACGTTCCCCAGACTTTACTAGTCCCGACTTTTTCTTGTGGTATATCTTAAAGATAGAATCCATGTTAACAGCCCCCAAAAACTTTGCAAGAATTTAAGGAAAACATCAGGAACGAAATAAGGGAATTGCATCGCAATCCAGAGATTTTGCAATCTGTCATGAATAATGTTTTGGAAAGAGCACACATATGAAAAGCAGAAAATGGGCAACATTTAAAAGACATTATTTTTCATAAATAAAGATTATTTGAATTTTGCATTTTTTTAAAAATCCAATGTCTTAGTCAGATTGTGTTAAAATTACAGAAAGATATCGTCAGAAAAAATGTATTTTAGTTCAAAATCCTTCAGGGACTGTTTGGACATCCTGTATTATTATCTTTCAAAACTGGAATTAACAAGAAAGTCTCCTCTCAATTGTCGGCTATGTTGGAAAGCACGCTTACTTCACTAAGTAAAAGTGTCAATAACAAATGCATACATAATAAATCTTATAATCACTAAATGTCCGTTAAAATTATACAGATTGATAAAAAGTAAATTGACTTGCTTTTGGTAACACTTATTTTTTTGTCTACATTTCCCCTTTGTTTCTTGCTAACCATACTGTATAATAGCCTGAGTTTTTATTGGTTTGTTCTGTACTTTCAAGAGTTATTTAATAAAGAAACTCAATTATAATGAATCGATCCTTGAATTGGTCATGTACATTTGCTTAAGGACATATTCACCCGCTTTTTGTGTTTTGATTCTGGTACAAAACATTTATCTTTAGTCGCAACCTTTTGTAAGTTTTACGTTAAACCATGTTTTTTTAATATGGATACACATGTATATATGGGTTTATTAAAAGAACAAAGCGTACACAGGATCATGATTTATTACCGAATAACACTGAGTATTACAAACAGCTGTGAGAGTTATTCCCACTTTAAGCTATGAGAGTTATTTCCTGTTAAATTTTCATAGATCAAAATATATATGATAGAACTGACGAACCAACCTCAAATTTTGTCAAATGTATTACACTTATTAGTTGCGCGGGGGAGGGGAGAATTAAATTATTGGCCTTCTCACGGACATTACTGTTATGAAAATACAATACAATGCAGTGAGAAGGAACACAGGCCTACACACCCGAAATTACAGCCTCTCAATATACACCATCTCTAGATTTGTAGTCAAAGCGAAGCGGGTGATTCTTCCAATGTTTGTCTAGTATGGCTTTAAAGGTATTGAGTTACTTTGCAGATGCCACTTCTTCCGGTAACTTGTTCCACACGTTCACCACACGTTGTGAGAAAAGTGTGCTCGAACAGACCCATCTGCCTTCTCCCGATGTCGCTGTTTATCCAAACACAAGGAATGTTCACGGGTCCTGAACTAATTGTTTTCATTTCTTTTTTTTTTCTCCTCTGATCAAAGACAGATACGACAGATTGAATTATCTATTTGTAGAAAACATAAAAAATTGTTTTATGCTTCCTTAACCCTAAGGCTATGCTGGCTGGTAATTTTTTAACACCTAGTTTTTTCTATTACAAACAACTGCAACAATAGTGTATTAAAGGACTATGGAATTATTTTTTGCCCTAAATGCATTAACCAATCAATGAAACCCGCACTTGAAACCCATGTTTGTATGTTTGTTTGTTTTTTTGATAAAAAATTATTTTTCAAAACCATAGACTTCATTTTATGTGATGTGAAAAAAATTCACACCCATCATAGGAAATGTGTGTAAAAATGCCTTCGTAGCCCAAGGGTTAAATTCAACATGTCAGGAAGATGGTAACAGGGTAGCACTAGTTGTTAAAACTGGACAAGCAAAGGACAAGATATTCGAGTAAAAATATAATACATTTAATTCAATTTATAACATTATATAATTAATCCTTAATGCTGCAATATTTTAAGTTATAATTGTTTTATATTTTTTACTAGAATATTTTGTCCTTTTCTTTCCCAGTTTTAACAACTAGTTCATTTACTTTCCCGTGTTTAAGCTTAACCATATTACTTTTCATGCTCGCATTTTTCTATTGTAAATGATAAATATATATGCTTGAATTTAAAACTGATATTAACATATTTTCACCTGTCTGTCACACTTAAATATGAATTAGTATAGTCATTAGTTTGTCATACTTTCGTTTGAAATACAACTTTCATTGTTAAGCGCGTTACTTAAATCGAGGCATTTTAAAGAATAATCGTTATTTCTTTTCTGTAATTTTCTTGTTATTTTTGTTGTAGTCAGAGTTTTGCATAGAAATCGGGAATATCATGCATCGTTAATCGCATCAATTTATGAACCTGCAGAGTTACAATTTTATCTCACCCTCGACACTGACAGCAGCAAAGCTCGTCGATTGCATAAAAGTTGGGGAAGGTCTGGCTGAGAATATCTTAAGAAATGACGCTAAACTAACTTGATCACTTTAACGCAGTAAATTTGCAGTTCTGCGCCTGACACATCTATGCTTACGGAGACAAGTTCGACAAGAGGGCGACGGATGCTGATGCTGACTTTTACAGCATTTGTAACAGAATCTTGTTAACCTGATTGGGGGTCATAATACTGTCTGGTGCATGATGCTTCCGCTGTCGGTGACATACCCAGGAATCCGAACTCTTAATGACATTTCTCTGACAGAACCACTTTGCACAGTCACCTACGAGTAAAGGTTGAACTTTCGTAGGGGAGGGGGTGATGTTGGTTCTGTCGGGTGGTTGTGAGTCGTTTACTTTAGACGATTCTGGTTCTGTCATTGTCAAAACCGTGTCAGTATTTGCCATTTCAAAACCGAAATGTCTTTTTTCTCCTTCTGCTGCAATCAAGTCAGCTTATGGCTTCCCTCGTTTCCCCCATGCAAATAGAGTATTCGTATTACCCTAGCAATAGAAAATAGCTTTTGTCAATGTAGCGCGCCATAATTTGATTTGACAGAGATAATGACGTTGCCATCATATCAAATAACGTTTATTGAATTCTGTATAGAAAGACAGATATATAGGCAGATAGATAGAGAGATAGATAGGCAGAGATAGATAGATGGATAGATAGATAGAAAGATAGATAGATAGATAGATAGATAGATAGATAGATAGGTGCGGGTGTGATGGGAAAGCTATTAAGAGATTATGCAGCGTTAGGGAAATCGAAAGAAAGACATTTAAATGCATTGACAGATACGAAGCAGAGATGCATTCCAAACATATATAGGATGATCACTGCGAAGGTTGAAATAATATGTTCAGACACAGGGTAGCCAAAAGGCCAGTGAAAGACTTTGGACTTGAATACATTTCTTATTTTTGATGGTACGTTAATTTTTAGCTTCAATAATATGTGCCCTTTTCAAAACATTATTCAAGGCGGATTGTATGATCACTTGATTCCGATTTAATTTCCAAACTTCATTGCTGATATTCTCCATCAATTTCTGATGACTTTTAAGTTTGTTGATGAAAACGAGTTTCTTTGATATACCCACACAAGGAAATATTGCTAACAAACTGGAAATTCTTTCAAAAGATGTTATTTTTTCATGAATAATTAAAAAAATATTACGTTTCTGAATTTTTTTAGATGAGGATTGGTTATTCGTATTATATGGAACCTGTCCGACTACTGTTCTCGTCTTGAGCTTTATTTTCACAGCGTATCTGTCGATGTAACCTCCGACTTTCTTCAGATGTATCTTGTCGAACTCGGGAATTTGGACGAAATTTATTTACTTCACGGGAGTAGCATGCTCTTGTTCCGTCAGCCATGACTGGATATAGATCCTAAGTAATTCGCAATTGTATTTTATCGGTCGCCCATACTGAGGATTGAACCTTCAACCTTCAAGATATTATCACCTTTTATAATTGATTTTTCCAGGTACTCTAACCACTGCGCCACGGATCCTAGAGTCTCTGTTGCCTTCGTCATAATATTTTAAAATTCCATTGAAATGAAAATGACTTACTGTTTCTTCAGTGACTTCTTGGTCACTCTGTCTGAATATTTTCTTTTTAAGAAAAGTCAATCATTGCTCAGTACAAACTTGATATTATGAACATACCTACCGTTTTATACTGTAGCAGATATTCAAGTACTTTTAAGAGTGTCAGTTTCTCATAAATTTGCATACATCATAAAACACTGGAAGCATGATATTATTTATTTGTTTACAATATTGTATACTAACAAGAAGACCTAACGTTTCCCGAGATTGAATGATGATCAAGTTCAAGAACACTTCCACCGTAATCGGCGAAATCACCCATTTTCCAATCAAATCGATTGATTGCCTACTCTAGTCGGGAACCCTCATAGGTGCACCGGGAGTAAGCTCTACATGCATCCCCGCAATAACTTGTTTACAATATATTGTAAACAAGTTACTGCGAGGGTGCATATGGAGCTTACTCCCAGTGCAGTTTATATTGCACTGGAGAGAACCTACTGTTGATTTAATATAAAATATCTGTATATAATGGCTTTACTTACAGTTTACAATGCAAGAGTCGAGTATCATAGTCCAATCGTGCTCGTTTCGCAATTATTTGCTGTGTCACCAGTTTATAGTGAATCTAAAAAAAAAAGAACAGATGAGGGCAGTTGGGATTAATACTGCAAGGAATAACTTCCGAATAACAATAATGATGGTGTTTAATGTTTGTGTCTGCTTGTCTTTGTATTTTTAGTGTCACTATTACTTTTTTATTAACTATATATTATTATTTTTTATAATTGATTTGCAATTATTAATTTCTCGGAAATTGCACCCTTGGTCTCCTTTGAATTGCTTATTATATGAAATCCATCATCACTATACAGACGTCTATTAATATTATCAAAAATATTTCTGAAAGTCTATACGACAGTCGTTCGAAATGTGATGCATCCTATTTTTTAACTAAAAAAAAAGTTGAAGGGTTTCGAAGACGGGAGTCTTAAAACGAACGTCATATCGTGTTAAATGTAAAAATCGGAAAAACAAAAACAAAAAAGAAGACAGAAAAACGAACGTTAAAACTTCTGAAAAATAAAGCCAAAAAAAACACGTGAAAAATGGCTTAAATAAGCCTGTTTCGGTATTAAAATTTAAAAAATCGGGTGTTTTTGGGTGTGTATGGTCGGTCGGTGGTGGGGGTGTTAATGAAAACCTAAGAATAAGCGAAGTAAAAAAAAAACAGAAAAACGAACGTTACGTGAAAAATGGCTTAAATAACCCTGCTTCAATATTAAAATTTAAAAACATGAAAAAAAAAGACATCGCACACCACGATTCGAACACAAAACGTTTTGATAATGACCCAACGCTCTAACCAATTGAGCTAACATGATGGACATAAAATTGTGTCAGTTCTTCAAATATTTAAACTAAATCAGGTTATGACGTCGTCTGACGTATGCGTAGAACCGATCTCGTCATGAGAGGACGGTTTTTGTTGACCCCCCTGTAGAAAAGTGTCGATTTCAGGGTGAAAACAATTTACGTTTTCGGCCAATTTTTCGATATTTGTCGGGCGAAGGATGGGGCTTTCATATGAGACCAACTTTTTGAATTTTTGTTCTGTTTGTTGAAAGTTTTTAGCAGACACACAAACATACACACATACATACATACATACATTTTCGCTTTTATATTTATAGATTATCACGCAACCTGAGAGAATTATTTTTTTTAATTAATTTATCACGATCAGATAACAAAGCTAACCTCAGAAGGGGCACGTCACAATACGTAACTCCAAATCATAACAGTCCCCATCAATCATAAAATATAATTCATAGGTATAGTGAGCTTAGGTTAAGAAATACCCTCATCAACGAATATGTATTAAAGGATGCAATGAAATTTACTACAGAGCTCTGTAAACCCGTGGATAATTTCTGAATTAACTATAAACAACAATGTCAATAACTATAATTTAAAAAGTTGCAGAAGTGGAAAATCATTTGGTTAACTCCACCATCATATAACTAAATTTCTCAAGAGATTCCTAAATTTAATCAAAAACACATAGCTAATACCTTGAAGGAAATATTCAATAAAAGTAACTTAAAAATGTTTTATAGTTGCTGTGGAAATAAAAAAAGAATAAGCAAAGCAAAATACCAAATGCGTAAAAAGGTGATAAATGCAGCAACAATAAAATAGCATATAAATAACTATAATATAATTACTATAAATAATTATACTTTCAGTTCAATCACATGAATTTAAGTAAGAAATTTTATAATGACAAAAAAAAACTTTAGAACTCGTTCATGTTTTTACTGCTTAACCAAAGGCATCGTTTACCAAGCCACGATATTTTTCCGTACGACTCGAATATAAAGATTACTATATAGGAAGAAAACTTCCCAGAAGTTTGATCTGGATTGTGGAGAAAAACAAAATTTTTAAAAAAATTAAAGATCAGAGATTTCAATGGTTCCTTTGAATTTCCTTTTTGTTCATTGCTATTACGTTACAAATCACTTGTGTCCATCGTTGACATTACGTCAAGGAGAGGAAAGAAAATTAGGAGAAAACAAAATTAGATCTGAAGAGATAAGTAGTAGTAGTAGTAGTAGTAGTAGTAGTAGTAGTAGTAGTAGTAGTAGTAGTAGTAGTAAGAAGAAGAAGAAGAAGAGGAAGGAGGGGAATAGATAAAGAAAATAATAATAATAAGAAGAAGAAGAACAACAAGAAGAAGAAGAAGAAAAAAAAGTAGGGAAAATCAATGATGCAGCATTAAAATCGTGCATTTAGCTTACAGTTTAGTTCATTGCTATTGCGTTACAAAATTTTCTGGTTTACTTGATGACATTGCGAAAGGAAAGAGTGATTTTAAAGACAAAATACATATCGCATATATTAAATTAAAAAGTTTTTTTTCTATTTTATCTTCATTTTTAATGACAAGTAAGAAGCGGGACAGAAATATGACAGTATTCCCCTAATAGCTTCCATATTAAATTAAGACACACAACTATGCTAGCGTCGTGTGAAAGGAGGAACGCCATCGTTTCTCGCCTAAAAAAATAACTTTCGATTCAACTCATTTGAAATCGATTCATTCACATAACTATTTCCTGAACTGGCATACACCTTCCGTTAAGAATGACTCAAAAAATATTCTTCATCAATGTTCGCAGTATTTTAGAATCACGGCATAAAATAATGTGATAAAACATTAAGCAATTGTTTAACAAAACTGAAAATGACTGAAACGAACGCTAAAAAAACAAGTAGCTCTAATTATTAACTTCTTTCATTCTCCGCTTCATTTAGATTCGTGTAACGCAGTACACAAGTTTACACACGTAGACCCAACACGTTGTAGCAGAGTTCGTCGTAAGGAACATAGGACAAGTAATAACTCAACTTGATTTTAACAATATTTATTTCCTCATTCATTCGCCATGCGTGTCTTCTCGTGACGGATACGACGTCACCCACGTCTTTAACATGCTTCTTTCTTTTTATAGTCTATTTACTATTTTCTTATGATGACGTGATGTCGCATTTCGGTATGCATTTGCATACGGGCCTCCATGCTCTGTTACATTCGCTTTCTTTATCCCTTCAAAACGCAAGTGAGTTTCCACATGAAGTTGTTAACTAAAAGTATTTTTAACTAATGAAAATCGTTTAAAATCCAAAATGTCACAAGTCTATGTCAAAGTAATATGCCGACGCGAACTTTGAAACTCCCGTAAAATGAGGAAACAAACAGCCAAAAGGGAGAAACAGATTAATCCAACTGGCCGTACCAAACCAAGGCTACCGAGAGAGTAGGCCAGTGAATATGACAGCGTGACGAAATTTCCTGATCAAAATGTATGTATAGAAAGTTTCCGATGTTTAACTACGTGGCCATAAAAATATTTTCCGTTGCCTTAAGTTGTGTATGTTTTTTATTCTCAAAAAAGAAAAAAACAATTCTCCGTTTGCATAATTATTATAATAGGTTGCTGCTTGGCTAAATGTTTTCTTATCGGCTGATAGGCTTGATATTCTTTTTGAGACGGATAGCATATAGAATTAACAATAGATCTGGGATGATTCGATTGTTTATGCACATAGAAAAGGTTCAAATTAGGCTTATGGTAAGGGGAGTAGGTTTCTGAATTTAGATTTAAGGATATGTCCAAGCAGTTGGATGTATTCTTATTAGGGTCAACTTCAATAGAAAGGCCATAGTTTCTAAAGAACTCATGCCATTTCTTTACGGTATTATTGTATTGTCTGGGCCTGTATTTTATGATGAAGAGAGCATCATCTTTATATAGGCCTCGCTGCAGGTTTTTGAATTCTAAGCTGAACTCCCTTAACAAGTAGAGACCGACCAAATCGGTAACCTGGCGGAGTCGGTCGATCCCATTAAAATGTCAAAATTAGATGGGGTATCTTTCCTGGTCCAGTACCTCCCATCAAAGTGAATCAGAGAGCACCTAGCCAGGAGGATAAGTTTCCTTCCTAGATCTGTTATATTGGAATTGTTCTTAGCGAAAATCAGGACTTTATTAAGAATGGATTACCCAGGTTATATCAACTTCTCTTTTCGTATATTTTTTTCCACATAATTATCCACAACCAGTCAAAAAATTATTTTCAATAATTGTGCTGAAAAGAAAAATTAGCGTCTATTCGCAGCTGAGCATTTTGCTAACCACATTTCATTTCCTCTGATGATATGAGCCATTGTTAAAAACCCATGGATTAAGGAAACCAAAATAACTCCTTCTATATAATCCTTTTTCAAACAATAAATTCTTAAATCGAATATGTCTCTATATCTCATTTTTCAGAATTTAAAATTTAACCACGAGACTTATATATATATATATATATATATATATATATATATATATATATATATATATATATCAAATCAAATCAAATTTTAGTCATTCAATACAATTAAAAAATCTATGACGTGAAATGGTTAAATTTCAAAACAAAAGATTTTAATTATTCTATGTAAGACAAAAACTCCATTTGAATATTATAACTTCTTATCCTATAGGATTTTGATGTCTACCATCTCTTCAGAGGAGAAAATATAAGCAAATAATGGTAGACATCGAAATCCTATAGGATAAGGAGTTATAATATTCAAATGTATTCTTTGTCTTGCATAGAATAATTAAAACCTTTTGATTTGAAATTTAACTATTTTACGTCATCAATTTTTTAATTGTATTGAGTGACTAAATTCTGATTTATTTGCTCTACCTTGTATATCGAGCAATTTTCATTTAGATGGGATAGTCCTTATAGAATATTACTGCCAATAATATTTTGTAAGACCTATAATCACAGGTTTCCATACCAGTTGATTGTTAGATAATTTTATTCTGAAGAATTATATATATATATTATTTGCCATTTCGATGAATCTATCTTGTCATCCATCCCCAAACATTTTCAATTTGATTCATGTCCAGTGAGCATGCAGGATGTCCCAAGATATGGACTCCATTTTCTTGTAAAAAGTTCAAGATATGTCTTGCAATGTGGATTGCAGCATTATCCTGTTGGAATAACCATCCATCCCTACACAAAGGATGACCCTCCATCATCAAAGATACTTTTTGTAGCATTCTAACATAACCAGCTGCTGGCTGACGACCCTGCACCACCTGAAGCTCAATTGCTCACTGTAAAAAAAGGAACCCCATACCATTACGGACGGACCCCCACCACCACTATGACGTGTGGAAAAAATTTTAAGGGCCATGTTTTAGTCATGCCAATATCACTAGAATCCATTAAGACCATCTAAATTGATTTTTTTATCAGAAAACAGGACATCTTTCACTTCTCAACGTCCCAGGTTTGGTATTCACGACCAAATATTAAGCGGTCCACTTTGTGACGTGGAAACAATCGAGGAATTTGTTTACGCTTTTTATTTACCATGCCTTTTTTATTGCAGTCCAATAACCATCAGACGACATTTCGTCTGATGGTTATTGGACTGCAATCAGCATCTGTAACCGCCTTAATTTGACTAGAAGAAAGTTCTCTGTCATTTATAACAACCCGTCTGATTCTCCTACTTAATGTAGGAGAAATTTTGGGAGCCCACCAAAGGATTTAGCTTTTCCATAATTCTCAGCGTTCTATAGAAAGTTGCAAATAACAGTTTTACTGCGATTAACCTTAGCTTCTATCGCTCACTGTGACAAACCTTGCTTATGAAATGCTAGAATTCGAGAGCGCTGAACTTCGGTTAGATTATTTGCTTTAAGCATGGTAACATCTTTATACGGTGATTGATAATCTCTAACTGAACTAAAGACATTACAATTACCATAAATCTAACAATTTATACCCTTGGTCTTATAATTTTGATCATGTGTAAAGAGCCTAATTTAATAAAAATGCAAATTTTTAAATAAAATTTTTGGAATGTACCTTTTTGTTTCCATAACATTTTAGATTATAGTATTAGTAACCTTAAGTCGGAAAAGTTTAAAATCTATCTTTAGAAAAAAGGTTTCTTTTTAAAGATTTTAAGTGGTATTTAACTTTTGATCAGCAGTATATATATATATATATATATATATATATATATATATATATATATATATATATATATATATATATACTACACGAGTTTGTAGCGTAATTCAAATGTTGTCGGTAGCTGAATACTTGATGCTTCGCCAGGGCTATCAAGGGTGTTTTTATTATGATGCCATCAGAAGACGGGATGCCTACCACGGCTGAACAGAGTCAAATCTACCCTTGAGAGAATACATATATATATATATATATATATATATATATATATATATATATATATGAGATAATATATATGCATATATATATGAGTTATTTATAATATATATATATAATAGTTATTTATAATATATTATATATATATATATATATATATATATATATATATATAATAAAGAATAATGGAAATAGTATTTCGACAAAATAGAGAAATAAAAAGGAACAAACGGATTTATGTGTTCTCAACGTTTCGTCTTTATTTCGAGACTTTCTCTGGATGAAGTCTGGAAATAAAGACGGGGGTTGATGAACACATAACTCGGTTTGTTCCTTTTTATTTCTCTCTCCCTCTCTCCCTCTCTCTGTCTCTGTCTGTCTCTCTCTCCCTCTCTCTCATTCTCTCTCTCACTCTCTCTCTCTATATATATATACATGTATATATATATATATATATATATATATATATATATATATATATATATATATAAAATAAATAACTCATTTCTACCTACATACGCTAAGGTTTGATGCTTTTTGCAATCATTGGTGAAGGAAGTGATGATTCCTACTGGTCGGCATATTTGAACCCAGCTACAAAGTAACCTTTGGCTTCATTTCCTAGGCCACTAAGCCACTATCAACTGCTTCAAGAATTTAGAGAAACCAAACAATTTTGAATGCCAAATACAGGCAAAACGTTAAGGCAGTAAATAGTGTTTAAACGACTGGAAATCGTGAACCTCTCACAAGGCTAGCCGATTGCCTTTTTTTATTTCCCATACAGTGCTTAAAGATTTCTTTTTGATGATCTAATGTCGTTAATCTTTCGTTCTTACGCACACATATGCACACACACACACACACACACACACACACACACACACACACACACACACACACTATCTCTCTCTTCTTTCTCCCTCAACCTCTTTTGCTATTTGTAATCTTATAATCGCAACCCTTGTTATCTCATTTTCTGTTCTTAAAACTGCCTCTCTCGCTCTGTCTCCCCTCCCTCTGTTGCGTTATTGAATGGATATATAATTTTCTAGTTTGAACTTTTCAAATTCTTTTGTCGTTGTTCTTAAAATCAACGCAGACGAATTTTGTTTATTTACAATGAACTTTTAGGCCATCGATAAAAGAGAGACAGGACTAAACAAGTGCGTTTAGCTGTAAGGCTGTGTTATTGTTGTGGCAAGTTACACCGGAAAATGTCAATCACGCTGAATAACTATCGGCCTTCTCTCTCTCTCTCTCTCTCTCTCTCTCTCTCTCTCTCTCTCTCTCTCTCTCTCTATCTATCTATCTCCTCTCTCCGTTTTTTTTAATATTAATTGCGTTTTAGAAAGATGTAAACCGAAATTCCTGAAATGTAAATATTTAAAATATTTAATTGATTTTTTTGTTTAGTTTGCGTTGCGCAATCCTGACATGGAATGTAAGTCTTTCTTTGTTTTCGGTAATAGTTACAATTAAGGACATTCTTATAAGATGCAAGAATGTAAGTCCATCTGAAATGTGTGTGCGTGCACACCACCAATTTTATCGGCGTTGCCTCGGTTCAATATTCAACACCTCCCTTCCTATCTATCTATTTTTCTATTCATATATATATATATATATATATATATATATATATATATATATATATATATATATATATAGTAATTTATAAAATATATATGGCGATTAAGCTACACTGAATATTCTGCGTTTCGACCACTGTAGGATTCGTCAGGCTTATGCGCGAATTTTGTGGTTGCTTCTTGTTTTTATATATGTTGAGGATTTCTAGTTAGCCAATCAGCTTTCTAGTATCCACCGCGCCCCCTATATACATATACACTAGACTAGACTACCCGTGACCCGTTGGGTCAGTATGGTATATAAGCTATGAAATTCATGTATGACCGTGACACTTGTGACGTAAAGAAAATAAGTCTTTTTTTGACATAACAGAAATATTTCTATGAAAGTATATTAAAATGAAAAATCACGGAAGGATCACTCAAACATGCAAAAAAGTCCTCCTTATTCGTGTAAAGTTACCTATTTTTTCGAATAATCGCTCAAAAATCGAAAATTAAACATGATTTTCCTACGAATCGAACGCCGACGAAAGTCATTTAGGGGCAAAAACGCACATGAACCTGCCGATGAGAAATATAAGAATGAAAAACCCATATTGGAATCCTTCAACCAAGTTATAGAAACTTAAAATCTAAAAATAAATAATCAATAAAACCTGAAGCAAAAAATAAAACCTAAATAAATAAAATAAAATAAAACTAATATTGAAACAGATTAGTAAATGTGTCAACAAATTCACCGTTCTCACACAACAATTTTGTATCTAGAAATGTAAACAAAAGATAAAAAAGAAGGAAGGAAGGAAGGAAAAGGGACGGATAGTGAGTAGTAGTAGTAGTAGTAGTAGTAGTAGTAGTAGTAGTAGTAGTCTTGGCTTTACTATAATTGTTCTTATGTTTGTCAACGAGTTAAAGTTGTTTAGTTGTAAGAAAATAGCGACAGGATAGTTGTAATAAACAATAGTTGCCAAACATCCCCACTCTTCCCATGTTAAATAATAATTTCGAAACATTAACGTAAATATTCAGTGCGCAGTAGTAGTCTTGGCTTTACTATAATTGTTCTGATGTTTGTCAACGTGGTTTGCGTGACACTGCTGTCCGAGCTTTCACTTTCTGGTGACCACTTGACGCGTCTTCTCTCCACTCCAAAAACGAACTTCTGCAACTTTAGCTTTTTTTCTCCCCGAATCCGACTTTTCTCTTCTACAAATACAACTTCTCTGCTCGCAATCTAACTTCAGAATCCCCTCCTTCCCCAAATCACTCCTCTTTTATCTCCAATCAGGAGCATCTCATTTGCATACCTCGTGGTCACCCTGTAGGCATATAAAGAAACAGGGCAGCCATTTTTGTTTCTTTCTTCTTCATTATGAACACGAGGTAAGCCACACAAAAACGCGGTCGGTCGTTCTTTTTTCTTTTTTTTTTCATTTACACCACAATTTTGTATCTAGAAATGTAAATAAAAGATAAAAAAGAAGGAAGGAAGGAAGGAAAAGGGACGGATAGAGAGTAGTAGTAGTAGTAGTAGTAGTAGTAGTAGTAGTAGTAGTAGTAGTCTTGGTTTACTATAATTGTTCTTATGTTTGTCAACGAGTTAAAGTTGTTTAGTTGTAAGAAAATAGCGACAGGATAGTTGTAATAAACAATAGTTGCCAAACATCCCCACTCTTCCCATGTTAAATAATAATTTTGAAATAATAACGTTAATATTTCAGTGCGCAGGTCAAAATCTACAAAAGAAACGATTTGTGTTTATTTGTTTATGTTGTTAGGGGTCAATGTTTATGTGCGGATGCGCAACTCGATGTCGTAAACCGGAAAATGGGTAACATCACTCGTTACAAGGTCATTTGAGTTTTATAATTATATCTATAATATAAAGCTGAACGTCTGTGTGTGTGTCTGGTCACGAATAGAGTCCTATATGGTTGAGTATTATAGAAAACTGATCACATATAATGATAGAAGATGTATCGAGACACCGGAATTGGTATGTTTGATCTGCCATAATGATGATTCATTAAAATTGTGGGGTCTGCGTACGCTCCTGGTCCACAAAGTATGGAAATAAAAAAATTAAAAATTAAAAAAAGAAAAGTTTGCAAGTGTTTTTGATATAGATGTACATAATAATACTTTGATAAGTATGCTTTAACTTAAATAGGGATGGTATAATAAAATTTTGGGGTCGGCGTTCGCGCCTGGCCTCCATAGAATGGAAATAGGCACAAATTTTAATAAAGACTTTTTATATCTATCTGCGTAAGTATACTTTGATAATTATGAAGAAATATGGTATAATAAAAATATGGGGTGTTCGTTCGCGCCTGACCTCCATAGAATGGAAATATGTCACAAAGTTTAACAAGGTTTTTTTTTATATAGATCCACAGAATAATGTGATAAGTGTTTCAGTGTGAACAGGTACGGTATAATAAATTATGGGGTTTATCTATTTCATTTTTACTTTCATCATATTTTGCTTTGGTTTTGATACCCCCAGATTTGAAGCTATTTTTTTACAATCCTTCCTTTTCATAACCTATCATACTTTCATAAATCAGAGTCCATTTTCTGTAGTCTGTTTTTGAACCCAGTCAACGACGGGTACTTCTGCTAGTATATATATATATATATATATATATATATATATATATATATATATATATATATATTGTTTACAGAAAGTTTTTGATGAGACAAGTCATTGATACCGTCAATTGATACCGTCGGTTTCAAACACGATAATTAGGACCGTTTTAGATATCCATATCAAGCTCTCTGTAATCTAAAACGATCCTAATTATCCGGTTTGAAACCGACGGTACAAATGGCTAGTCTTGTCTAAAACTTTCTGTAAATAAAATCTAAATAGTACGCTCTTATTTTGGATTCTCCTTATAATTGAGCACTCTGCTGGATTTCATTTTCCAAAAACAAACTATATATATATATATATATATATATATATATATATATATACAGGGTCTTCCAAAAGAAGCTGATGGATTTGAAATGTAAATTCAACTGAAAGTACGTCTCTACAGTACATATCGACTCCTTGATGGTGTAAAGTCTCATGATGACTTTAGTAGGGTTTATCTAGATGCGTTGACATATTTTCGTTAGTTGGATGCTTCTATTGTTCTATCTTATATTTGATCAATTCAGCTTCTTTTGGAACACTATATATATATATATATATATATATATATATATATATATATATATATATATATAAAAGTGAACGTGTCTGTGTATCTGTCTGTCCGTGTGTCTGTGTGTG
This sequence comes from Euprymna scolopes, assembly GCF_053919585.1. NCBI lineage: Eukaryota > Metazoa > Mollusca > Cephalopoda > Sepiida > Sepiolidae > Euprymna > Euprymna scolopes. The sequence continues at coordinate 78,031,469 of NC_136487.1, read as the reverse complement.
TACATTTCCCTACGCAATAGCTCTGTCAATTTTTAGTCTACAGACTTCAAATTTTATATACAGGGTACTGAGATGTGGGAAAATCGATATGATTGGTTTTCGGCCAGAAATTTTTCGATTAAGGGGTCAAAGTTCAACGATTTGGCCTTTGAGAACTCTACTAAACTCCTCGGACAATTTTGGGTCTAAACACTTGAAATTTTAGATATAGGTTCCTCGGACATGGATCTAACTTATTAACTTTATTTGAGCCCAAAACAATAAAAATTAAGGGGTCATAATAGGGGTCAAAGTTTAAAAAAATTGACCGCTTTTTTCTTTTGCTCAACATACACCTCCAAATACCCAAGCAACGCCGGCCACTCATGTTAGTATACTATAAAAGTGAACGTGTCTGTATGTGTGTGTGCCTGTGTGTCTGTCTGCATACATTTCCCTTTGCAATAACTCTGTCAATTTTAAGTCTACAGACTCGAAATTTGATATATAGTGTACTGAGATTAGGGAGACTTGTAATCCGTTTTCGGCCAGAAATTTAGCTGTTAAGGGGTTAAAGTTCAACGATGTGACATTTAAGAACTCTACCAAACTCCTCCGAAAATTTTGGGTCTATACACTTGAAATTTTATATATAGATTTCTTGAACATGGATCTAACTTAATAACTTGATTTGTTCTTAAAAAATAAATGTCAAGGGGTCATAATAGGGGTCAAATTACTCAGACAATTTCTTGTCTAAACATTTGAAGTTTTACATAAAGTGTATTCAGGTATAAGGCAAGCTTTTTAATCGGTTTGGGTCGAAAATTTAAGCTTCCGAGAGGTCAAAGTTCAAAAGATTTAACCTTTGCTGTGTCTAGCGAACTTCTCACCGAATTTTGGGTCTAATCATTTAAAATTTACACATAACGGGTATTCAGACAGGCCGTAAGCATTTTAATCAATTTGGGGCGAAAATTTGGCTGCCAAAATGTCAAAGTTTAAAGAGTTAACCTTTGTCGATTCTACGAAATTTCTCCGCCAATTTTGGGTCTAAAGACTTGAACTTTTAGCTGTAGGTAACATGGACATGGGCTAAACTTTATATTCTGATTTGGGACCAAAATAATTAATCTTAAGTGGTCAAGATTGGCGTGGACATTTCCCTATGCAATAACTTGATTTTGGGAAATCTTTGCAATCTGTTTTCGGACAGAAATTTGGCTGTTAAGAGGCCAAGGTTCAACGATTGGACCTTTGAGAATTCTACCAAACTCCTCCGACAATTTCGGGTACAAACACTTGAAATTTTAGATATAGCTTTCTTTGACATGGATCTAACTTAATAACTTGATTTGAGCCTAAAACAATAAAGGTTAGTGGGTCATAATAGGGGTCAAAGTTTTAAAAAATTTGACCTCTGCGATCTCTACCAAATTACTCAGACAATTTCTGGTCTAAAAATCCTCTCCTTTCGATTACCTAGCCTTAAATTAAACCTACGTTACCCCCGGTTTGGCAAAGACGTCAGGGTTTTTTCCCGTTCGTTTCCTCCTTTTGCGTGAGCCTGCCTTCCTACTATCACTTTTTTTATAAAAAACACCCGGGCAACGCCGGGCTGAAAATGCTAGTATATATATATATATATATATATATATATATATATATATATATATATATATATATCACACATCCCCTTTTCTCCTATAGTTCGAAACTAGATGGATCCTCTAATTAAACGAAACAATCACTAGAAGGCGTCCATAAAAGTGAATTCTAATCAGTTAGACAGGTTTCACGCTGCGATGTCACCTCTTAAGCGATCAGCAACCATGACAAAGCAAGAAGCTATAAAAGATGATAATATCAGCTCATTCCCGTCTGGAACAACGGACATGGTGTGCGTTTAGACAGATTCTGGAATTGTCCATGTTGACATGCTTTCTTCGATTCAAGTAGCGTCTGGCGGTACGTACCAGAGCTTGTGCAGCTCAATAGCGTGCCAGAAAACAAAATGCGTCCGTTGGGAAAAGCAATAAAGCTGATTTCGTAACAGACTCGATTAAACATACCGGTACTAAACCAAGATTACTTTAGTGAACGTCAATTATGAGAAGGTTTTCATGACTTTCCTCACTTCTCCTAACGTACTTCGTCTCTGTCTTTCACACACATAAACACACACGCACACCCACACACATCATTCAATCCCAAGCAATGTCCGGCATTCTTGGTTGTACACACACACACACACACACACACACACACACACACACACATATATATATATATTATAATATATATATATATTATATTATATTATATTATATCATATTATATTATATTGTATTTTATAGAGGAAATTAGACCTGGAGTCTAAAGAGCAAAGTTTATTTTAATGTATTAGTAAATGTATTATTACTTTTAAAATAAACCCCTGTACTGTAGATATATAAAAAGCTCAATAGGTATAGGCATTCTAGAATTATAATAATACTGTGTAAAACGATTCATAATTGTGAATTAAAATCAGTTTCAAAAGGAAAAACAAAAGCAATTCGAGTGTACGATCGTTTCGGAAACGATGTTCCTTTTATTCAAATTGACAATAAGCATTGCCAATAATTTGACAAAGGTTTTGTCCTTTAAACATAGTCTCCTCATCAGTAAAAAAAACTGTCAATTTGTTGACAAACAAACAATGGGTTTCGCTTACTCGCTTAAATACGCGTCGAGTGAAAATATATTTACAAAGTGCTCAACCCATTTATATATATATATATATATATATATATATATATATATATATATATATATATATAAAGAATCTTCACCGGACTGACATAAACATCTTCACCGGACTGATATATTTATTTACCGGATATCTCATCTAACCAAAGAAAAAACAAAGGAATCATGCCTATTTCGGATTGTTACCTTGTGCCTTGTAAGATTTACATACGCATTGGATCCTTTTACTCGATTGCTACCAAATACTCTCACTTCAGGATTTACCATTCAAATTGGATAAGAAGTCCAATATCCCTTTCATTCTGAACCAGTATATAATTTCCCTTACTTTATGATTTAAAAACTTTATAAACTTTTAATTATGATGTTCTATGTTTATTGTATTTACCAAATTGGGTATAAACCATTATAATACTTTCTAATATTTTTTTTTCTCTGGGGAGATGGGTAAACATCGAAAATCCATAGGTTAAGGGATTATACTTATTGAAATGTACTTTTTGTCTTGCATGTAATAAAAAATTCTAGATTTAAAATTTAACCGTTTCACATCATATAATTTTAATTACTAAATTATGATATATATATATATATATATATATATATATATATATATCCCTGCTTAAATATATTTATTTATTTATTTAACATAAATATCGTTGCACAATCATAAACATATGTCGTAAACTAGTTATAAATAGTGAAAGGCATCATTGGGCGATGATGCTTTTTACAAAATCAAATTCTCAATAAAAATTGGAGAGAAGTTCACAGACGTTTTCGTTTGCTAAACATAACGTGATAATATAAATTAAATTAAATTAAATTGAATTAAATTAAAAGTTAAAATAAACGACTTTTGAATTTGTGGCAAAAGAAGATGAAATGGAAAAATGAAAAAAGAAAAACGGATAAAAAGAGAAAGAAAAGTAGAAAAGGAGAAGAAAAGAGAAAGAAAAGTAGAAAAAGAGAAGAAAAGAGAAAAAAATGAAGAAAAACAAGAAATAGGAAATAAAAGAGGAAAATAGAAGAAAAATCTGTTTAAATTGCTAACATCTTTCCTGGAACTGTGCTGTGATAATCTTCTACTCTATCCATTTTGTTATCTACATCTATAACATTCTGTGACACTTATGTGTACAAAGTGCCTTAAATAATTTCCAGGCTTTTTTGTACAGGCATTTAAAATTATCGTAGAGTCTCGAAGATTTCGTATGTTATTGCAATCATCATATGAGATGACTGGCCAATTTTTATTATTATTAAATGGATGGTTACAGCCTGATTGTTACAGCTGGCGAATTTAAAAAAAAATGCAATCTGGACGTGAGGACACTTTAGAAGAACGCTAGACAATGAAATAATCTTTTAAACTTGCGAAAAATTCCGCAAAAACGTATAGAATGCTCCAGACTGCTTTTGGACCATCTTGCGTGAGTCGAGTCTCAGTTTTTGAGTGGCATAAGAAATTCAAGGAAGGTAGGAGGTCTGTAAAAGATGATGAGAGGTGTGGTAGGCGTAAGGAAGTCAGAACATAAGAGTTGATTGGTTAAATAAAAATTTAATAAGGACTGTCATATGCGTGGAGAGACAATAAGTGCACAGCTGGATGTCAGTGTGGGAACTGTATACAACATTATTCGAGAGAAACTGAAGATGTAGAAGGTTTGCATGAAGTTTGTCCCAAGAGTGCTCAGAGAAGATAAGACTATTTGACCAAGATGGGCATCAAGACAGTTCGTTATTCTCCCTATAATCCAAATCTTGTGAGTTTTGGTTATTTAGAGGATGTTGTTAGTAGATAATTGAGGCGATAAAAGAAACTGTGACAAGAAGTCTTCCATGTCGCTTTCCAGGAGTAGTTGGAACGGTACAAGTGTATCGATACCGGAGGATATTACTTCGAATGGGATTATAGCACCTCGTATATGTGTTGTTACAAGGAAAGGTTGCCCCCCCCCTTCCATGTAAATAAGAAGAGTATTAAATAGGTGGAAATGAGATTAGGTTAAGCCGAGACTCGAACCTTGTAAGCGAGGTTAAGAATTGGAAGTTAGAATTTAGTCTATTGATAAATTTTATTAGAAATAGTTAGATATTTCTTATATCGTAAAAAAGAATTAGTTGTTCATTCTGTTTGGAATCGAAATGTTAAAAAGGTCAGCTAAAAAGAATGAACAATACAAATTAAAAATATATTCTTAAAAAATAGGTTAGACTCATATGTTTAGAGTTCTTTTGTTGTCAAAAGTGTGTGCATATCCACGTGAATTGGTCACGTTTGGAAAACACACTTCTGACGTCATAGCGAGGGGGAATTCTCAATATAGGAGCTAAAGTTAGTCAGGAGGAGTCAGTAATAGAGAGAGAGAGAGAGAGAGAGAGAGAGAGAGAAAGAGAGTACAGAGCCAGTCAATTGGGAGTCAGTTATCAGTTGACCCTTTGGAAGTGAAGGAAAGAAGATTAACCATGTAGATCCAAATTTGAACTCCTGATGTCATCAGCATTCGGCCGGTCCAACGAATAACGAATCATCATTGTGTTTTTGCCTTTTTCAAAACGATATCATTGACTCGACTCCCGTCAGCCAGTTCTACAAAATGATTTTGTTGCTTAAAGTTGGGATCAAAATTGATAAAATCAGATTCCTTTGTAATCACATGTGTCGTGGCCCCACAACCGACAAGAAAATTATTATTGCTTGTTGACGCATCAAATGTACACGAAAATAAAAATGTATGTTCGCTAACAGAGCTCTCTACATTTTTAATGTAGTCGCCATTTTGAGTCCTGTATCTACATTGGAAACTCTTGTGATTAGTTCGTCCACAATTTATAACATAATTTTTGTACTTTTCTTAGGAAAAAACCTGCTTTTGGCAAAGTTGCGTTTTTTATTCCTGGCATGGGTATTTCTTTCTGGGTTATCACGGTGGTAAATGGCTTGAAATCACTCGGTAATCCCTTAAGGACCATGGAAATTAACAGACTGTCACTTATAACTTCGCCAGACATTTTTAAAGAATTTGCAGTTGTCTCGGCTCTTATAATACAATCAGTAACAGTTTCGGCTTCCTTTCGATAAATAATGCTCTCTCAATATGTTTAATTCTTTGCAGCCGTCGTCCAGGGCTTCTCTCTTTACCAGTGATAGACTTCAGTCATCTAAACACTGTATTAATTCCGCAAAGACAGTTGCGTTCTTTTCAATGAAGTCGGGGTCGTTTCTGTTTTCAGGTTGTGTTTCTAGTACTTTGTGTAGCTTTTGGATTCGTAGATATCCCAGAAATTTAACTTGCCACAATTCGAACTTTGATTCGGATCCATCGAAATAAAGACGCACGCTGGGCGCATAACTTGTAGAAGTGTAAGCCATTTTGAGTTTCAGATGGTTCGCTGTTACACACAAGTCCTGGTAGGTGACTTGTTTGTAGTAGACAGTTCCTCAGAACAAAATATTCTTACCGTGTCGAAACCCGGGAAAGAACATGTGAAATTGCACCAGAAAAGGTTTAATATTTATGAAGCAATTCTGGTTTCTGATTGGTTGGTAGCAGCACGTGAATTTATTTGATTCGTCAGTTCTTAGCAGCATCGTTTATAAATAGAATCGTCTGACTGTGTGGGATCATAACCCATTACTCTCCCAAAATATTCCAACAACTGTCATGTGTTATCTTTCAACACTCAAAAGGTAATGTGTTAAACATCTTGTAATGAACATTGTGTAACCCTTACAAGATTAGGCATCTCCCCTTCTCTGTGTTAAGAACTTGTATACATCTCCAGTGAGTATATTTATGAAGTCACAAGCATCCCAGAACAGGATAAACGTTTTCTCTCCCTCATCATTGTTATATATGTCCCTGTCTCTCCTTAATGTGTGCCCTATGCAACAGTGTGACACTAAGTTATGAACGCTTCCATGATTTAACATCGGGATTACTTCATACAATATGCAAACGTAAAGTTCAGGTAAGGCTTTGGCTCATCCGTACTTTGTTATGTGTGAGATATACAGTCTTGCATGCATTGTGCTGTTTCTATTCAGGTCAGTTTTCAATTTAATATCTTGCATTTAATTATTCTATACGTATTATTATTTCGCAATGTATTTCTTCTCTGCCTTTATTTGATCACGATAAATTATTTTCTCACATCTTTCAACAGAACACAATTTTCGATACCAATAAGATTAAATCATAATATTTATAACTAGCAGGTATCCCGACGTTGACTGGTTATCAAATACGCTTAAATGTGTTACTTTAACTTCTACAGGTTTCGCATTTACAATAATATAGCCAATTCTCGATTGATTTTTATATTGTACCTAACATATGTATTTCAAACGTTAACAAAAATATACGGTTTCTGTATTGTAGCTACAATCGAAACCAAAACATTAACTCGCTATCATATTATCTAAGGATAGATGGATATCAAAAGTATAATAATTGATGTAGTTTAAGGTATAAATGTATATTTGCACGTACATAAAACGTTATGTCGACTTATGCCTGCCAAGTTCCAATCTTTTTTTAATTTGAACCATTTCCACTTCATTTTAATGGTTAAAGAACGAACCAAATTCGTTCCACAAGTCCGAATACCCTACATATCAAGTTTCATATCTATATACAAAAAATGACAGAGTAGTTTGGTAGAAACCGTTCCACATACACAGCGACAAGTTCACTTTATTATTATTATTATTATTATTATTATTATTATTATTATTATTATTATTATTATTACTATTATTATTATCATTATTATTATCATTATTATTACTATTATTATTATCATTATTATTATCATTATTATTAGTATTATTATTATTTTTATTATTTTGATAGTTAGTAATTAATATTTCCAGCGGCCCTCCGCTATTATTCACATCAATGTAGTAAAATAACAAAAACGTTGGAAAACTGGAAAATCATTTCTGGACTTCATTCACTCCTTACAAAAACTTCCGAAGTAGTTTACGCGTATTTTCCCAACCGTTTGTAAACGCGGACTGTTGTATATTTTTATTGCGACAGTCAAACGTAATTGATTATATATATATATATATATATATATATATATATATATATATATATATATATATATATATATATATATTGTTCCCTTTGTAACAACGGAGGATATATTGGAGAAACATTCACACCGTTTGAGTCCCGCTTAAATAAAAATAATAAAACATTTCGACAAAAATCCGCCTGTGCCCTACTAGTACGCTACTGCAATCTACCTGGACGTGCACGAGACAACATCAGATGCAGCCTGATTGAATCTGATTTCTCCCCAACAAAAAATTCGCAAACAAAAAGTAAGAGAATGGATCCTCAGGTTTAACATAAAAAATAGGCCACAATAGAAACCTCGGATTTCTGTAACCATCAAAATATTTCCACAAACGTAAATAATATTACATGGTTATTTACATCTACACATGTGTTTTTCCGTGTGTATAAACTTGTCTAGTGAGTTTAATATGTATATTACGTCTTTTGTTTTGATCTACACGCACATATATATTATTTTCTTTTGATTTATTTAATTACTAGCGAGGGAGACAGCTTTGTCAGGCGGAAAATACGCTTAAATATGATATTCTAACTTGTCTAGATTTCGTGTATATATTATTATATAGTAGTAATTTAAAATATATATATATATATGTATATATATATATTTAAGTTATAATCAGTTATAATCGAAACCGAAACTATAGCATTCAAAGCTGGTGACGTTACCACTGTATGAACATGACACGCATATTAACCGATTAAAAATAGAAATAAAGATGAGTGTATAGAATGTATAAGGATGTTTCTTTTAAATTTGACCCATTTTGAACCCCATAAAAACAATTTTAACCGGCTAAAGCCCCATAAAAGAACGGCCTTTAAAAAAATCCGATCATTTGAGGCCCTCTAGCGTCACTCTGCGACTTTTAGTTTAGGAGGAGATAGAGTTTGAATATATAGAGAGAAGCACACAAACCGACAGACAGACATAGGTGTTTATATATTAGATTAAGATTATTATTATTATTTTTTTTATTATTTATTTATTTTTCCTTCATGATTTTCTTCATGCTTAGCCTTCTATTTGTATTATTTTTTATTGTTATAATTTTGAACATTATTAACACTGATATTTTGTATTTTTATAATTTCCATAAATTTAGACACCTTCGGTTTCATATTTCAACTTGTCTACTAACTTCATTGTACGTATGTGTACGAATATACATTAGTATATTAGTTTAGGGAATTATGCATGTATGTACATCTATACACACACACACACACACACACACACACACACACGCATATATATTTATATATTAGTATGTGTGTATGTATATATATTTTTGTGTACGCTTAATTGTGATTCTAGTATTCCTATTTGTTAATCCTCACCAATTACCCTCACATAAATATTATTTTATTATTGTTGTTTTTATTATAGCCATAATCAATATTATTATTCTATTATATTTATTTACTGTTATATTTGTTTTTATTATTATTTACTCACTAGGAGTACTCACTCGAGCCATCATCACAGATTTGTTTTTGAGAGCAATTTGTGGTGTTCTTTAGAGTCTGAGTGAAAACAATATCCTCAGATTTCGAGCACTTTTCACCTTTTTTCGATAACCTTTGCAAAAGAATTTACGTTATCGCAACAACCGCCTACCATTGATTTCTCGTTGGTAGCAACCATTAGTCTTCATAGGAATTTGGGTAGCAGCACGCCTCTCTAAGATCCCAGTCCTCTTTGTACTCAACTAGTGGAGGTCTGCTTAGTGGTTTCTCTCCTTGGTTTTTCTATCCTCCTTAACCCTCCTCATTATTTACTGTGGTGCATGTTTGTGATCACACACACACACACGCGTGCACACACACACACAAATGGAGGGCGGTACCTTACAGTTATATGTTTGATTCCAGGTGAGGTTCCTCTGCTTTTTACATCTGTAGTCGTTTCTGTGGGTCGAATCTGTGTCTGTAGTTCGTGTGTTTTAGTCTCCACATTAAAGTGTTTTCCTTAATATTTTAGCTGTTTCATTATTCTTATCCATTTTATCTTCTCAGCCATCCTTCTGATTCAATTCCTACGATTTTTTGTTTCAAAGTTTTTCGGTATTGTTCCTAATGCTCCTACCATTAGTCGTGTTATCTTAACTTTCTTCATTTCCTTGATCCCTTTGAGCTCTCTGGCCTGTTCTTTGTATTTTCTCCGTTTCTCCGTGTCCTTAATCTTCCCTCTGTTCTCAGCAATATCTACAATCTGGCAGGTTTTTTTATTTCTTGTTTACTATTATGATATCCGGTATTATTGTTTGTATAGGTTTATCCATTTGTATATCTATGTCCAATACGATCTCGTGATTTTCATTTTCCAGAACTGCTGCCGGTTTGTGCTTTTGCCGTTTTCTGGGTGTTCAAGATTAACTCGTCTGCATAATAGGCAATGTATTGCCTTTTCAACTTGACCGTGCCTATTTTTATATTCTTTTTAAGCTAGTTTGCTGCATTTAATTATTATGTGGTTTATTGTTTCGTCGCTTTGTCCGCAGATTCTACATTTACGCTTTTCTTGTGTCTTGATTATCCTTATTTTGAGACGGTTTGTTCTAATCACGTTATCTTGTGCGGCCGTTTATAGGGATTTCCCTGTTTAGGTTTCCTTTTTTTGGTCATTTCCAAGTGCCTTCGTTAGTCTCATCTTATGTCATCATTATGCATCGTCCGTGTAGCTGTTTTTCTTCCTATTTTTTTTTCTTTTCTCGTCATAGTACCTGTATCTTTTTTCTATTTTGTTCATTTTTTCGGTGTCTCTTGCTGGAATTTTTTTTTTTTACACAGTGATCACCACTTATCAAGGCCCGGAAGCCACTCAGGGATAAGGGTTATTGCAAGTACATTAAGTTAGTGAGGAGATTTGCTGAAGTGTTTACTTAAGGGGGCGGTTCATTAGGAATTTGTTAACATTGGACTTGAAGACATCCAAATTGTAGTCCGGAGGGAAGCAAGCAGACGGAACAGAGTTCCACAGGCGTGCAGTTCTAAGAAAGAAGCTTTGTTCATGGAATCCGCGTTTTGATTTAGGCACAGATATAGAGTGGGGGAAATTTTTCACAGTGGATTCAGCTAGACGGGTGTTTCTCGTGAAAGATTGGCGAGGGGGGACCAGAGATTGGAGTTCAGACGAGCATCTGCCATGGAAATAACGATAAAACAAGGACAGGCTCGCAACGTCTCTTCTGTGGGAGAGAGGTTGCAGGGTAGAGAAAAGGGCATCCCCCACTAAGCCACGAAGTCTATTTTGTACTCTGTCAAGGCAGGATAGGCTGTTTTTAGCAGCTCCTGCCCAGATATGGCAACAGTATTCCATCCTTGGACGTACTTGGCTTTTATATAGATAGAGAATTGCATCAGTAGTGAGATATCTTCTGGCGCGGTAGAAGGATCCCACCATCTTTCCAGCGACCTTGGCAACATACTTGATGTACGTGTTCCATTTCAGATCAGGAGTAAAGGTCAAACCCAGAAGCTTGTCAAAACACGGAGCCTCACCCAGACGAGAGCCATCCATCACAATTGATGCCAGCTGGGGATCAAAGCGTTGATGATGTAAGGAAGGAGTTTGGTTTTGGATGCATTAAAGGTAACCAGCCACATCTTATTCTTTCAGTGTTCTGCATTATGTATTTTTCTAATTTTTATTTACAGTCTTCTGTACAAACCAGCCCCCTTCCCCGACTTCCTTTTTCACATATAGTCGGTCAGTATCATCTTTTGGGTGTCGTGCATTGCTGATCGTTGTGCGTTTCCTTGTTTTCTGATCAAGATTCCTTTGGTCCAGCTCATGAACAATCCAGAGTATCTTACTAGTGACATTGCCCACGTGTGTATTCTTTAATTAGGTTTCTAATATATAATTTAGTTTCGAGGAGTTTTCTGTTTCTTCTGAAGTATGGTGTCTGCTTCCAGAACTCCCAAATATGTGTAGCTATCATGTTCACCTAGTGCCCTCATATCTGTTTCATCGGTTAGTGATATACATTCTCTTTCTTCTTATGGTCAGCAGTGCGCACTTTTCTATACCGACTTTTTTTCGGGTATCGTGGCTAAAGATTCTGGTCGCGTTATTAGCGACTCTAGTTCTGTTTTTGTTTTTGAAAACAGTTTCAGATCATCCATGTACATTAGGTAGTTTGTTCTTTCTTGTGTATTAGTGAACTTGTGTCTGGCTTGGCATTTTTTTAATATATTGTTCAGGGACATCATGGCTATAATGAACAGTAATGATGATAGGGAATCACCTTGGAAGATCCCTCTGTGTAGTTTGATTTTAGTTATGTATTGTCCACCAGCTGTCAGTTCAAGTCTTCATGTTTTCATTACATATTCTATCAAATTGATGATCTTACCTGGTATTTTGTGCATTCTTAGGTATTCTATTATCCATGTTTACATGGTCTTATTATATGCTTTCGTATAGTCTATCCATGCAATAGCTAAGTTCTTTTTTTATTACTTTTAACCGCCTTCACCATCATTTGGTCTATGTATAATATGACATGTGTTTCTCTTTTTCCTTTTTTTTTTCATCCTTTCTGTTCCTCTGGGAGTAGTCTGCGATTATGAAGGAAAAGATAAATTTCTTCCCTCAGTTGTGCTGTAAGTATTTTTCACATTATAGATAAACATGTTATTGGCCGGTAATTACTGGAGACGTTTCCTTTTTCCGTGTCTTTTTGTACCAGTGTGGTTCTACTTCCGGTTATCCATTCTGGCACGTCTGCTTTATAAATGCATTTTTCCAGGTTCTATGTTAATCTTCCCTGTAGTGTTGTGAATTTCTTAATCAAGAAGTGTGTATTTCATCGTGGCCTGCTGCTCTCTAGTTTCCCATTGTCGGGGGTGGGGGTGGATTCTTCAGTGTTTCCTTGTGGTTCCCCTTCTCGGTCCTTTCTTTGATTTGCTGTGACTCTTCTTTCATGTTTATCAGCTATCCGGCATCTATATTATAACAATGTCGCTCTTCCTATATTTGGCACTAGTAGCGTTTTTTTTTTTTTTTCTAATGGGTCCGGTTATTGAATTCAGTTGGATTTTGATGTTGATACGGATCGAAACGAACGCTGATGCGTTCCAACTTTTAATATTAAACAATAAAAATAATACAACGTTCCTCTTTCACCTAGAATTAAGAAAATACACATATGATAATTCGAAAGTTGGTCCATGAAAGAACACAGTCCAAAAATAAATGAATATCCATTTTTTACAACGTCTTTCATCGTTATTTCGCTAGCTATTTTGGTCAAGAGTGATGCACCGGTTGGAATATCAAAATAAAATATAAAATATCAAAACATCGGTTTTATGTTACATACACTCCCCTTAACCTTGAAATTATATATATATATATATATATATATATATATATATATATTAATATTGAGACGCTAAATCGGAATCGAAATCAAAAGTCAGAAAAATCGTATCGAAATCCGAAAAATGTAAGCTTAATTTCCAATGCCCAAACGAGTCTTTTAATTTCATCTGACTATAAAAACACGAAAAGCTAAAAAGAATATTTATTTATTTGAAGGTTTTCATTTACAATACAAGACTAAATTAAAGAAATGGGTTAAAAATTACACTTCCAGATTTGATATTGGCTCTCAGGGTATAATTTATTTATTCCATTACCGTAAACATCCTTTTTTTATTTTTTGCGCACATTTGCTAAATATTTTAAGGAGTTAACACTTGATATTAAAAGATTTACAATTCTCTGGGCAGGCTTAGCGCCGTCTGGACACTATCGTTGTCTTAAACAGTCTTCTGAAATATTTAGCTATTCTTCGCTATAAACACAAGTGAAAAATATAGATAAAATTTTCAGTTTATCCAAATCTTGTATAAAACACGTAAAGGGAAAACCATAGACAGTTTCTAAATTAAAAAAGGGAATTATATCTACATTAAAAACCCCCACTAAAGCAAAATGAGATTCGGGCATTTATTGCCGTAAGTAACAAATGCCGGAAAACAAAACAAAAAAGAGAATAAAAACAAATATGTAACAAATAAATGTTACCAAAGGCAAGACTCTTCTATTTATATTAATAAGTTTATTTGTGTTTAAACTCATTTTAAAACGTGGTTTTAGTTCAAAACAAATTTAGTGTTTACTCTCTTAAGTTAAAAATTTAAAACAAAAAGTGTTGTCCATAACCCGTTTACAAGGACTTTTGACAACCGCTCAAAATCGAAAATTAAATAAACCCTGGTGGAAAGACCCAAATAAATGTCAACAATATAACGAAAGTTTTATGTTCTACCAATATTTTCTATGTATTTTTCAGCGATTAGACATGATAAAGTAGTTAAAATAGGCAGAATGTTATTATCATTTTACCTTAAACAGAATCAGTAATTGTATCGGAATCGGCAAGTATTTGGGAATTGCCTCCTGACCAACACACACACACAATATATATATATATATATATATATATATATATATATATATATATATAAATATATATATATATATATATGTATATATATATATATATATATATACGATGTACCTGAAATAAGTTTCCAGACTCTTAGCTTTTAGACTCATGAAAATTAAGTATGTTATTTCTGTACATCTCATGAGGTGATTGACTGGTGAATTTCAAAAAAATATAATCCGTGATGTGAGCACATTTTAGAAGAGCAATATGCAATAAAATAAATAATTTTGTGTACAGTTCCCTCACTGACATCAAACTGTGCTCTATAGGCACACGACGGTCATTATCCATGAAATTCTTTATTTGGCCAATCAACTCTGGTGTTCTGACTTTGTTACTCCTCACACACTTCTAATCATCTCTCAAAAACTCTTTACCTTCCTTGAATTTCTTATACCACGCAAAAACTGATGGCATATCCATGCAAAATGTTCCAAATGCAATCTGAAGTATCCCATACGTTTCGGTGGCATTTTTTCAAAGTGTAAAACACAATATTATTGCATATTTTTTTCTCTCCTCACATCCAGATTGCATTTTTGAAATTCACCAGCTGTGACAATCAGGCTTTAGTAGTTTATCTTCAAATTACTGTTGTAGCTATCAATATATGCCTGAAATCATAAAAATTGGTCAGTCATCTCATATGATATATAGCAATAAGATACTGAATTTTCAAGAGTCCACGACAGTTTTAAATGCCTGTACAAAAAAGTCTGGGGAATTATTGAAGATACCTCGTATATACGAAAATGAAAATATAAGCCATTGAGCTCAGGTTATATTGCTTGGATTAAAAAATATATGTCTTCAAAACTTGTTTAATCAAAAATTACTCTTTTTATGTTCGCTATATCGTCTACCTTTCAACCTACTGGTTAAATAAACTATACAACTACACAATCAATTTTTAACGATTGTATTATCGATTTTTATTCTCTTTTTCTTTTTTATTATATTTGAACATAAGTAAAGAGAGACAGATCAGATTAATTCTTGTGGGTATAAATTTTCAAACCAAAATTAGCCGAAGTATTTAAAACTTTCAATAGCTATTTTGAAGTAGAGGTTATAAATATATAAAATTACAGGTCAAAGTTACATCGTACGATGATTTGATATCATTTCGAAGGAAAGAAAACTTAGTCGTGTTTCCAAGAAAATTCAAATCTACACGAAATATTGTTTTTACAGGTTGTTGTCAAATAAAAGAAACATACAATATCAAGGCAAAAATTCAGATATGTTTAGGAAAACGCCAAAATAAATTTTACAGCTTGTCAAAAAAGTCATTGAGATGTTAAAAATTTTTGCCATTTTATCATCATTTGATATTTTTTCTATTTCAGATATTTATCAAATAATATTTAGACAATTTGATATGGATTAGTATAAAATTTAACAACGTACACAACTTGTGTCATTGTTTTACCAAAATCAAACGTAAATTTAACGACAATATTATCTCTCGCTATGGCGTTGCCAAATGTCCACCACGTTCCCCAGACTTGATTAGCTCCGACTTTCTTTTGTGGGAATATTTTAAAGAAAGTGTCTATGTCAATAAATCCCAAATTCTTCAAGAATCTAAGGAAAAGGTTAGGAATGAAATAAGGATGTCAAATCGCAATCCAGATATTCTGCAATCTGTATGAATAATGTTTTGGAAAGAGCACAAATATGCGAGGCTTAAAATGGGCAACATTTAAAAGACATTATTTTTCATGAATAAAGATTGTTTAAATTTGGCATGATTTTATGAATATTTCTCAATGTCTGAGTCAGATTTTGTAAAAAAAAAATACAAAATATATAGTTAAAAATAGAGGATCTATTTAAGTTCGATACCATTCAGTTACTTCTTGGACACCTTATATAATTGGAGTGATGCAGGAATAATTTGAATCTCAGAGAATTCAAAAATCGAATGTTCCAAAATTGTCGGGTTCACACAAAACTTTAAAGTACTATACAAAGGTTAAGGTAAAAGTATTGTGGAAATTGCAAAAAGATATTAGTTGCATCTGGTAGCACATGTCTCGTATTATTTTCGTTTCAAAACGTTTTGCTTGACAGTAATACATTTTGAAGTTTATAGATTGCAAATTTCGCTCGGGAATAATATTTAACCGAAGGTTACTGTATATAACTGATTGGTTTTGGTGACGTAGAATATAGGAAGATATTTAAAGAAAAATTAGTTGACTAAAACCAGTCTATAAAATGTGGATGTTTGAGATTGTATCAATTTGTAGTGAAGAAAATATACATCCATTAGATGAGTCAAGACAACATGCAACCCCTCGCCTTTTCTTTCTTTTCTTCTTCCTCCTCCTCCTTCTTCTATTATTATTATTTTTTTATTTTTTTTTTTTTCTTCTTCAAAACCATTTTTCAAGCACCAAAAATAAACCTGACATAAAACTGACAATATGACACAAGATTCATTATGTCCTATATAATAGGAATAACGCCCAGACAAACCTGACTACTGAAACCGGATACGGAAGTGTTTACTTGCAAAAGCAACAATGATTAGAATCGTATTCTTTACGTGGCAATTGTCATTCAGACACGACATCTTGATATAGAAAAGAAAATGGTAATTTTCTTTTATCAAAAAGAGGTTTTACTTCTTATTTAATGTCAAATCATAGTAGACGATTAATACAAAAATATATGCGCATCTGTTGTGTAGTAGAGGTTCATATTTAAGGACATAACGGGGACATATATCACGATGACATGTATAACAGAATACAAAGAGTGTGATGAGATGGAGAGAAGACATATATACAGTTCTGGGATGCTTGGGGCTTCATATATATATATACTGACTGGAGATGTATACAAGTTCTTAACACAGAGAAGGGGAAATGTATAATCCTCGAAGGGTTACACAATGTTCATTATAATTGATGATAAACACATTACCTTTTTCTGTTGAAACTGAATGACATCACAAGGCAACACGTACAAAACATGATGATGACTTCTTTATTTATCGGATCGAGCGGTCGAATGACGTCAGGAATTCACTTGTATCTACATGGTTAATCTTCTACCTTTTTGCCTCTAAGGGGACTCTCCTCTTACTATGTCAACTCTTTTCTGATCAAATCTCTCTGACTGACTGACTCTAACTGACTGACCCATAGAACTATATGGAAATTGTCCTTTGTCTATGACGTCAAAAGTGCGTTTTTCAAACGTGACTAATTTCACGTGGTTTGTCCAAAACACACTTCAGCAGCAAAATAATCCTCTCCTAACCTATTTTTTAATCTAACCTACTTTTTAACAATATATTTTTAATTTTCATTGTTCATTCTGTTACTGACTTATTTAATATTCGGATTTCTAAAAGAATTAACAATAGCCTTAATTTCTAACATTCCATTTCTTAACGTTGCTTACAGGGTTCGATTCTAGGTTTATCCTAATCTCATTTTCACTTATTTAATGTTCTTCTTATTTACATGGAAAGGGGGCAGCCTTTCCCTATAACACATTCACACACATGTTACCGTCAGTACTTAAATAAGCACAAAATATTCGTCGATTCATATATATATATATATATATATATATATATATATATATATATATATATATATATATATCATATAGGGAATACATTTACAATTCAGGATTAAAAATGTTATTAAAAGAAGTAAACGGGGTGAGGAGAAGAACAGAAGAAAAAAGTAGGAAAGTCAGCTGACCGGTTTCGCCCTCGCTTTCTCAAAGGATCTTCGAGTAATATAAAGTTGCTTTATTTTAATCTCTTTCCCTTATTTTTCTTGTTCTTTCTCCCCCACACATAACGCAACGTAACGTGATTTTATTTTAAATTGTACATATTTTCGACACCCCTTTTAATAAAAAAATCCCCTCGATACAGATTTGAGAAAGCGTGGGCACACCGGTGAGCTTACTCTCCAACTTTTTCTTCTCTTCTCCTCTTCGCTCTGTTTACTTAATTTTAAAACGTTTTTAATCATGAATTATAAAAGTCATCCCTTCATGATTGCGATTTTTAAATTCTGTACCCCCAAGAATCATGATATATATATATATATATATATATATATATATATATATATATATATATATATATATATATGTATAACTTACTAAGTATATATATATATATATATATAGCTTACTAACTAGCTCTACCTATGTATTGAGAACTTTTGAAGTAAATACTTAAAGTTTACGCATAAATCTATACTTTCGTATATTAATTTTATGTGAGTAAATTAAGTAGTTATATATATATATATATATATATATATATATATATATATACTCGAGTTTTTTTATATTCAAAAGTAATGGACTAATGAATTCAACGAGTTTGTTAGATAGTGCTCAATAAAAAGAGCTGATAATACTTGTTTATTGTTATATAAACATGCTCACATCCCGCTGCTACAAATAGCCACTTGTTTCAATCAAACAACAGATATCATCAGGCAGCGACTTGACTATTCAAAAGTTCAATGAATAATCTTATTCATTGAACTTTTGAATAGTCAAGTCGCTGCCTGATGATATCTGTTGTTTGATTGAAACAAGTGGATATTTGTAGCAGCGGGATGTGAGCATGTTTATATAACAATAAACAAGTATATATATATATATATATATATATATATATATATATATATATATATATATATATATATATATATATATATAATATAAAACTGAACGTTGGTGTGTGTGTGTCTGGTCACGAATAGGCTCCTATATGGTTGACTATTATAGAAAACTGATCACATATAATGAGATACAGGAATTGGTATGATCTGGCATAATGATGATTCATTAAAATTGTGGGGTCTGCATACGCGCCTGGTCCACAAAGTATGGAAATAAAAAATTAAAAATTAAAAAAGAAAAGTTTGAAAGTGTTTTTGATATAGATGTACATGAGAATACTTTGATAAATATGTTTTAACTTAAATAGGGATGGTATAATAAAATTGTGGGGTCTGCATTCGCGCCTGACCTCCATGGAATAGAAATAGGCACAAACTTTAATAAAGACTTTTCATATCTATCTGCGTAAGTATGCTTTGATAATTATGTCTCAGTTTGAAGAAATGTGGTATAATAAAATTATGGGGTGTTCGTTCGCGCCTGACCTCCACAGATTAGAAATATGTCACGAAGTTTAGCAAGGTGTTTTAATATATATCCACAGAATATTGTGATAAGTGTTTCAGTGTGAACAGGTATGGTATAATAAATTATGGGGTTTATCTATTTTATTTTTACTTTCATCATATTTTGCGTTGGTTTTGATACCCCCAAATTCGAAGCTATCTCTTTACAACCTTTCGTTTTTATAACCTATTATACTTTCATAAACCAGAGTCCATTTTCTGTAGGCTGTTTTTGAACCCAGTAAACGACGGGTACTTTTGCTAGTATATATATATATATATATATATATATATATATATATATATATATTTATATATATATATTTATATATATATATATATATATATATATATATATATATATTGTTACAATATTTTTTACTGTAATGGAGCATGATCTCGCACAGTCGGGAGATTCTATTTATAAACGATGCTGCTAGGAACTGACGAATCGAATTAATTCACGTCCTGCTACCAACCAATCACAAACCAGAATTGATCCATAAAAAACTTTCTGTAGCATTTTCGCATATATTTTCTTCTTTGTTGGGAATCTTTTGCTCTGTGGATTCCAACTCGAAAACTGTCTACTGCAAACCAGTCACCTCCCAGGACTTGTGTAGAACAACAAAACATCGGAAACTGTTCTCAAACTAAACATGGCTTATACTTCTAGATACATAAAATTTTATCTGCGTTGATGGTACTCCTGATGCGGAAAGAAGACAGAGAATCAGCAAGGCATCAGACTCATTTGGTAGGTTACAAGATAGAGTCTGGTCTGATGATGATCTAACTGACAACTGAAATGTCAGTATATCAAACATGGGTATTGCCATCCCTACTCTATGCCTCTGAAACATGAAGTATCGATCACATGTAGAACTGTTTGAGAGGTTTCATCAACACTTCTTTAGACAAATTCTTGGTTTAAAGTGGCATAATTATGTCCCTGATACATATGTCTTGAATAACGCCAAAACAACCAGCATTGCTTCCATTGTTATTAAGAACCAGATGCGTTGGGCGGATCATCTTATCCGGCTTGATGATTATCGACTCCCAAAACAGTTGTTTTATGGTGAACTCCTTGGAAAAAAACCCTGCACAAGTCCCAAAAAGGTTTTCGTGATAGCATTAGGAGAGTCTGTAGGCTTTCATGTTCGTGTTGACAGTTGGGAGTGTCAAGCGTATGACTGCAAGTAGTGAAGGGCACTGATAGATACAGGGGCGCAGAACATTTTGAAGCAGCCATGACAGACCGAGTTAAGCTCAAGGGAGCCTGTAGGAAACGCCAAACCTTGCCGTCCAATCATGGAGATTTTTTGATCTGTGAGGTGTGTACCGGACTCTGTGGTCCAAGGCAGGTCTTGTTAATCACAAGAACCGCACGATGATATAGTTCTGTTGTGGTTGGTTTCATCTAAGCCGATGACCGTCTCTCATGTCATGTCTTTTTGAGGGTGTGAAAGTCGCTGGAAGGACTGAAAAGTTATCTTCGGACACGAGACTTTGAGTGACTGAAGGAGTGGCACTCGTCTGACAAGACGTTGCAAGCGTTATATATATATATATATATATATATATAAAATTTGAGTCATTCAATAGATTTTAAAATTTATGACGTGAAATGGTTAAATTTCAAATCAAAAGATTTTTATCATTCTCTGTAAGAAAAAGAATACATTTGAAATATTATAACTCCTCATCCTATAGGATTTCGATATAGCATATATATATACATATATATATATATATATACATATATATATATATATACATATATATATATAATGTATATGCGTATGCATAAATATGCACCCTAGATATTTGTTGCCTAAATACCTAGAAAACAACAACGATACAATCATTATCCGTATTAGTGAATTTGTGTACATATATATATGTGTGTGTGTGTGCGTGTACGTTTGTGTACCTTATTTGTTCTAAGTTAGTATATCTTCATTTCTACAAATGCTAAAAATATCAAGCAAATTGGCCAGTATTGCCTATTTATCATTGTCGCTATACAATCAAAAAAAGGTTTAAAATTTTTCAACGTTTGGATTTTTAGACACGATAAATCTTAAAGAATACAGATGAAAATCGACTTACATCCATACATTTCGGTTAACACTATTGTATGCTGCGATACAGGTGCATACAGACTAAAAAATCTTTACGAGTCGGCCATCTTTGATTTCTGAGCCTAAGCCTCGTTTTGAAATTTTATCATTAATGAGTTATTATTTTCGCAAAAAAGCGTATGCAGAAAGATCAACTCTGGAGATTCGCAATATATATATATATATATATATATATATATATATATATATATATATATATATATATATATATATATATATATATACAATATAGATTTATGGTCAAAAATTGATACTAAAATATTTTAAAGAAAAACCGTTCCAATTATCTTCCATAGCATTTCTTTATAATGCGCGCCAACCCACAAAAATATGAATTCGAAATGTCTCAAGTATGACAAGATCATTTCTTTGTAAACTATTCTAACACATAAAAAAACGAATCTGACAAATATCAAGTTAATATGACAATACATGATAAAACAAGATACAGCAGAAAAAAAATTTGGGATTTTTTTTCCATTTTATTTCCCAAATGAATTGTTTTGCCTCCAGCCTTCATGCGGTGATATTTCTTTTTAACTTGTAAAATATTTTTAATCTTGTGATTCTTATAATAGGGAAGACGATCATTATTTCCTTGTTTGTGAGGTGTAAGTTAAATTTATTTCTTTATTTATTTATTATTATTTTTTTATTAATAGATAGATTTTTTTCTTGATGTCATGCAATCGTACCTCTGGTCGACGTCAACGGTTACGACTTTAAGAGTCAATTCTTATAAAAAGGCTAAAATCATTTCTTATATAATTACAATTGAAAAATGTGAGCATGAAAAGTAATATGGTAAAGCTTAAACGTGAAAAAGTGCATGGCTATTGTAAAAACTGGAAAAGAAAAAGGACAAGATATTCTAATAAAAATATAATAAAATTATAACTTAAAATATTGCAGAATTAAAAATTGATTATATAATGTTATAAATTGAATTAAAAAATTCTTGATGCTGCAATATTTTAAGTTTTAACTAGAATATTTTGTCCTTTTTCCCCAGTTTTTACAACTAGTCCTTTACTTTCCATGTTTAAGCTTAACCAGATGACTTTCATGCTCGTATTTTTCTATTGTAATCTATGATTTTTCCTGGGTTCCAGTAATTTCACTTGTTCTTTGTTTAATTTCAGTCTTTTTTTTTTGCCCCCATAAAAATTACATACATATATGTAATAACAATGTCCGGCACTCGTCTGCTTTCAATAAAATCCCCCCAATTATCTAACTTTGATTCTTTCATTTTCTCTGTTTTACTTGTTACTTCTCTTTTCGCGAGAGTGTGGATTCCTAGCAACAGTACTCGCTGAAGCGACTTGGTTGCTATGGAAGCCAGTAAAAAAACGTCGCTCACCTCCTTACGAATTTTTACGATTTTGAACACCAGTACATTAATCATAAGTTTTGTTTTACTGCACGAAAATTGATTTTTTTTTTCAAAATATAGCTGAGAAGATTATCAATAAACTGTAATAATTATTTGAAATGTGGTAAAAAAAATGAGTGAGCGGTGAAGCTTTAAAGCAGTTCTGAATGACTAAAACTGCCACTTAACCATATATTCAAACACGGTAGTGGTTGAATGATATATGTGTAAAAAATATGACTATATTATGTTTTGATCCATCTACAATAGCTGGGAATAAATACTTAATTCGCAACAGAAATATGTGATTATTCCTTAGAAATAAACATCATTTAATTCATTAAATCTGTTTCGAATATCTGTTGATGAATGTTGATGATTTGTATTATTATGTATAGAGAGTAGAAAACGAAAAATGGGCTTACTATCAGCAGTTGTATAACTCTCGCTTCCCTTATTTTATTGTGTGCTCCTTAAATTCCATGAGCGATGTTTCTGACAAAAAGGGGGTTTGTAGTTTGGGGGGGGGGGAGGCTTAGATTATTTTTTTCTGGCATGTGATGTTTAAGTAGTAATTTAATCTTATTTACATGAAATGGCTTCATGCCTTCTCTGGAGCGATTTCCATTAACAATTGTATGGTTTGGATTAGGGTTATCATCTTGGATGTTACTCTCACAACGTTTCGATCAAAAAAAAAACTTTGCATTTCTTTAGGTACTTTTTGGTGAACTCGGGAATCATTTTGTGTAACTCGGGAATCTGTTTGATTCCGTCCGAAAACTCAGTACAGATTTCTGAGTTTGACAGAAAACTTCTCAAGTTCTATAAGACGTTCCTGAAGAAAATCGCAAGTTACATCGTCGGAACGGGTTTGAAAATTACATCCAAGAGGAAAACAGTAGTTCGAATAATCCAAAAGAATACTATATTCTTATGTTCAGTGTTGTTAATAATAATAATAATAATAATAATAATAATAATAATAATAATAATAATAATAATAATAATAAATAACGGGACCTGTGGAAATTCCACATGGGACTCAATCATATTAATGTTGGCATTCTGTAGATGTTCAGCGTAAATAGAGACGCTCTGATATTGCAGTTCTTTTGTTAAAACTGCAAAAGTATCAACGCTAGCAGAGACGCCCGGCGTAGCCCGGTCGTAAAATACGCTTAAATATTTAATGTTAACTCTTGCAGATTGAGTATATATTATTATAGAGTTAATTTTTATCGATTTTTATATATTATAAAATTGCGATTTCAAAAATAATATATATATATATATATATACATACATATGACTTAGTGCATAAGCGTGAATCGAAACCGAAACTAAAACCAAAACTTATAAAAACAATATATATATATATATATATATATATATATATATATATATATATATATATATATATATAATTTGAGTTCCTTCAGCCATAATCAAAAGCGAAACCAAAATTTATGAAGAATGCTCGATAAAATTATTTAGAAAATTCTTAAAAATTCTTAAAAATTTCTTGAAATTCTTAAATTCTTAAAAATTTCTTTAAAATTCGTAAAAGTTTATTTCTTAAAATTGTCTTTACTTCTTAAAATTTATAAAATTCTTGATAAATTATTTATAAAATAAAGATAAAATAAGAATAAAGATAAAATTATTTACATTATTGCCATCAACTATAATCGAAACCGATATCAAAACTTATGAAGAATTCTTGGTTAAATTAATTTATGACGGGAAATGGAAGTCCATAACAACTAAGCGACCCGGATGTAAGCGTGACATAGAAAATAAATAAATAACACACACACTATCGCCACCGCCGCCGCCGCAGCAGCAACAACAACAACAACAACAACAACAATTATTATTGAAAGTATGGAACTCCGAAATAAGAGAGAGCGATCAGTGAAAATGACATATCTAGATGTGCTGGAAGTTGACACCATTTTATATATTGAAATGAAAGTGTAGTTTGGAAAAGAATACCTGGGAAGAACAAGAAAACTATTAGAAACAAAACTATACAGTAGAAATCGAATTTAAGGAATAAACACCTAGACAGTATTATTATTATTATTATTATTATTATTATTATTATTATTATTATTATTATTATTATTATTATCATCATCATCATCATCATCATCATTATAATAATAATAATAGTATTATTATTATCATCACATTCATCATCATCATCATTATAATAATAATAATAATAATAGTATTATTATTATTTTTATTATCATCATCATCATCATCATCATTATAATAATAATAATAGTATTATTATTATTATCATCATCATCATTATAATAATAATAATAATAATAATAATAATAATAATAATAAGATTAATAATAACAATAATAATAATAATAATAATAAGAAGAAGAAGAAGAAGAAGAAGAAGAAGAAGATACTTTGAACTGTTCATAAGATTGAATGAGAAGAATTTAGGAACTTTGATCAGAAGAGGAGAGAACTAATGACAATTCACAATGCATTTCACTTAAAAGACAACACTGGCCGATTCCACGTGAAAAGGAAGGAAGGAAGGGGGAAAGGAAACTGATAAGCGTAGAAGACTGTGTAAAAGGCATAGAAAGAGTTGAAAAAGACATACGTAAGAAAACAAAAAGTTTGATCATCGAATCGAGTTACACCGTCAAGAAGAACAATATAGCAAACGACGAAACTAGAAACAGAAGAATATAGCAAACGAGAAGAAAAGAAAAGTATGCAGAAAAACTACATGGACGGTTCATCAGAATAATACGAGAATTATAAAAACACCTGGATGTGGCCAGGAAAAGGACACATGAACAGAGAAACAGAATCCCTATTATCAGCTAAGCATAAAACGCGATAAGAACCAACCACATTAAAGCTAAATAGGTAAAATACAAGAAAAGAGTAATTGTAGACTGTAGACAAAGAGGCGACACAATATGCCAATACGTGAATGCAGTAAGCTAGCTTAAAAGGAATATAAGGATAGGCTGACTACATGAAGAAGGCAGGGAACTGGGAGCTCTGCAAGGGGTTACACTCCAAATATGAGCGCAAATGGTTCAAACACAGACTGGAGTACAGAAAAACTGAATCACAGAATCCTTTGAGTAATGGAAATACAAACAGATAAACTCATCCAATCAATAAAACCAGACGTCATAATAATTCACAAGAAGGGTAGAAACTGCCAAATTGTAGATTTTACTGTCCCTGAAGATCGCACGGTGAAAATCAAAGAGACAGACAAACGAAAGTATGCAGAACTTGCCAGAGAAGATGAAGAAAATCAATGAAATAGCAATATATTGCAGTAGACCCGGGAACAGTACTAGCGAATTTGCAAAAACTAAGAGAAATCTGATTCGACACTATGCAACGGACGGTAATGCTTAAAACAAATGACATCTTAAGGAAAACCCTCAATTACATAAACTAATCCACATGAGCGGCAAATGCTAACTGGGCATATGCAAACTGCAACCAGAGTGAAATAAAAAAAGACGCAACCAAGAAAACTGCAACCACAAAATTGTAAATTGACTACCCTAAAAAACAAACAAAAAAACTGCAGTGTCAGCACCCTAAATAGTCGAAAGGTCAAGGAGGATGAACCCTAAATAAAAAGTTTTGCATGGGTTCGAATACCCTATATATTAACTTTTTATGTCTGTAGAATAAAAACTCATCGAGGAGTTTGGCAGGCAACTCTTTTAAAACAAATGTATATACGCGTTCATAAATATATGCATAGAAATAGCTTTGTGTTTTGTATAAGCTTTTTACGCAAATATTACGCAAGTATAACTCATGTAGAATATTTGCACGAATATAATACGTAATAGTTAATTAAAAATAATCATCCCATAAGAAAATCTAAAAAAAACTAATAGGGAATTAATTAAAATCAATGTTTAAAAGAATATGCAAATTAGCTAGATCTTTTGTAGATGAATGCAATTCCACGACCCATATATAACGATGTTATATTTTTCTTTAAAAAAAAAAGAGAGAAAAGAGTGTTTAATATGAATATCAATACACACACAAAAAGAAATTGTAGGAGTATAGATATACATTAGAACCCCGGGATACCGTACCCCTAGGAAATGTTCTTTTCAGGTTATGATGTGAAATACAATGTTTTGCCTTCCCCCTAGTTACAGTATTACCAAGTTTTACGGTGTTATTTATAATGTTATTTGATTATATATATATATATATATATATATATATATATATATATGTGTGTGTGTGTGTGTGTGTGTGTGGTGTGTGTGTATGTGTGTGTGTGTATTATATACTGTTCTGTATTTTGTTACTAATTTTTAATGCCATATCCCGGAGTTCTACTGTACATAACTTGAGTTCTTTCATCTATACTCAGAAGCTGAAACCAAAGCTTATGATGAATTCTTGGTAAAATTATTTATATAAAAAAGTAAATGACTTGAGTGGCATCAACTATAATCGAAACCGAAACCAAAACTTACGAAAAATTATTGGTAAAATTATTTATTATAAGAAATGAAAGGTCATAACAATTAAACGACAGTCACTCGGAAGAAAGAAAATATATGCGTGAGACACAAAAAAATAATACACACTCTAACGTATGAACATATAGAGGAGGAGGAGGAGAGAGCAGGGGGGAGGAGGACGACAACAGCAATAATAATAATAATAATAATAATAATAATAATAATAATAATAATTGAAAATGAGAATCACAAAATCATATGGGACATGGACATACAAACGGATAAACCCATCCAAGCAAGAAGACCGGATGTCGTAATAATTAACAAGAAAAAAAAAATCCTTCCAAATCGTAGACTTTGCTGTTCCAGCTGACCACAGGATGAATATCAAATAAAAGGAGAAACAGAGTAAATACACAGAGCTGGCCAGATAACTGAAAGGAATATGGATGATTAAAAAATTAAGATAGTATTTATAATAGTAAGAGCACTAGAAACAATTCCGAAAACCTTTTAAAAAAGAATCGGAGAAATTGGAGTCAGAGAAATGACTGTAAAGATACAACGAATAACAATAATGAAAACAGCTGAAATATTAAGGAAACCCCTTGAATGCGGAAACTAATACACATAAGCCACAGTCACGGGCTACACGAGCTACTGCAGAGACAAAACGTGAAAAAGCGTTACATGGAGCCAAGAACATTGATGATGCATATCCATAAGTTTTCTATCGCGTCCCTCATCCTCTTCCATTACCCAATCACCTCCCCAAATAATAATGTCAAATAGCCGAAAAGGTCAACGAGTATGGAAAGACCGAGGAGAGAGCACTGGCCAGACCTCCACTGGAGAAGTGTGAAGAGAACTGGAACCTTGGGGAAGCTTATTGCAACTCAAATTCCAGTGGATACCAATGGCCGCTGTTACCGACAAATCAATGATAAGCGGCTGTTGTGATAATGCAAATTCATTTGGAAATGATATCAAAAGGCGGAGAGTACTGGAAAACTGGGGAGACTTGTTCTCACCCAGCTTTCAGGGAACACTACAGGTTGTTTTCAAGGATAGATCCTTTATGACCTTCGTGAAAGCTCTTTGGGAGTCAATAATAATAATAATAATAATAATAATAATAATAATAATAATAATAATAATAATAATATAAAAGAGAGAATATTTAGGTAATGACCGAGTATAACATAAGCAGAAGATGATCAAAACGAGGCTAATACCGAGATAAGTAATTTTTTAAACGATATGATGAGGGTGATGGCTGGGAAAAAGAGAACCTCAAAATAAATGGAAATACATATATGTAGTCCTGGTCAAAATCATAAGACCACTTAAGAAAGTAAGCGTTTACGCATCATATCGAATTTTTAATCAAACAAATCGTTGAAACCATTGGCAAAAGGTAAAATATGATGGAAAAAAAATGAAATCTGCTTCATTCGAAACCTTAACCCTGATCTAATAATTATTTTTTAAAAAACAAACATTTTCACCTGGTCAAAATGATAAGACCACTTTCATAAAATCAGCTAGTTTTGAAAAATCTATACGAAAAGATTTCTATGTTACTAAAAGCAGCTTGTTAGTCGATAAAAAGCATCTTACTAAATAATAAATGGCAAAAGGGAAACCATTATCAGAGTTTGTAGAGAGCAAGGATCTTTGAGCTTAATAGGGGTGGACTCTCTCATAGATCCATTGCAAACGAAGTGAATCGTAGCAAAACGGTCATCACAATTTTTTTAAGAAATGCAGATCAATATGGGCACAAAAAGAGTCCAGGTCGACCAAAATAAATAACCCCATCACTGGATCGCCGTATCAGAAAAAGTTAAAAAAAAAAAAAAAAAAAAAAAAACACTCCAGTATGAGCTCAAGTCGATTGAAAAGCCAAACAGCAGCAGAATGTAGTCCTGAAACTATCAGAAGGATTCTAAAAATGAAGGGTTTCAATCATTAAAAGCGACTGCAGGAAACCACGTCTTCTTGAACAGCACAAAACTAACCGACTTAAATATGCCGCCAAATACCAGACTTGAGGTGAAAAGAAGTGGGAAAATGTAATTTTCTCCGATGAGAAAAAGTTTAATCTAGATGGTCCAGATATGCATGATAAAAATTTGCCCAAAGAGACTTTTTCTACTTGACATAGTGGAGGAGGGTTTCAATGATCTGGGGTGCTTTGTCGACAGCTGGGACCCTAAAGTTGCAAGTAGTGAAAGGCCGGCAAACATAATTGAAGTACATTTCAATGCTTGAAAATGCTTTTATCAGGACTGAAGGCCCACGTCAGTGTGGAAGAAATTGGATTTTCCAGCAAGACAACGCTGCAATACACACTTCTCGATAAGCACGAGAATACTTTTCTTCAAATAATATAGAATTGTAAGATCATCCAGCATGCTCTCCGGACTTTTCCCATTGAAAATCTTTGGGGATGGATGGCAAAAGAAGTTTTCAAGGAATTCGATAAAGGAACTTTCTAATTCAGTTTTCAGTACATGGGATACAATTCCTTCGCAACTGATGAAAAACTTAGTCGCAAGCATGCCGAAGAGAATTTTTGAAATAATTCGTAATAATGGAGGCTATACTAAATACTGACACCCTTTTTAGTAATTTATAATTGCCTTTTGTTAGATAAATTATCAGTGATCTTATCATTTTGACCAGGACTGTACATATATATATATATATATATATATATATATATATATATATATATATATACATATATATATATGTACATATATATACATATATTTGTATGTAGTTATATATGACTTGGCAAAGGGCAAATTTTCAAAAATGAAGAACAAGAAGAAATAAGTTGACTGATGAGAATCGAAATTAGGAATTTTGGTGGGTGCTAATTTATTACTTCATGCTGATATATATATATATATATATATATATATATATATATATATATATATATATATATATATATATATATACAGGTGACTCAAAAAAAAAAAAAAAGCTAAATGGAGGAAATCAAGAACATATGCTGTAGAACGGAGAAAAAAAGGCCAAAGACCCTAGTGTTTTTGATGTGATGTTTTGAATATAATAAACTAGTTATGACCAAATTTTCATTTTATTCGGACAAAACACTCAGAAACGGGGCCTAATTAGAGTTGGAGCCCGTTTTTTTTAGTCACCCTATATATATATATATATGTTTTTCGATTAATGATGGACATTTTAAAATAAAACGTGAAAAGACCGCAACTGTATCCGTTTTGAACTTTTACTGATTTGTTTTGAAAACGGACTGTCAATATATTATATAAACTCCGGTGATAGAAGTCCGTGGTGATGTGTTTGTTTTCTCAGTTTCATCGGAGGAAGACATAACCTTTTGGATATTTCAGTCGATGGATTATCAAGGCAATACAAAGTTGCTGACCGAGTGTCCAGGCCAAAGATCGCATTGCGCTATGTGAGCGAGCGTTAGGCCAAGCGGCTTTCGCATTTATTTTTCGCAGATAAATGCTTGCTTAGTGCTCACAGGTTTAGACGCGTGAACAGTGTTGATGGTGAGCAATGCGAAACGACATATAACTTGGCATTTAGCATGTTGATAAGTTCGTTGGACACGACGATATTAATGAAGCGGCAAGTGACCTTCAGATCAAGTTCACAATTAAACAAATATATATATATATATATATATATATATATATATATATATATATATATATATGAACTATCCTTCATATCTGTAACCTGAGAAATTTCGATCTGGAAAAGATGGACGCTGAAACGTGCACGTACCCATGTAACCAATAATGTTTGTATCAATAAATGTACAGCTTCATTTTTTATTGAGCACTGTTTTATTAACATTGGAATTTCAATTAGGAAGCCACTCATATATATATACATACATATATATGCATATATGTATGTGTGTGTGAGTCTTTCAGCGCGCGTGCGTATCTGTGAGAGAGAAGACAGTGCGAGGGAAACTTACCAGAGAGATCGAGTGCTCGATTATTTACAAAATTCGCAAGAGAATAATAATAATAATAATAATAATAATAATGATAATAATAATAATAATGTATATATAATATATATATATTGTTATTATTATTATTATTATTATTATTATTATTATTATTATTGATATCTAATTTCCGTGTAGCGCGAAAAAACTTATATTATTATGGGTCTAGAAAGTTGTTAACAGGTGTCATTAGCAATAATGTTAAGTTTAATTATATATTTTTACATATAAAACATTATACTATATATAATTATGTATATGCAGATATTTTACAGTATACATTAATATTATTATTATTTCATTATTATTATTATTTTATGATTATTATTATTATTATTATTGTTGTTGTTGTTGTTGTTGTTGTTTGCTCACTAGGAGAAGTCACATATGCCATCATCAAAGATTACTCTTTGAGAACAGCCTATGGTCTTCCTTGAGGTCTGAGTGTCAACAAGTATCCCCAGATTTCTTGTGCTATCCACCTCTTTCAAATAAGCTTTGCAAAAGAATTTGCCTTATTGCAACAGCAGCTTACCATTAATTTCTGGTTGGCGGCGACCATCGGTATTCACTGGAATTTGGGTGGCAATAAGCCTACCGAAAGTTCCAGTTCTCTTTCTACTTCTCCAGCAGAGGTCTGGTTAGTGCTTTCGCTGCTCAGTCTTTCTATCCTCAGGGACCCTCATTATTTAGTGTGGTGCCTGTTTATAGTGACACTCACAAAAAAAAGAAAATAGGAGGGGCGGTATCTTACAATTGTACAGTTTCAGTTTTCATGATCTCATATGATGTTCCTTTGGGTGGTGTATCTGTACTCGTTTCTGTGTCCTTTTTGTGTATGTTTTTTTTTTTTTTTTCGTCTCCGCATTCAAGGGGTTTCCTTAATATTTCAGTTTCCATTATTGAAATTCTCTATGACTTCTCTGCCATCTTTCTGATTCCAATCTCTACCATTCTTTTTTTCAAAGTTTTTTTGGTAGCGTTCCTAGCGCTCCTACTATTAGTGGTGTTATTTTTACTTTCTTCATTCTCCAGATGTCTTTGATGTCTCTGGCCGGTTCCGTGTGTTTTCTTCGCTTTTCAGTCTGGTCATTATTATTATTATTATTATTATTATTATTATTATTATTATTATTATTATTATTATTACTGTTGTTTTATTCGTGTCAGTTCCATTTCACAGCTTTTTTTTCTATCATACTCATCTGATGTACGGAAAATACAGTTTACCTATAATTTGCTTTCAACTTCATATCGCATCCGTTCGAATAGCTCATCGCATATTATTATTATTATTATTATTATTATTATTATTATTATTATTATTATTATTATTATTATTATTATTATTATTATCAGACACACACACACACATATATATGTATATATATATATATATATATATATATATATATATATATATATATGCGTGTGTGTGTGTTAAAAATGGAAAACAAACTTTACAGAGGAGTATATCATCAAAACAAGAACTGTACCAGTTACGTTCGAATACTTTCTTGCGATGTTCGTTGATCCGGAAGAAACTGCAAAACTAATGTACATATAAAAATAAATAATTAAAAGTTCTACAGCAAAACACCAGGATATACAATTCCTAAGATACAAATAATAAAAAAAATAGGGGCTAAAGTATGGAGTTAACCCTTTAGTAATATTAAACATGGTGAATCATGCATATGAAAACGGCCGTAGGTTACATCAACCCAAATTTTATGCAAATACCACTAAAAACGAGAACAGTAGTTCGATTCATTCAAATAATACGTATATAAAAATATTTAAAGAAAACGTAAAGAATATGAAAATAAATTAAATAATATAAAATCAAAAGAAAATAAAGAACACTACTGGGAATAAACTCTTGTAAATATACAACTGTGTTCTCTTAATTAGTATCAAACTTTAAAGATCACAACACTGGTGACAAGGATCCTTACTTATGTCGCACAACACCACACTGTAACAAAAAGTATAAGGAATATTTTATTATAATTGCAAGCGTAATAAGTGCTGTACGAATTTGAAAAAAAACATATTTAGTCAAGATGTGTTTAAATATCTCATGTTTGTACATAGTTTAATAGCAAAACTGGAACAAAATTCGAAGTTGATATTACATACTATAACTGAAGAATGTCAATTAATATTACATTACGCAATCGCATAATAAACCTTCAGAAATAAATAATGAACACAGACGCTGAACAGAGTGTTTTTTTTTTAATCTCTGTCTGAATTGTTTTGTAAGTAATTAGGAAATTTTAACATTTCAATATTTTATTTTATTTGTCCTAACTATTTTACTCTATTCCCTAAGAGCGTTTTTATGTGAAGAGATCAGGAGTTGAATTAACAGTGAGACGTGACAAGAGATGCATAGATAGCTAATTAAAAGATAGGTCATTTGTCCAGATCATGACGTCCTTCCTTGTCTAAATCATCTTATCAACTAATTATTACTTGAAATTATTTATATCACACAAAGAAAAACTTACACATCCTATAACTCATATATTCTTTAATGGAGCGGTGATCCCGTCCTCCCATCTATCGACTGAGTTGTATAAAAAGACATTAGAACTGGACGAGTGATTATGTCGCATCTGTTTTATAATCGGTCACTATATTTCCTGCTTGTCTTTGCTGGAAGCGGGGGAGGAGGTATTCAACTTCGTTGTATTGGCAGCCCGAACTATATAGGCACTTATAGTTACCATGGTACACTGCTTTCGTTTCTGGTAATATGAATAAGCCAGCGAACCATAAACATGGTGTTGTTGTTACTTTGAAAGCCTTTTTCTAGATTATAACCACGCTGAGTTATTTTAGATGTCTGACTGGAAGCAGACACTTCCCGCTGAACAAACTAACGGGTGTCCATATTTAATTACGTTCCCTTCGAGACAATGTTAGACAAAAGGTCGTTTTCATGCTGAGAATAACTAAATCCCCCGAAAAGTGAACTCTTAATTTCACAAAACGGTAGCTGCACCGTTCAAGAAGTATTCACTCTCTGACCAAGGCCTGAATAGATACTACACTTTGATTCCAGCTCGAAAAGCAAAACGTGGAACAATTTTGTGTTGGTTCTCCTCAATTATTCACCATGATGTCATATCGACGAAGCGAGAGGCGACCTTGTGTCACCAATTGTCAGTCCTACCCAAATAATCTTTTGAATATGATATTAATCTACTCTTAACTCTTACTTCATTTTCTAGCTAGCTCATGACAAGAAGCGCTTTATTGCATTATATGTTCCGCAAAGGATATTAAACCGTAATTCATTCAAGATAGATACTTTCAGAGTATTAATAAATCTAATGTCGCACTATTTTTGATTTAGCGTGTGATTTTAATATATTTGCCTTGTATTTTCATAAATTTATTATCAGGTCAATTATCGATTAACTCGACGAGTTATCTGGCTTTGGCCATTTACAATATACAACCAGTGTTTAATGTATAAGATCTAATTTTTAATCTCATAACGTTTACATGAATAAATGTAAAACATTCACGTCTCGGCAAAAACTGACTAATTTTGGATAAACAGTATAACTTATATACAATATATTTAAGTCAATATATTATATATATCATATATTTAACTCAATATATTATATATACAATATATTTAACTCAATATATTATATATATTATATATTTAACTCAATATATTATATATACAATATACTTAACTCAATATATTATATGTATAATATATTATAACTAAACTACTTTTAACCCGTTGGGTTACATTCCCTATTATTATCATTGTGATATATCTGTTAGAATATTATTTGCTTATAATTTAAAATAAGTATATTTTCATTTACATTATTATAATTATCATTATTATTATAATCATCATTATTTGCCGCCCCCCCCCCCGATTTATCGAAGAGGGACCGGACCTATGATTTCAATGATGTTCGTCCGTGCGTCCGTTCTTCTGGACGATTGCCAGATAACCGTCCATTTACCTGAAATTGTGCTACAAATTGTATTTCATTAAATATATGTGCACAGTATTTTTTTTTCGAAAATTCCCGTTGCGTCCCCAGGGGTTCAAAAAAATCCAAAATACCCCGAAATGGACCAAAATGACACGTTTTGCCACATAAATTTTAGTCCATCCACTAGATTTTTTCGAAACTTGGCCAAAATGTGTAGCCCATTGTTCTTAATACAAATCCAGTATGAGTAACCCTGACAATATTATGGTTCGCGTCTACGGGGACTTACTATGCTAAAAATGACCCCTTTTGTGGCTTTTTTAAAATATATTTCTCAACAAAAAATTTATATTTTGACTATATAGTGGTTTTTTTACTGTAGTCCACACAAATATACATATATTAAAGCCTGAAATTGCACCGTTATCCATTTATACTGGAAGTCAGCGTCCCCAGGGGCTTAAAAGAGGTCAAATGCCCCCAAATTGCCCAAAATTACACTTTTTGACCCATAGCGTTTGATCCATCCATTAGATGTTCGTGAAACTTTGCCAAAATATGGAAGCTATTGTTCTTAATATAAAATCAGTAGGGGACCCTGGCAAAATTCTGGTTTGCATCCCTCTGGGACTTTTAGGGCTAAAAAATAACTTTTTGGAGCTCTTTTTTTCATATTACTCAAAAAGTTGATATGTATGTCTATATAGTGATTTCCTATGGTGCTGGATTCAAATAGACATGTCTTAAGGCTGGAATCTGAACCGCTTGTCGATTTTCACTGAAATTCGGCGTTCTCAGGAGTTCAAAAGGGGTCCAAAATGCCCCAAACATGCAAAAAAATACATTTATACCCATAACTTTTGCACCATCCATTAGATTTTTCTGAAACTTGGCGAAAATGTGAAGGCAACGTTGGCCCTTCACACTTCTCACATTTATCATTTCTTCACTATTTTTTGTGGCGTTCTCAATTCAACACCAGAGGGGGACCACGTACGCGCGGCTTGTTGTTGTTTGTTATTATTATTATTATTATTATTATTATTATTATTGTTGTTGTTGTTGCTGTTGTTGTTGCTGCTGCTGTTGTTATTGTTATGAGATAAATAATGTACCTAATTATGGACTTACTCAGAGACTATCAATATAGTAAGATTTGACATGTTATTTGGGTAGTGATTCAGTTATAGCTCCCAGAATAATGACGTCTACTTCAGTAACATATTTTTGCCAATACACATTTTTGTTAAGTATACCATTGTATTTCTTTAAAATATTAATATTATTGTTGCTGCTACTGCTGCTGTTGTTGCAATATTTTTTATAAGCGCATGAGTAAAGATAATTGGAAGTTCTCCTTATAGATATTAACGTTAGGAACTGACCAATCAAATGGAGCCATATTTTGCTAGCAACCAATCAGAAATCGAAATTGCCCCTAAAAAAATTGGATCTTTTAGAATTCCCACACATGATTTTTCGTGTCCACATGAGAAACATATTTGCTCTTATACAGATCAGATACTGACCGAAAACTTTTTTTTTAATCTAAAGGACTGCTACAGATTACTAGAAATCGGAAAGTCTTCTGAAATTAAACGTGGCTTTCAATTTAAAAATTGTTATTATTTATATAAAATATAAACATAGCTATTGTTTTGCCATATAATTTGTTTGTGTTGTTTGCAGAGGAACAGATATAAATTATCTAAGACAAGAGATACCCTGTATAATAATGAGAACACATATATACAAAAATTACAAAAGATGAGTTGAATTTACAGTGAGAGGCATAGATAGCTAGTTAAAAGATAGGTCGTTTGTTCAGTTATTTACAATTTGCATCTATTTAGAATGACTAAAATTTATATTTTTTTCACTAAAACTAAGTCGGAACCACATATATACAAATAGACAAATACCCTTTATCTATAACATTGCGGCATTAGTTAAGATTTCCTTGGAGAATAATATCACGAATTACTTAGGACTGGTATTATTTGGAAAAGTGAGTACCTGTTAACCTCCGTTTGATACTCCAAAAGGTTACTATTCAGAGGTAGGCGAAGCTCCTCAGTTGTAAAGAAAGCATTTAAATTAAGAGAAAAAAATCTGATAAAAGACCAAACCTTATAAAAAAAGAGTCATTTAATCATATAAGTAATACAGCAATGGTGTCGCAAACAAAAACTCTGTTTTCAATTTGTTATAAGCCAACACGCGGAAGTAGTAGGGCTTAGAAAACTCTCACGAGAATATTTATGTCAATCCTCAGTCCGATCTAACTGGAGAAAGTGAAAACACATCTATACAGTCATGGCTAAGGAAATAAGATCAAGCTACTATCGTTAATTAAATAAAAGTTTTCGTGAGCGATTCCGTACAGATTCTCGAGTTTAATAAGGTGAAGCGAAAGCCTATCGGAGGTTACACTGGTCTGAACTCTGTGAGAATAACATCTACATTGAAAATAAAGACCCAAGTTCTCTCTGATTCTTTCTCTTCTGATCATGACCACGTGGTACAATGGGGAAAGGGGTAGTTAGTTCATTTTAATGCATCTAAAATCAAGCTTTTATCTTTACATTATCAACGCTCTGATCTCCGTCTAGCATCACTTGAAATAAATGGCTCTCGTATTGGGAAGGCTCCATGTTTTGACAAGCTTCTGGATCCGACCTTTACTCCTGATCTGAAATGAAACACAAATCTGTTACCAAGATCGTTAGAAAAATTGTTGGGATCATTCTACCGGTCCAGTAGATATCTAACTGCTGATGCAATTCTCTACTTGTATAAGAGACAAGTACGTCCGAGGATGGAGTACTGTTGCCACATATGGGCAGGAGCTTCTAAAAGATATTTATCATGCCTTGACAGAGTTCAAAATAGACTTTGTAGCCTAGTGGAGAATGCCCTTTTATCTTCCATGCAACCTTTTTCCCACAGAAGAGACGTTGTGAGCCTGTCTTTGGTTTATCGTTATTTCCATGGCAAGTGCCAATCAGAGCTCCAATTTATGGTCCCCCTTCTTACCTAACTTTCACGAAAAACACTTGTCTAGTTGAAACCACTGTCAGTAATTTCCCTCCTCTCTTTATCTGTACTTAAACCTAAACGTAGATTTCATAAACAAAGCTTCTTTCTTAGAACCGCACGCTTGTGGAACTCTCTTTTGTTTCGCTACTTTCCAACTGACTACAATATGGTTGTCTTCAAACTAAACGTAAACAAGTTCTTGATGAATTGTCTCCTTAAGCAATCAAGGTTATCAAATTTCCACTACTAACGATTACTACGATATTATCCCATTGAATACTGTACACTCATTAACTCTTATCCTCAAGTGGCCTCCGGAACTTGATAAGTGGTGACCAATTTGTAAAAAAATAGTTCGAATAATCTAATTAATACAAATATTCGAAACTAATTTTAAAATGCTGAAACATAATTCCACAGACTATTTCTGCATCGAAGAACAACAGACAAACTCAGATAATTTTGCAAGCCATAGACGGTGTGAATTACGTATTTTTGCTTCATCGGAGAATACCGATGCAAGAATGACTACATGGCATATCTGTTGTCCCTTTAGACTGAAGAGAGAACATAATTTTCTTGCTTTGTCTTATTTTATTTTTAAGATGTTTGTTTTATAAGAAGTTCTGATTGAGTTGTAATTAACTTACTATATATTTGTCTTTAAGTTTGGGTGCTATGCACAAGTGCTTGATGTCCTCACACTTGTTATGATTGCATATTACAACTTTCAACTTGGGACCAATTTCTGTACTGATGAGGACATTTGATATCAATATAAACAATATCGTCTTAGAAACGATCGTACAATTCTTGGATCTTGTGTAACTAATCTCATATTCTCACTTAATATAATCAATGTAATTACAGAGTAATATAGTGAATTAATGAAAAAAGTCTATATTCCAAAGTTCATGATGTTTACCATCTTATGATTTATTCCTTTAATTCAGTTGACATTTACAATTCTTGACAGTATCTGTTTTGTAGTGCAAAATCAACCACTTAATAATTATTATTAAAGTACGTTTTGACATTATTAAAATCCGAAAATTGTCGAATTTTAATCAGGTCAAAACGCACTTTATTTCTTTTTGATGGATTGACTGCTGCTATTTCTTCTGATGAGTTAAGGGCAAACTAGATTCACTAATTGATATAATAATTAAGTGATTGATTTTGTGTTACAAAACATATACTGTCAAGAATTGTAAATGTTAACAGAATTAAAGGAATAATATATAAGATGGCTAGCATCATGGACTTTGGAATATAGACTTTTGTCATTCATCCACTATATATATATATATATATATATATATATATATATATATATATACTAGCAAAAGTACCCGTCGTTGACTGGGTTCAAAAACAGACTACAGAAAATGGACTCTGATTTATGAAAGTATGATAGGTTATAAAAAGGAAAGGTTGTAAAGAGATAGCTTCGAATTTTGGGGTATTAAAACCAAAGCAAAATATGATGAAAGTAAAAATAAAATAGATAAACCCCATAATTTATTATACCGTACCTGTTCACACTTAAACACTTATCACAATATTCTGTGGATCTATATTAAAAAAAACTTTGTTAAACTTTGTGACATATTTCCATTCTATAGAGGTCAAGCGCGAACGAACACCCCATTATTTTATTATACCATATTTCTACAAACTGAAAAATAATTATCAAAGTATACTTACGCAGATACATATGAAAAGTCTTTATTAAAGTGTGTGCCTATTTCCATTCTATGGAGGTTAGGCGCGAATGCAGACCCCACAATTTTATTATATCATTCCTATTTAAGCTAAAACATACTTATCAAAGTATTATTATGTACCTCTACATCAAAAATCCTTGTAAACATTTTTTTTTAATTTTTAATTTTTTTATTTCCATACTTTGTGAACCAGGCGCGAACGCAGACCCCACAATTTTTATGAACCACCGTTCTGCCAAATCAAACATACCCGTTGCTGTGTCTCGCTACATCTTCTATCATTATATATGATCAGTTTTCTATAATAGTCAACCATATAGGAACCTATTCGTGACCAGACACACACACAGACGTTAAGCCTTATATATATATATATATATATATATATATATATATATATATATATATATATATATATATATATATATATACTACTTTCTGCCCATATGAGTTTCCATGTCTTCTCCACTCTACAGGCACTTTGAATCCCCCCTATCCTTCCATTCCTTAGGCTTGATTTCTATACTTCTTAAATATTTTCCTCAACAATATCACCTTTCTTTTTTCCTCCTCTCCTTTTCACTGTGTATTTTTTTATTGTTAAACTATTTTTCTAAATATATACGAAAAAACGGTTGTAAGTTTCCACATTTTCTAAATAAGACACTAGCCTTAGTAGCCTTTCTCGTTTGAAAAGGCCCGTGTTTTGGTTGGAATAAATTTATGAGATTCGTTAAGTTTTTGTTTTATTTTTATTTTTTGTTTTATTTTCCTTCTAACCATTATATGCACACACGCACGCGCATACACACATATATATGCTCTTTGTGTAAACAAATTCACCTTATGTATTTGGACAATGTCAAAAGATTGTTAATTCACTGCCCGCATAGCAGCAGCCGTATAGACTTGGACTTCCGGTTCTTTGACTGTCATGGCTCTTGTGGGCTGCGACGTTGTTTTGCTGTGGAATTTATTATATATATATATACATATATATATATATATAAAGAAATGGCAAAAACACTAGAGGATGACCTCCAATCTGTAGTGGAATGGGGACATAAATGGATGGTCACATTCAATGCTGCCAAGACTAAACTGGTTTCCTTCAATAATTGCAAGAAAACTTCTCTGCCACCAATAGCAATGGCCACTGACTCCCTGTCTGAGAGTAAATCTTTCAAACTGCTTGGCCTAACGTTCACAGGAAACATGAGTTGTAACAATTATATTGAAAACATTGCCAGGGCCGCTGCGAAAAAGGTAGGCTCTCTCTACCGTGCTAGAAAACTACTGACATTTGAAAGTATCCTGTACCTCTATAAGGCCACCATTCGCCCATGTATGGAGTATTGTTGTCACATTTGGGCTGGTGCATCTGCTGCTAGTCTCTCGCTCCTTGACAAGGTTCAAAAAGAGTCGCCAATCTGATAGGCCCTGAACTGGCATCTAAGCTTTAGACTCTGACCCATCGACGAAACGTTGCATCCCTCTGCTTGTTCCACAAGTATTTTAATGGTGAATGCTCTGACAAACTGCAGACACTTGTACCCCCACGATGTAGACACCCTCGACAAACCCGACAGGCAGCTAAATCCCACCCCCACATAGTAGAGATCCCTAGATGTAAAAAATATTTCTACTCAAGTAGTTTCTTCCCCAGAACCGCTAGACTCTGGAATTCCATTCCAGGTTCCTGCTTCCCTAACTGTACTGACATGCAGAAGTTCAAGTGCAACGTGAACCGATATATTGCTGCCCAAATCCCTACATATTGCCCCAGTAGTTGCTACCCCTGATAGTAGCCCTCTACACCAAATTGGCAATGTGCCTTGTTTGGGATGAAAATGTAATAATAAAATGTATATATATATATATATATATATATATATACATATATATATATATGTGTGTGTGTGTGTGTGTGTGTGTGTGTGTGTGTGTGTGTTGTCGTTATCTGTGTGTTCGATTCATACATGTTTACATGCAATAATCATTCCTAACTAATTTCCTTAATATCAGTATCACTACGAATGATAAGATATTTTAGTTTCGGTTAACCAATCTTATCTGTAATATTGAACTAAAAATATCTGAGTTTATACAGACGAAACACTCTCTGTTGGTTGAACACGTTTATTACGGACAACAACTATGATAAAAGAAAAAAATATATAACAAAATATATTCCGCACAGTATGTATGGATTATTGATTCCCCCCCCCCTTCTGGAAACTAGGGCGAGCGATCCTAGCGAAGGCTTCACAAGAATATTATTAAAGTGCAAAACAATGATGAATAAGGAGAGACAGTCAATAGTAATTATAGAACTTAAGAATTGCAATAATGGTAATCTTTGTAAGGCCAATCCAATTATAGTCGCAATGGTATTTATAGATGCAGACAATTCTATCAATTTTGGTATTTATAGAGGTAAATAGATAAAGAATAGCGTTGCGGTTAACATCACAGACCGGTTAAGTCAAGTACGAAATCGTATCTTTCGAAATACAGGGCGCCACCGAAATCAAAGACTTCTTGTTAATGACTACATTTGGGTGTGTTGAACCATTCATCAATAGGGTTTATTGTGGAAATAATGATAAAAGGCGGTTGGAAAATCGACGAAATTATGTTCTGTATGTTTAAAGGAGTATCTTTGTGTGCAGAATGTTTTTATTTTATTTTATTAGAAAGACTTCTTATCAAGTTCTAACAGCAACATCAAGGATAATGGCTAAATTGAAACGCTGTCCGGGAACCAGCACGTTGTAGCCTCAGTAGCAAAGCAGACACAGAAAAGAATAACAACTCGCATTTTTGTGTACAACAATTATTTCCTCATTCTCTTTACTGCTGTGACGGCTCTCGCGTAATCGTCTTCTCGAACGTACTCTCGGACGTTACCCACCACTCTAACGTGATCGTCTTCTTTAACGTGTTAACTCTCTTACTTTTATAGTCGTTTTCTATACAGTGACGTCATTTGCATACGCGCGTTCGCGCTCTGTTGCAAAACAAGTGTCAAATGAACGGCGAGAAAACATGGCGATGGTTGAATAGAATTTGATTATTAAAGACAGCGGTTCAACAAGAATTTGTTCACATTAGACTTGAACACGTCATGTTATAGTCGGCTGGAAAGCAGCTCCGCCGTATTGTGTTCTACAGACGACCAGTACTATAAAAGAAACAATACTCATGGATTTTTCGTTTTGTATTAGGCAGAGATACAGAGTAAGGGAACTTAATGAATGATTAATAAAGCAACATCCTGTTCCGTTGTGGTGGGAATTGTGTAGAAATTGATTATTTAGGATGGCGGCCCAAAAAGAACTTATTTACGTTGGACTTGAAAGCGATCATGTTATAGTTAGTTAGGAAACACCCTATCTTTACGTAATCAATGCTCTGATCCCCATCTGAAATGAATGGCTCTCGTCTTGGGGAGGCTCCATGTTTTGACAAGTTTCTTGGCTTTACCTTTACTCCTGATCTGAAATGGAACACGCACATCAAATCTGTTACCAAGGTCTCTGGAAAAATGGGGGGATCCAATAGATATCTCACTCACTATCTATATAAGAGCCAACTACGTCCAACGATGGAGCACTGTTGCCATATCTGGGCAGGAGCTGCTAGAAGCAGCTTATCCTGCCTTGCAGAGTTCAAAATAGACTTCGTAGCTTAGTTGGGGATGCCCTTTTCTCTTCCCTGCAACCGCTTTTCCACAGAAGGGACGTTGCGAGCCTTTTTTTTTTCGTTATTCCCATGGCAAGCGTTCGTCTGAGCTCCAATCTATTGTC
Organism: Euprymna scolopes; assembly: GCF_053919585.1. NCBI lineage: Eukaryota > Metazoa > Mollusca > Cephalopoda > Sepiida > Sepiolidae > Euprymna > Euprymna scolopes. The sequence continues at coordinate 77,987,387 of NC_136487.1, read as the reverse complement.
CCCTCCCGCTAATTTTTCACGAAAAATACTCGTCTATCTGAAACCACTGTCAATAATTTTTCCCACTCTTTATCTGTGCCTAAATCGAAAAGTAAATTCCATGAACAAAGCTACTTTCTCAGAAATGCACGCCTGTGAAACTCTCTTCAGTTAGTCTGTTTTCCAGCTGACTACACTTTGGTTGTCTTCAAGTCAAACATAAACAAATTCTTGATGAACTGTGCCATTAAGTAATCACATTTATCAAATTTCTACTACTAACGATTACTTAGAAATTATCCCATTGACTACTGTACACTCAATAACCTTTATCCCCGAGTGGCATCCGGACCGTGATAAGTGTTGACCCCTTTGTAACCCCCCCCCAAAAAAAAAACCCGGCTTGTATTCCACAGACGGAAAGTAACTTTGCTCATGGAATTTACGTTTAATTATAGGCTCAGATAAATAACAGATTGATTTTTTGAAAAGGGGGGGGATTTGTTATCAGGTGTTGTAAATAAACGAGTATTTGCTGTGAATGATCAACAGGAAATACATAGCCAGAAACTCAGTTACACACCAGCAAGAAAAATAATGACAGAGCAGAGAAAGACTAGCTACATCTTTTTGTAAGAAAAAGGAAGTACCGTTCGTCTATCAGTCTATATAGTTTTAAGGATAGATAGAAAGTAAAGATAATAGACAGTGGTTGTAGCTAGGTGGGCGTTAGCTGTGTAAGATTAGAGGGGGCATAGATTAAAGCTCAGTCAAACACCTGCCATGAAAATAACGATAGAGCAGAGATGGACCAGGTATGCCTCTCATGTAAAAAAAGGAAATACTATACGTCTGTCGGCCTAGTTTTAAGCATAGATAGATGGTAAGGAAAATTGCTGCCAATGGTTGAAGCTAGGTGGGTGTTTGCTGTGAAAAAAGAGGCACATTGATTGAAGCTCAGTCAAGCTATGATAAAGAAAAACGATAGAGCAGCGATAGACTTGCGACATCTCTTCTATAATAAAGACGTAGCAGAGAGTGGAAAAGGGCATCCCTAACCAGATTTCCAATGTGATTTAATACCATGTCCAGTCATTAAATAATGGCCTGAACAGCTTCTCCCAGATGCAACAATAGTACTCCATCTGTCGCCATTCTAATATCATTCAATTAATGGACTAATTTTCTTTGTTGTCAATTTCATACTCTACCTGGTTTATATCCATGCGATTGGGGACCTCATGCCCTAGATATTCCTCATTTGAAGAAAGCTGGTTCAACACAATAAGATAATTACCGCACCTGCTATCATGTCGGTTTCGTTTGTGAATGTTCTACTTATTTATATTTATTTGATCTGTTGTATTATCTTAACTAGAAGATGCGATAATATTCACAGGATACCGAGCAAGTTTTCTGTTGTTGACTATGAAAGAAGCACCGACTGATTATGACGATCCTATCTTTTTCTTGTATATTTTAAGTATCATTCTATCATGCTTTTTAGTGTCTGTAGTAAGGCGAGCCGCAAACCTATTTTCAACTATGATCCTCTCAAAAACAAGGTGTTTGTCTATCACATAGGTAAAGAAAATATATGCAGCATGATCACGTTAACACACCGGTTCCTGTCAGATCACCCATATTAAGCAACGTTGAGACTGGTCAGTACAAAAATGGATGAATATATCGGGACTCCAAATGCTGTATAGGCTCTCCGCTTATGTCGGCATTGTTTCCAATCAGTCTTGACACTTGACCTTAGCAGTGCCGATTCAGGGAGGTTGTGATTGGATATTCGCAACCCTTGCCTTACAATTACACACGCAAGTACCCTCACAGGGATTTTCTTTGTCTCTTTAAACTGGACGGAGAATCACGTAAAGAAACAGTAGACTATCATTCTCATTGTACAGGTTAAATGCTGATAATAGAAATGTAAATCGGTATTTAGTTAATTACATATGAGACTAAAAAAGGTATTCCATCAGTTATCTATAATATAAATCTCACCTCTCTGTTAAAATGTATGTATGTATGTATGTATGTATGTATGTATGTATGCATGCATGTATGTATGTATTTATGTCTTGCAAAAACCTTTGACAGAGGCGATGGATTTTCACAAGATCGGTATCGTTTTGAAGCTCGAGTTTCGAACGACATATATAGAAAAAACAACCAAAATACATAATTCTTTCACCCTATACTGGGTACATTTCTACAGGAAGCGGTCACTTTTTTCGCCGATATTTTCAAAAGTCATCGCCTCTTTTCGATTGTGTAGCCTTAATTTTAACCCACGTTACTACCGGTTTGTTGATGGACGCAACAGCTAACGCGTCACGTTGGTTTTCCACTTTCTTTTTTTCCTTCGCCATACGGGTTCGATCCTGTCTGCCTACTACACCTTTTTTGCGCTCGCAATTCTCCTATTTAATTTTTTTTTTTCTTAACCAACATCCTTACACACACACCTCTACCTTCTTTTCCGCATTCGCGTCACGGGTTCGAGCCTGCCTGCCTATTAACACTTTTTGCTTTTATGCTCAACACACACCTACAAACATCCGGGCAACGCCGAGCAACCAGGCTAGTCTATAATATAAATCTCACCTGTCTGTTTAAATGTGTGTATGTATGTATGTATGTATGTCTCGTAAAAAGTTTCGGTGAAGACGACAGATTTTCACACGATCGGTATCGTTTTGAAGCATAACTTCTTGGACGACAAATATCGAAAAATTAGCTAAAAATATTAATTCCTACAACTTCAACTCTATAGTGAGGGGTCGCTTTTTCGTCGATATTTTCGAAAATCTCCCCTCTTTTCGATTGTCTAGCCTAAATTTAATTCTGCATACCTTGCAGTTTGGAAATGGGCGCAACAGCAAAAACGCCACGTTTTCTTCACGTTCTTTTCATTCTTCGTGGTACGGGTTCGAGCCTGTCTGTTGCTACCACTTTTATTTGGCTAAACGCACACCTCTAAACACACAGGCCACACCGAGCACCCTAGCTAGTCTATAATATAAATCTTAACTCTCTGTTTAAATGTATGATATGTATGTATGTATGCTTGTCTACCTAAAACTTTTGACAAATAACACGGATTTTCACGAGATCAGTATCGTTTTTAAGCTGGACACTTCGGACGACAAATATGAAAAAATTGGCTCAAAACATCAATAACTTCTCCCTTAACTGGGCGTTTTTCTACAGATAGAGGTCACTTTTGCGCCGATATTTTCGAAAGTCACCCCCCGCCCTTTCCGATTGCCTAGCCTTACTTTAAACATTTATCACTACCGGTTTGGCAATGGGCGCAGCAACAAAGACGTCACCTTTTTGTTTAACGTACTTTTTTTTCTCTTTCGCGGAATGGGTTTGAGCCTGCCTGCCTACTAATCTTTTTTCTTTTCTTTCTTTTTTTTTTTTTTTTTTTTTTGCTCAACACACACCTCCAAACACCCGAGCAACGCCGGCCACCTAGGATAGTCTA